>NC_060907.1:1936862-2253529 GCF_014805685.1 Silurus meridionalis
GAGTGAAGAGTATCAGGGGTTATTTACACCCTCGCAGTGATACAGCAGTGTTTACACACTGTACCATCATCTCTATCTCACACTCAGACCCTCACCACCGCTCCAAACTCAGCCATGTAACTCCCGCGCCGCACGCACTCAGCTGTTTCCGGTCGCACGCGCTAACCGGAAGTGATGTTCTAGTGACATTAAATAGCATACAGCCTTATAATAAACAAAATAATAACAATTAAAAGCAGTTCTGAGTAGTTTGTAAGCAGTCCGGGTGCTGTGTGTACAACAGCTCACCTTACAACACTGCACGCGCTAACCGGAAGTGATGTTCTAGCGACATTAAATAGCATACAGCCTTATAATAAACAAAATAATAACAATTAAAAGCAGTTCTGAGTAGTTTGTAAGCAGTCCGGGTGCTGTGTGTACAACAGCTCACCTTACAACACTGCACGCGCTAACCGGAAGTGATGTTCTAGCGACATTAAATAGCATACAGCCTTATAATAAATAAAATAATTAAAAGCAGTTCTCAGTAGTTTATAAGCAGTCCGGGTGCTGTATGCCCAGCAGCTCACCTTACAACACTGCACGCGCTCTGTGGCCGGAGCGAACGCGTTTAAAGAGCCGCGAGGATGCGCGCGGCTATCAGCTAGCGGCTATCAGCACTGACTATTATTAGCTAGCATCCATGCTAACATACAGACATTTCCCTTCATTTTAATTCGGCCAAACGCACTAAACCCAAATTTATACAGTGCGCATTCGGTACAAGATTTATCAGTAATTAGTTATTCAACTCAGGTTTTAAAACTAACCATTGATAATGTTGCTAACTAGCCAGCTTTAATTTATGCATTAAGGCTAAATTCACCCCAATCTCCAGATTCCAATGAAATATTTCTTACAACATTAATTTACAACAAGGAACCGAGCTCTTGGAATATATCAATAGTCTACTCATTAAGTTTATGAACTTTATAATCATACCTGGCTTTTAAAGGGCTGGATAATGGCTGTTCAATGTGTTGGCAAACCGAGTCTAATGAAACTCCGCCCTTAAAAGGAACACGTAGGATAATTGACGTAGGTCTCAGCCAATCACAGAACGAAAAATGGCAATCAGCGCTAGCCAATCAGAAGGCTCAAATTTTCACACATGTGTGAACGGATTGCAGTACCGGCTCCGGGCTACAGGGCGCACTACGAAATTCCAAAGTTACACTGTGTTAAGTCAGTTTCGGTGTTTGTGGTATAATGGACATGGACTGAAATTTTGAATTTCAGCTCCTCTAGTATAGATATATATAGCCACAGTGCGGGAATTATGAGGACACCTGTCCTGTCCCCATAATCCCAAATGTCCCCATAATGTCGGTACGTAATCAGGTCAAATGTCCACATAAACCACAAAACCAACACACACACACACACACACACACACACACACACACACATCATTTCCAGCAGAAACACACACACACACACACACACACACCTCCACATACATCATCTCAGCAGAAACACACACACACACACACACACATACACACACACACACACACACACACACATCATCTCCAGCAGAAACACACACACACACACACACACACACACACACACACCTCCATACATCATCTCAGCAGAAACACACACACACCACACACAAACCTCCACACACCTCCACATACATCATCTCCAGCAGAAACACACACACACACACACACACACACACCACATACATCATCTCAGCAGAAACACACACACACACACACATCATCTCAGCAGAAACACACACATACACACACACACACACACTCCACATACATCATCTCCAGCAGAAGCATTGATATTCACCTCATTACACACACACACACACACACACACACACACACAAACACACACACATACATCATCTCCAGCAGAAGCTTCTGTCAGAGAGGGAGGACCCAAAATAAAGGACTCAAACCAGGGTCTGGTGAAAACAGTGTTTAATCGGTGCAGAAAGCAATTAATGGAGTAAAACAGTTCCAAACAGTTCAGAATTGTAAAAAAATGGTAGAAAACTGAGCAAAATCACAAAATGAAAATACAGGCTATAAATCACAAAACCAGTAAGAATAGACTGAGGCAGAATCCGAAACAACGGTCCATCATTTACAGAAACCACAAGCAGAGCATTACATGGCAGGAGAAACAGAAAGCAATAAAACAATACCGGATGTGTGCACCATGGCGATTTGTGGTCTGGGGAATAGGGATTTAAGACTCTGATAAATTACCACAGTAGATGGCGCTACTGCTCCTTATTCTACTTAATAATGTGAACCGCCAATAAAGAAAAAGAATCATGGCGGTTTTTGGTGCGTGATTTGCGCATCAGTTAACCAAATGTTTAGTGATAAACATTTTTTTTTCTTTATAATTTTTTTCATATTTCTATTTTTTTATGTTTATATATATAATTTATATACAGAAAGGACATCATGAATACATGTTTGGTGCATTATTTTTTTTTATTTCGCCTCTCTTGGATTTATTGATTTATATTTACTTATGAAAATAATGAAAGGAAAATGCGTGTTAGTAAAATTTGTGCTGTTAAAATGAATTTGCGTTAACACGTGCGCTATTTTTGTCAGCTCTTATAGAAACGCAATAAAACTGATGCATTCGAGGTAGGACTGAACTTCTCGTTCTCAGAACTTTCATTTTTGGAACTCTACCAGACTCTACCAGAGCAAAAAATCCAACTTTCACTCTGTTTCTTTCTGCAGGATGTCCATCATCACTTCTCTCACTGAAGCAGACGGACTCTTAATGAATCACTTCAAAATCATGAAACTGTCTCTGCACTGGAAACAATACAAATCCATCATATAGATGTTTCCTGTTTTGGCGTCTCGGCATCCGCATGATCAGGATCACTGTCCGTTTTTGAAACACTGATTTCTGAGTAGATCGGATTTGGTTTATTAACAGCTTCTTGTGCAGTTGAATATAAATCGTTGTATTTCATGAAATGTTTCAAGTCTCCAGCATCTCGAAATTCCACATGGCTGTATTTGGGTTCTTGAAGATCTTCAGTAGAGTCTCTGTGCAGGTTCGGACCGCAGGACACAGGACTGGACGGCAGAGAGAGACTAATGTGTGGGTCTTGCTTCTGATTGGTTATTATGGAGTAAATCGTCTTGCATTCTGGATAATAAGAAGGACTGGATATGAGGTTCGGGGTTTCTGAGGGATTCTCCTCTGCAGGACTGCTGAGCTGAATCTCATCATATACACTGACCTCCTGAAATGATATAAAGATGGAAAGAAAAGAGAAAAGAATAGCTGTGTGTGATTTTAAAGTGATTTTATTGAGTAAATTATTACATACAAACCTTCATGGTGTCTGGTGTATTGGGAGAAGTTGTGCCTGAGAGAGAGAGAGAGAGAGAGAGAGAGAGAGAGAGAGAGAGAGAGAGAGAGAGAGAGAGAGAGAGAGAGAGAGAGAGAGAGAGAGAGAGAGAGAGAGAGAGAGAGAGAGAGAGAGAGAGAGAGAGAGAGAGAGAGAGAGAGAGAGAGAGAGAGAGAGAGAGAGAGAGAGAGAGAGAGAGAGAGAGAGAGAGAGAGAGAGAGAGAGAGAGAGAGAGAGAGAGAGAGAGGGGAGAGAGAGAGATTACTTTTGATTGAAGTGTTTTTAACTTGTTTATGAAACGATGATGATTCAGTACCTTCACAATCTTTCATCACTCTGCATTTGAAGAAAGTGACGATGAACACCAGCAGCACTGCACCAAAAACCCCTCCAGTGTACATCAACACGTCTAAACATAAACATATAAAGAAAATGTTGATCGGAATCATTATTGATAAGAAGTTTGATTCCTTAAATTGAATAATAACATCATTAGGGTGTGGTTCCTGCCTACGATTGCTCTTTTTGTCTTGCATGCCCTGTAAGGACTCAGACCACCAGTCTTACAGGTCATCTACCACCCAAGATGTCTGAGGACGGCTTAAAAAATCACAGCTGATTCAAATCATAGGATTTGAGCGAGTTTGACGAATTGTGACGTCTAGACGACTGGGTCAAATTCAAGGCATCGCTAAAACTGCAGCTCTTGTGAGATGTTCCTGGTCTGCAGTGGTCAGAATCTATCAAAAGTGCTCCAAGAAAGGAACAGTGGTGAACCGTGGACAGGGTTGTGGGAGCTCATGTAGCTCAAACTGCTGAAGAAGTTCATTCTGTTGATGATCAAGGGGTCATGACTGTTTTATCAACAAAAGGGGACCAACACAATAGTAGGCAGGTGGTCATAATGTTATGGCTGATCATTATACATGAAATGACCACACAAAGGGTGAGACAAAACCTGGCTAGACCCTCATGTCTTGATGTTTTAATCTCAAAAACTTCGACAAATCTATATGTCCTGGAATCCACAAGATATTGGAAACATTATGTTGAGATGATCACAACATGCAAATTCCTTTAGATTTCATGCTGAGAAATTCCCACAATTCCTAACACATCCCAAAGGTGATCTACCGAATTCGGGTTCAGTGCCTGGGAAGACCGGTGATGGACACTGGCACCATGTTCAAGGTACCGGCTGACACCATACAGTATCATCCTGGAAGTGACCATTAGGTAAATTGTAGGCATGATGGGATGCACATGATCACTTCATGGTCTATTGTTCTCCGAGATGAGTGCTAGAACTTTCACTAAACTACGGATCTTTTGTTTGATCTATGTGATCTTTTGTATGTCTTTTGTTTTCCTTCTTACCTGAAAGTGAAAGTGACACTGTGGATTGGGTGGAACTTCCTGTCGTGGCTGTCGCACCTCCAGAACTGCTCATGACTGTTGACGTGGGCATTTCTGTTCACCCCCGTATGTGCGCACACACACACACACACACACACACACACACACACACACACACACACACACACACACACACACACACACACTTGATTTAAATGCTGTGTGCCATGTTTTTCCTACAGATGTTCAACAGAGGTGCAACTGCGTCTTAAACCACACTGGTGTCATAACAGCTCAGTGTGGAATTGATGGGATGTGTGTGTGCATCATTCACTACGTCCTAAAGTTTTTTTATTTAATTAATTAAACAAGATGTTTTTTAAAATACATGTATACAGAACATCTATACAATCACATACCCGTAGTAGGGACGGTGGAGACGGTGGTCTTAGCTGTAGATAAACGAGGTTTTTCAGCTGAAACAAACAATCAGTTTATCGTTCAACACACAGTTTATCAGGTCAAACATAAAGAACTGATATTGAAATATAAGCCGTACCCATTATCACCGTCAGATGGACGACAGTGAACGGGTCTTGTCCTGTTATTTCGATTCCACAGCCGTACCTTCCTGTATCTCCTGCTCTCAAGTTATTGATGGTCACCACAAACATGTTTTTCTCCTTGTTGTCATTCAGAGACAAGTTTCCATCAATCACCCACTCTGTCTTACCATCAGTTTTAATAAGAGTCTGACATTGTTTATAAGTTCCTTTACAGAAATATTTGGGAAACTTTTATAGTGTTCTCGGTACGGACACTTGATGACCGCAGCTTCACCTTCACTTCCCCTCTCATAGACTTCAGCATTCAGCAGCACACCCGTGACTGATACTGCACATAAAGAAACAGTTCTTTCTTTTTTTTCACATTCAAGCTTAGTTTATAGCACTAGTAAAAACGAACCTGGTTGAGCAATCTTTGGTAGGAAATCTAAAAAAATCGAGATAAAACGGTCGACGTACCCGCCAGCAGGAGAAATGAGCTGCGGAAACATTTCTTCATTTCCACGGAAGTCCACTGAACCCCAAAGTTCAACAGAGTAACGTTCTTCCTCTTTCGCACGCTGCCACATGTGTGTGTGTTTGTGTGTGTGTGTGTGTGTGTGTGTGTGTGTGTGTGTGTGTGTGACAGAGAGATACGATGTGGTTTGTGGGCTGGTCACTTGTTGCACTGCTTCACTTTCACATACACCCTCAACTGCAAACTTCATGTAAAAAAGTTAAAACATTATAAAATAAAAATACCTGTCTGTTACCTCAAACTGTCTGTCTTCTATCTATCTATCTATCTATCTATCTATCTATCTATCTATCTATCTATCTATCTATCTATCTATCTATCTATCTATCTATCTATCTATCTAACTAACTAATCGTCTGTCTGTCTGTGCCTGTTTCTGTCTGTCTGTCTGTCTGTCTGTCTGTCTGTCTGTCTGTCTGTCTGTCTTTCTGTCTGACTTCTGTCTATTTGTCTGTCTGTGCCTCTGTCTGTCTGTCTGTCTGTCTGTCTGTCTATCTGTCTGTCAGTCTTTCTGTCTGAATTCTGTCTATTTGTCTGTCTGTGCCTCTTTCTGTCTGTCTGTCTGTCTGTCTGTCTGTCTGTCTGTCTGTTTGTCTGTCTGTGCCCGTTTCTGTCTGTTTGTCTCTCTCTCTCTCTCTTTCTCTCTCTCTCCTGCTCTCTCTCTTGACTCTCCAAGATGTTTGGTTGGAAATGTGGATATTTGCAATATTATCCATATAGTATCCTGGAATTTCCTCTTTTACACATCTGACTGATTTTAGCAGATGTATTTCTGCACTGCCATCTGCTGTTCAACATGAAAAATATTAATAAAAAAGCAGCCATGCTATCTTCTCTCTGACATTTCCTTGCAGTGTGCTGGATCTCGTTCCTTCCTTACGAGAAGCTTTAGATTTCAGTGAAATGAAGTAGAACCGAATTTCGCCCGGAATCCTTTTCAAAGTCGTGTTTTTATGCAAAAGAACTGCGCAAACTTTGCAGTAAAATGATCAAATATGATCAGCAGTGCCTGATCAAAAAGTTACCATGGCAAAATTTTGGGCTTTCTGGTGCCAATTATGTGTCAAAAACGATCCTTATCAAATAAGACTTCAAGAACTGTGAATGAGGAAAAGCAAAGTAGAGGTCATTGCGGTAAAACCACCTGAGAGCAGGCCAAAAAAAAACAACAAAAAAGAACCATCTTATTTCTCTTACTTCCTTACCATTTTACTCTTACTTTTGACCACCAGGGGAACCCCCACACACATCCCTTCTGACCATGTGTATCCTGCCTGTGACTTTATTTTCCTTCTCAAAACCTTGTCTAATGCTATTTTAGTTTAGTGATTACATGATTCATGACTGAGAAACACAATGATCAGCACTGCTACAGTAGAAACACCAGAGGAGAAAAGGAAGGCCAAGGAGGAGGTTTATGGATGTGGTGAGGGAAGACATGCAGGTGTTCGGTTTGAAGGAGGCAGATGTGGAGGACAGGGTGGTATTGAGACGGATGATCCGCTGTGGCGACCCCTAATGGTAGAAGTTTGCGCTTTACGGTTATATTTTATATACTGATGTTGCACAATGATCTTAAAATTAGATTTTCTTTAATCAGCTGAAAAAAGAAAGAGAAACTTTTCTGTGCCAGCTCTCATTGTGGTCTGGGATGAGACCTCCTCCAACAGGCAAGTTCTAATGAAGGATTAGAATTTACGTTTTGATTTTGAGATGTTCGCATGCTCTCGTAAAAACTGATCGAAAAACTTGCTGGCAAGAACCGCCGTGAGTTGCTGCAATCTGTCGATATATTTATTTATTTATTACACTTTTCTTCAAGGAGGCCTCATCCTCACATTCCTGCTTCCTATTTTGTCTCAGCTGATGATTCTTGGTAAACCAGTGCTGATTATTTATTTCATTTATATTCTTTTATGATGTTCCAGAAATGTGTACGGTGTCTTTTTCAATATTTGGAAAATAGATTAATAAAAATAATAAAAAAACATATATAAATACAAACAAACAAGCATGAGGATCCCGAGCCAGGAACTCGGAGCGCGTTGAGCACGAGCAGAGCCGAGCTGGAATCTTTAATGCTGAGGGGAGAGTCGGGAAACCAGGTGCGGTCGGGAAGCCCGAGGACAGAATAGTCAGGCGGAAACAACTTGGTAACAGAGAGTTAAATTAAACAGGGGAAAAACGCTGCCTTGAAGACAATCTGGCACCAGTCGAAGGTTTCTGCCATCCTCATATGTGTTTGAAATATAGACGCAGGTTGCAAGGAGGCGGTCCCTCTGAAGGCGGTGTTATTGCCTTCATATGTTGTGACCATAGAGGGCGCTGTTGCTGAAATGCAGCTTAAAATAGATCGTCCAGAGAAGTTCGCTACGCAAACAGCGTAAATGCCATGCGCCATGAACTGTTCATAAAAGACTCATTTACAGAACTTAAAAAAAACAAAGCTATTCAAATGCTTTTGCCTTCTCCATTTTCATGACTGCTTTTTTTGTACCACCCTGAATGTTATTTATTAATTAAGGCTAATAAAATGTAGTCAGATGTGGATGCTAGACTGTTAATTGTATATATATTTTTGATTTTATTCATTATGTTAAATGTTAACATTGGGTATGAAAGTGTGTGGGGCAGAGCAGAACAGAGGTCAGGGTCAAGATCAGGATCAGGATCAAGATCAGGACAGGCAGGGATAGCCATCTGTTCAATAGAACCTGTTCTAGCTCTGTCTCTTTTGCTGAATGTCCTCTCTCAGATGCCTTAAAACCTGTCAGCTAAACTCACTATTGACAGTGTGGCCCCTGGGGACGTGGTGCACTTGGGCGAGCTGTGAAGCTACCTCGCCTTTTTTGGTCATGGAGATGATAGGCTCTTCCACTGTAAAAAAGGATGCTTCATCTTAGGGTCGGTCTGGACCGTTCTGTATGACACACTGACAATGGCAGCATTGTTGTGGATTGTTCTCTGCCGACCGGTTCTACATTTTCAGGAGTTGAGCTCGTGTTCATTATCTCTTGTCATCTTCCAGTGATGTTTGTCCTCTATTGAAGTGCGCTTTCCACTTAAAACACCTGAAGCGACTCGTTGCAGCATCGCCGTAAGCTTGCAGAATCGTGGTCCAAACATCTCTGTGGCAGATTTGCCCAGTTTTAAGCTAAATTTCATGTTTGCTCTTCGCTTGCTAGCCAAAATAAAATCACAGATGCGGTAAAGCATGTGGTCATCTGATCACATCACATTATCATCTTGTGCTGTTAATATCATGAACAGCAGCTACGCTAATTTCACTCCACTGCTTCTCTTTCTCTCCCCATCCCGAGGCATCCTGAGGTTTGGCCAGCTCCAGTCACGTCCCACCTTATGAAGATTATGGACCTTTGAAGAAGTAGATGCCAAATTTGCAAACATCCTGAACCATCTAGAGACGTACCAGTGCCATTTGGATCCCACTACATGTGTGGAGTTTTGACATTGGACCTCCTGGAGTGTTTAAAGGCTCTGGCATGGAGAAGCTGATGCTGGATCTGTGATGATCACAAATGTTGAGCTCAGTAGCTTCTAGTTTTATAACCATAATGACTGTATAAGACTGCAGAAAGAACATCACTTATAATCTTATACTCCAGTGCTCATGTTAGTTCTCACTCTCCAGTGTTCTGTATTGTTGAAAGATTTATGATCAAACTCTTGATGTCACCCAAATGAGGATGGGTTCCCCTTTTGAGTCTGGTTCCTCTCAAGGTTTCTTCCTCATTACATCTAAAGGAGTTTTTCTTTTACCACAGTCGCCACGGCTGCTCATCAGGGATAAATACACACCCTTCACCTTCACTGTTAAATTCTGTAAAGCTGCTTTGAGACAATGTCTGCTGTGAAAAGCGCAATAGAAATAAACTTGATTTGACTTGTTTCAGGCTGCAACAGAACAAAATAAAAAATAAAAATAAAAACATGAGGGGGTCGTCTGAATGCACGACCAAGAAATTATAGTTGACTAGAATATCTATCTATACCAACACTCACATCATAGTTTAAATGGACACGTCATGGCCGCCTTTTCCAGGACCCTCCCAGCAGTTTATTACCTTTAGCTAGTCCTGGAATATTAAACCATGCACCTGTTCAGCATTGACACACCATAACAAGCTTTTACATTAAAACTGCTAATAGATTAACTTCTCCACAGGTCCAATCTTGTTCACCTGATTAGACCCCCTTGTTCTAAAAACCTCATGGCACACCCTGTGTTCTGCTTGTACTATGCCCCATCAAAAAGCTTGAAGTAAATGTATCCTAAAAAACGGTTCTCTATTTGCATTCTTTCCTAAATTAGAACATCAGCTGAATCATTGGTCAGAAGTGGAAATGCCTCGATTTTGCAATTTTGAGAATCCTCTATAAAAACAGTGGACATTTGTGCAGAAGAGAAAGTTCGTTAACCAACAATTAACTGCTGTTTGTTTCCCAGTGTGCGTGGGCTGTTTGATGTGTATGAATAATTATACGCTGTACACATTTTGACTAGTTCTCTGAGAAATTACTACATTTATTAACACTTTCCAGATCGTTGCTTAAACAAGTTGCGTAAAGCTTCAGTCGCTTGCAGCGAGAATAAAAAAGAGGAAATTGTGTTCCACAAGCACTCAGTACCACTGTACCCTCACAGTACAAAACCAATGATCAGGACAGTGACGCAGGAACGCTAACGTGAACAGGTACAACCTCGAAATCCATTTCTGTCATTTCCATTTTCTTTAATCAGCTAAAAAGAGGAAGAGTGTATGTGAAATGTTTATGTCGTGGTTCTTGACTTCTGAAGAAAGAACCGATGTGAGATTGCCTGCTTCATTTGAAGATGATTCTCAACACATTTCAACTGCTCATCTTCTCTCCACTGATGATTGTTGGTAAGTCAGTGCTGGTCATTTTATATTACATTATTTACTTATCATGAGCCAGAAGTGTATTTAAGGGTCTACCTTGTTTTTTCCATGTGATTGATCAGTAGGTGTGATGGAAGTGCAGCTTTATTTTAATGTCCTACTTCTTACACATTATTGTGTCTATAGTGGCAGCTCATAAACAGGGACTTGGTGGTGGAATGTTGCTTTTTCAGATTTCTTTAGGACAGAGGAGTTTATGCTTATAAGTCAGGGATTCTGTTTGCGGTAGGGCATAGCGGGTGCTGCTACAAAGCGAAAATCCGCTCATATAACAAACATTCACGTCTCACATGCCTTTTATTTTTATTAATGTAATATCTAAACCTCCTTGTCAATGGTTCCTGTCTTCATGTGTTGTTCCTTTCATTGCCATATATATATATATATATATATATATATATATATATATATATATATATATATATATATATATATATATATATATATATATATTTAGTGGTAAAGTGATTAACACTGATGATCTTCATTATGATAACTGTTAGTGGGTGGATTTATTTATTAGGCAGCAGGTGAACATTTCTTCTCAAAGTTGATGTTAGAAGCAGGAAAAATGGGCGAGTGTAAGGTTTTGGGCGATTTTGAGACATTGTGACGTCTAGACGACTGTATCAGAGCTTTACCAAGCTGTTCAAATTCAAGCTGTTCAAATTCTGTTTCATGGTGTCCCAGGTTTGGATCAGATTTCTGATTCTCATGTTCATTGATTTGGATTAGATTAGATTTTTCTGCCTGTTTACTTCATATTAAATACACTTTCCCAACACTTGCATTCTTTTCAGTTATCTTGCTTTCACCACACAACACGGCCGATAAAAGGAACCTGTTTTGTGTTTGATCCAGCATTAAATGTGACTGTACACTAAAAAAAACGATATCAGTCTTTAAGAAATAAAATAGTTTCCGTAGTGTGAAAGCAAAATAAAACATTTAGGTTTATATAATAGGTAAATAATAAAGATTGGGGCGGTAACAGTAACTCACACCACAGTTTTTAGTGAAATTCCAGAAGAGAGAAAGAATTTTTTTTTAATTTAAAGTGTTTTATGGGGCTCAGGATAATGATCTCTCATCAACTTTTTTATGTGTCATCTTTCAGGAGCTCTTGGGAATCAATGGAGTGTGAAATACAGCAAACATCTCTGTGCTGTAAAAGGATCTACAGTGGTTATGGAGGCCACGTACACACATCCAACAAATGTTACAGTGAATAACAGGTTTTGGGTAAAAAATCCAGTTAAGTATAAAGAGCCGACTGATCTGCGTAATGAATCAGGTTACTCAGGCAGAGTGGAGTATTTAGGAGATGAACAGAATCACTTCTCCCTCAGACTGAGTGATGTGAAGAAATCAGATGAACACGAGTACTGCATCAGAGTTAAAGGAAATAAAAATTACCTCTATCATCCAGGAATAATACTCCGTGTCACAGGTAATGTTCAGCACAATGTTTTCTCTGATTATTACTATAAATCAATAACATCATGACTTCCTACTGCATATAATCAGTGATATTCACTGATCACTGCTGTAGGTTGTAATTGATTTGCTAATGAAATGTTTAAGGTACAAAAATACATAAATGTGTCTAAATACAGTTTTTCTGTACAAAAGTGTTGCTTTATTCTTTTTTTGTATTTAAATCTTTGTAACTTTTGTTTTTGTCACTGAAATTATTATTAATTTTGAAATAAATGTCTGTGTTTTTTTAATGAATGCTTCCAAATCTCCCAGAGTTGCGAGTGGAGGCTCCTGAAACGGTGGTGGAGGGAAATGTCACGGTTTTAATGTGCGACACCACCTGCAGTCCCTCGGACACGCCGGCGTTCATCTGGTACAAAGACGACATCAAGATTATTGGGAAAAACATCAGCGGTAACACTCTGATTCTGAAACCTACTAAAGCAGGTGACGCAGGAAGTTATAGCTGTGCTGTGAGAGGTTATGAAGATCTCCGATCCCCTGCTCAAAACCTCAGTGTGAAATGTGAGTACATAGATTTCCAATTTCAGTTATTATACAGTGTGTGTGTGTGTGTGTGTGTGTGTGTGTGCATTACCACATGGGCATTTGAACATTAATGCCAAAGTAATATCAACATTATACTTGGTACAAATTCATTATTAATGCATTTAAAAATATATTTAATAAAAACATTTGCATACAAACAGAAGGTCCCC
The DNA here is from genome assembly GCF_014805685.1 of Silurus meridionalis. Taxonomy (NCBI): domain Eukaryota; kingdom Metazoa; phylum Chordata; class Actinopteri; order Siluriformes; family Siluridae; genus Silurus; species Silurus meridionalis. The sequence goes on from NC_060907.1 coordinate 1,949,840, forward strand.
TGGTGGTCTAGTGGTTAGGATGAGGCGCTCTCACCGCTGCGGCCCGGGTTCGATCCCCGGTCAGGGAACCAACCCCAGCCACTCTTAGTGCCGGTCCCAAGCCCGGATAAATGGGGAGGGTTGCGTTAGGAAGGGCATCCAGCATAAAAACATGCGGATGATCCGCTGTGGCGCCCCCTGATGGGAGAAGCCTAAAGAAAGTTTATTTGCATACAAACAGAGGATTGACACTGATTGACATCTCATTTTTAATTTTATGGAATGGGGGAGTAATAAATGGTGTTTTTGTTAAGATATTTGGAAGAAAAAGGACGTAAACAAAACCCGTTCTAGTTTTTGTTTTAGTTTATTTTCCCGCATATAATAATCATAAAAAATCATAAAAACAACAACAACAAATAGAGAGTTAAACAGCCAGGATCAATAAACTAGAAACAGTGGTGAATCTCGGAGGTGGATTCAGTGACGGTGCGGAAACAAAAACAAAACAAAACAATTTCTCTACCAATGTACCTCCTATCCGGTCCAGCAGGTGGCACTCGTCTCTAACTCTCATGTCCCTAAACAGAAAACCTCTACGGTGAGGTATGTGAACTACTTGTTCACATGGTGCATTCAGAGAAGGTAATAACAGCAGGTTAACAGGGTTGATGTACAGTTAAATGAAAATATATAGAAATTAGAAGTGTGTGTGTGTGTGTGTGTGTGTGTGTGTGTGTGTGTGTGTGTGTGTGTGTACACACCATCAGATGGCTCTGTAATTGTGTTTGTGGCTGTTGGACTCGGACTTTTGGCACTTGCAGCTCTTCTCTCTGTACTCTTCTGGCTGAGGTGAGAATAACTTTGCTGATAAATCTTCTGCATTATTTCCTCTGAAGATGTTTATGATGGAGAAATATTTGATTTTGTGTGAGCAGATGGAGGAGACAGAAGAATAATCCAGATGAAGGTTACTATCAGGTGAGTTAATACAGACCTGTCCATCAGGTGGCTGCTTTGTTCATAATAAACTCTTACTGTAAAGATCTTCAGCAGAACTTTCTCATGTTCTTCGCCTCCTCTCTGCAGAACGTTGGGCTGAGGGCTAAAGACGAAATGTATGCAGCTCTCGACCCTGCAGGCCGGAAACCTGATGATGTTTATTACACACTTGCAGTAGCCGTTACTTAAAACACACAGTTACTTTTGGAATATATTAATTTACGTACTGTAAAAGGGACCCCATTATGGAATATACAGTATGTTTATATATGAAAAGTGTATGATGATGATGATGATGATGATGGCTGACAAAATAATAAATAGTGAAACATTTATGACGTTTTTGTGAGTTTTTTGTCGGACTTTAAGCAAAATAACAGTCATTTAATGTAGCCGTGTTTTGATGCTGCTAACACATACAGTAAAATGTGGTCCACATGAGCATCATATAAAGCAAAATAAGACAACGACACCCAGAGAAAGACCAGGATCTGCCCTGGAGCCTGCTGCAGGGTGAACAGGCTGAGAAACACCATCATACAGGCATGGACACTGAGTGCTGTCCTCAGATTGTCAGAAACTCGTGACTGATTATCCTGTCAGAGAGTGAGACTGAGAGGAGGAGCCGAATGCAGGATACGAGCAGAGAGTTTAAGAATAACAGTCTTTAATGAAAGAAAAAGGAAGGAAAAACACAGACCGACAAACTTCCAAATCTGGGAGAAGACAGACAGAGCCATGTAGGAGGAACAAAAAACCAAAAACAGTCCAAATATCAGGCATGGCAAACTGAGCAATAAGGGGCAGAGCAAAATCCAAACCAAAAAAAAGTCCAGAGCCCAGGGGGCGGCAGAGCGAAACAGAGGTCAGGGTCAAGATCAGGATCAGGATCAAGATCAGGACAGGCAGGGATAGCCATCTGTTCAATAGAACCTGTTCTAGCTCTGTCTCTTTTGCTGAATGTCCTCTCTCAGATGCCTTAAAACCTGGCAGCTAAACTCACTATTGACAGTGTGGGCCCCTGGGGACGTGGTGCACTTGGTCGAGCTGTGAAGCTACCTCGCCTTTTTTGGTCATGGAGATAATAGGCTCTTCCACTGTAAAAAAGAATGATACATCTCAGGGTCGGTCTGGACTGTTCTGTATGACACACCGACAATGGCAGCATTGTTGTGAATTGTTCTCTGATGATCATCATGCACAAGTAGCTGACCGGTTTCTACATTTTCAGGAGTTGAGCTTGTGTTCATTATCTCTTGTCGTCTTCCAGTGATGTTTTCCTCTATTGAAGTGCGCTTGCCACTTTAAACACCTGAAGCGACTCGTTGCAGCATCGCCGTAAGCTTGCAGAATCGTGGTCCAAACGTCTCTGTAGCAGATTTGCCCAGTTTCAAGCTAAATTTCATGTTTGCTCTTCGCTATCCAAAATAAAATCGCAGACGTGGTAACGCATGTGGTCAGAACATCACCAGCTGCACTGCTCCCGATGCACACAGGGCGATGTCTTTGCACACTGACTTATGAAGGCTGGTGTGCCCTGTGATTGTGCTTGTCAGTGTGCAAAAAGACATTGTCCTGTGATATAAAATAAAAAAAAGACAAATAAAATAAACAAATGAAATATTACGTACATAAGATTCAGACCCTTCACTCAATACTTGGTTAAAGCCCTTTGGCATCAATTACAGCTTCGAGTCTTTTGGACATGATGCAAGAAGCTCTGAATTGGGTGATTTTGTGCCATTCTTCATGGCAAATCCTTTGAAGGTAGTTTCCTCCAGAAATAAACTTAGAAATGAAGCCTGACAGTACAATCTTGGTTTCATTAGACCAGAGAATCTTGTTCCCCACAGTCTGAGAGTCCTTTAGCAGGCTTCCATGGGTTTTGCACCAAGGAAAGTTTTCCATCTAGGCACGCTGCTATAAAGCCCAGATCAGAGGAGGGCTGTATTGATCATGTCATTTTGGAACTTTGTCCCATCTCCATGCAGGATCTCCAGAGCTCAGTCAGAGTGATCATCGGGTTCTTGTTTACCTCTCCTACTAAGGCCCTTCTCCCCTAATTGCCCAGTTTGGCTGGGTGACCAGCTCTTGAAAAAGTCCTGGTTGTGCCACACTTCTTTTATTAGAATATTTTGGAGTACACTGTGCTCTTGGAAATCTTCAATGTTTTAATGTGTCATTATCGGGTACTGAATGTAGATTAAACATTAACACTTGCAAACAATGGGATATTGCAAGCGTTTGCGTGATGCTGAAGGCTAAGGGGTTAAAGAGAGGAATAAAGTCAATTTAAACAAATGTAGTATCAGCCTGCAACATAACAAAATAAAAATAAATAAATAAATAAATAAATAAATAAATAAATAAATAAATAAATAAATAAATAAATAAAAAAACACATGGGGTGGGGTAATTATAATAATAAATAATAAATAATAGTAGTAAATATCTAAATAATAAATTAATATACTAGAATATCTAAAAGACCTACCAATACTCACATCATGGTTTAAATAGCCACATCATGGCCCCCTTTTTCAGAACCCTCCCAGCAGTTTATTACCTTCAGCTAGTCCTGGAGGAATAATAAACCATACACCTGTTCAGCATTGACACACCACAACAAGCTTTTAAATTAAAACTGCTCATAGACAAACTTCTCCACAGGTCCAACCTTGCATTTTCTGAGAAAATAATCAAGAATTGAGTAAATTCATGGCATTTTCTAGGATACCATCCCCTTCCAACCAACCATAGCCACCAAGCAGTACAGTCATCTGCATACTGATTACACATACCTGTGCTGTATTACAAGTTCATTGGTTGTAATAATTAATTAAGAGATTTTAACTCAAACTCAGTTCATCAAGCCATAACATGTTATTTGTTATACTGGATTTTTGTTTCTGGTTTTCTACTTGTTGATCGGCTGATCATCTTTGTCTTGATTCCCACGAATATTTAAAAAAAAAACGGTTCTGCATGTGCATTCTTGCCTAAATTAGAACATCAGCTGGATCTTGGTCAGATGTGGAAATGCCTCGATTTTGCAATTTTGAGAATCCTCTATAAAAACAGTGGACATTTGTGCAGAAGAGAAAGTTCGTTAACCAACAATTAACTGCTGTTTGTTTCCCAGTGTGCGTGGGCTGTTTGATGTGTATGAATAATTATACGCTGTACACATTTTGACTAGTTCTCTGAGAAATGACTACATTTATTAACACTTTCCAGATCGTTGCTTAGACAAGTTGCGTAAAGCTTCAGTCGCTTGCAGCGAGAATAAAAAAGAGGAAATTGTGTTCCAAGAGCACTCAGTACCACTGTACCCTCACAGTACAAAACCAATGATCAGGATTAATTATGCTGATTAATAATTATTACTTTGTGTAAGAGTGAGCTGGATTTATTGTGACGCAGGAACGCTAACGTGAACAGGTACAACCTTGAAATCCTCCAAAACTTCAATTCCATTTTCTTTAATCAGCTAAAAAGAGGAAGAGTGTATGTGAAATGTTTATGTCATGGTTATTGCTGTTTTTACAAATGAGACATCCTCCAACGTGTTTAGTTCTCAGAAATGATTCCGTTCTTCCGCAAATCTGTACATTTACATAATTTTGTGACGAGTGATCTAAAAAGTTCTTGCCTTCTGAAGGAAGAACCGACGTGAGTTTGCCCGCTTCATGAGAACTCCAGGACATTTCAGTTTATTTGAACCCCATATTTATTTCTTTTTTTGAGGATGATACTCACATTTCAACTGCTCATCTTCTCTCCACTGATGACTCTTGGTAAGTCATTTTTTACTTATCATGAGCCATAAATGTATATAAGGTTCTACCTTGTTATTTCCATGTGATTGATCAGTGTGTGATGGAAGTGCAGCTTTATTTTAATGTCCTACTTCTTATGCATTATTGCATCTATAGTGGCAGTTCATAAACATGGACTTGGTGGTAGAACGTTGCTTTTTCAGATTTCTTCAGGACAGAGGAGTTTACGCTTATAAGTCAGGGATTCTGTTTGCAGTAGGACATAGCGGGTGGTGAAGTGAAGAACACTGATCTCTTCATCATGGCACCTGTTAGTGGGTGGATTTATTTATTAGGCAGCAGGTGAACCTTTTGTCTACGAAGTTGATGTTATTATCAGGAAAAATGGGTGTAACGTTTTGAGCAATTTCAAGAATTTGTGTCATCTAGACTACTGAATCAGATCATCTCCAAAACTGCAGCTCTTGTGAGATGTTCCTGGCCTGCAGTGGTCAGAATCTATCAAAAGTGCTCCAAGGATGGAACAGTGGTGAACCGGCGACAGGGTCGTAGGCGGACGAGGCTCATTGATGCACGTTGGGAGCGAAGGCAGGTCCATGTGGTCTGTTCCAACAGACGAGCTCCTGTAGCTCAAACTGCTGAAGAAGTTCACGCTGAGTATTTGTGAAGGAGCTCGCCAATTACCGAGCTCTTCAAATTCTGTTCAATTGTGTCCCTGGTTTGAATCACATTTCTGTTCCTCATGTTCATGGCGATGTTTTGTTGTTGCTAATCGCCTGATTACAGCCTGATTTACTCTTCCAGTTTTGCTGGCAATTCTGTTTACTTCATATTAAATACTCTTTCCCAACACTTGCATCCTTTTCGGTTGTCTTGCTTTCAACACGGCCGATTAAGGAACCTGTTTTGTGTTTGATCCAGCTTTAAATGTGACTGTACACTAATCTATATCCTTCTTTAAGAAATAAAATAGTTTCTGTGGTGTAAAAGCAAAATAAAACACAGGTTTATATAATAGGTAAATAATAAACATTAGGGAGGTAACAGTAACTCACACCACATTGATTATTTGTGTAAACCACAACAACCTGCTGTTTATTCCTGAAATTCCAGAAGAGAGAAAGGAAGCTGTATGTGTTTTATGGGGTTCAGGATAATGATCTCTAATTAACTTTTTATGTGTCATCTTTCAGGAGCTCTTGGGATTGAATGGACTGTGGAATACAGCAAACATCCCTGTGCTGTAAAAGGATCTACAGTGTTTATGAACGGCACGTACACACATCCAACATATGTTAAAGTGACAAACAGGTTTTGGGTAATAGATCCAGTTAAGGGTGTAGAAGCGACTGATCTGCGTAATGAATCAGGTTACTCAGGCAGAGTGGAGTATTTAGGAGATGAACAGAATCACTTCTCCCTCAGACTGAGTGATGTGAACAAATCAGATGAACACGATTACTGCATCAGAGTTAAAGGAAATAAAAATTACCTCTTTTATCCAGGAATAATACTCCGTGTCACAGGTAATGTTCAGCACAATGTTTTCTCTGATTATTACTATAAATCAATAACATCATGACTTCCTACTGCATATAATCAGTGATATTCACTGATCACTGCTGTAGGTTGTAATTGATTTGCTAATGAAATGTTTAAGGTACAAAAATACATAAATGTGTCTAAATACAGTTTTTCTGTACAAAAGTGTTGCTTTATTCTTTTTTTGTATTTAAATCTTTGTTAACTTTTGTTTTTTGTCACTGAAATTATTATTCATTTTGAAATAAATGTCTGTGTTTTTTTTAATGAATGCTTCCGAATCTCCCAGAGTTGCGAGTGGAGGCTCCTGAAACGGTGGTGGAGGGAAATGTCACGGTTTTATTGTGCGACACCACCTGCAGTCCCTCGGACACGCCGGCGTTCATCTGGTACAAAGACGACATCAAGATTATTGGGAAAAACATCAGCGGTAACACTCTGATTCTGAAACCTACTAAAGCAGGTGACGCAGGAAGTTATAGCTGTGCTGTGAGAGGTTATGAAGATCTCCGATCCCCTGCTCAAAACCTCAGTGTGAAATGTGAGTACATGGCTACAGCATGGGGAGATCGAACATGTTTGATGTACTAAGCACATAGTAAATGAAGATGAGGTTAATCTTTGGCTTTCAGGTTTGGTGGTATCTTAATGGTTAGTTATGTGTTTCTCTGACCTGAAGGTTTTAAATGTCCTACCAACCTCAGGGCTTGAACAAGACCAATACCCTTCTTATTCTACAGCTAGTATAACCCAGGTGTATAACTGCATGCTTGGTTAGCCGTGTAGCAATTAGCATCATATCAGACTGGAACATATCCTGGACATTTAAGTACAGCGGATATTACTGAATAAACATCTGAAGGAATATTTGTTGTTTTAAAATAACCGAGAACGATATGCATATCTGAGAAATCAGGATTTTTGATTGTTTGTGAGGGAAAATATGTTTTCGATTTGGTTTAAATTCATATATAATCACATGTGTTCCCCCCACCGGAGCTCCCACTGGGCTACTGTTTTGACGTCTTTTAGTACTGTTTAAATAAGACTTTGCTGCAGTCTGGAGTGTTAATGTATGTGAAACAACATGGCGTTATATTAGGAAGTGAATGGTGATTGGTCATTTTATTGTCTGTCAGACACTGTCTTCACATTTGATTGGCTTGTTTTAAAGAAGAAGCACTAATGCACAATATGGTGTCATAATCCATTTAGAAAAATATATATATAAAAAAATTCTAAAATATCATCTGATATATCGGCCACGGTGATATATCGGTCAACCACTAATGAGATCCTAGTGTCGAAAGTCCAGTTTTACACTGTTAATGGGTATTTAAATCCTAACAAGACACTAGTGAATGATTTGTGTGTTTTTATATTTGTAAATCCAGACGAAATCAATCCCCTGAATGTTTTTGTTTTCAGAAAGTTTTTTTTTTTTCTGTGAATGACTTCAACACTTCTCAGAAAAGCTATGAGAAAAAGTGATGCTATGGTTCTGGTCAGATGATGATGACGATGATGAGGATATGATGCATTTGATTGCTGTTATGGATGCATTTAGGAAAATTGCCTGGTGCGACAGTAGAGTCAGCAGCATGGAACGGAACTGGAGATGCGGTTGTGTGATTTATAGTTAGTTCAAGAGCTTTGTGGCAAAAGTTTGGGGGAGGTGTTGAGAAGCACAGGAAGGATAAAGAAAATAACTGAAATAAGGAACTGAAACTGGCAAAAAAATTCATGGCAAGACTGCTATTTTACTGCCTTAAAAAAGAAAAGTGGTGTGGTAATGTTTATTTTGAAGCATGAAGTTTGCTTAATGACTACAGGTTGGTTAACTGCTATAATAAATACAATATAGTGTATGAAGAGATGCTAATAGGCTCAGGGACCTCATGCAGGTCAGGTGATCATTAGTGATGTTTTAGTTGCAAGGACAACTGCAGGAAGGCAAAGCGAGGTCCTCGGCTTTGTAGGGAGGCAGATCGATATCGTAGGTCCTGTAAGGAGGAGGAACGGAATGCAGGAAGGAATTGGTAGGGAAGGAAAGATGGGAAATGGCAGTCTGTTTGTCAGCTGAACACTACGTAAAAATCTTTATGAATGGCCAGGAACTGGCTCTAAACATACATGCCTTCCTAGAGAAGAAAGACATGTATGTCATGTTCTGTCATGTAATACAAAGGAAAGCAGATTTGCAAGAGCAGCTAATATTTTATTACATGCAAAAAAAACTTGAAAACCAAACACAAAATTTTGACAATATCCTGAACTGTAACCTGAACTATGGAACAATAATCACAAAAAAATGGGGCACAAAAATGTGTTCACACCAATGTTTTCGTTCAAAAACAATGAGATGCCGATTACAGACAACGAAAATTTTTTATTTTTCAACTTTCTCCAAAGTAGATACATTTGACCTCTAAATACATCATGTTCTATTTAGATCGTCCAAGGAACATCTCAGTGTATATCAGTCCCTCTGGTGAGATTGTGGAGGGAAGTTCAGTGACTCTGACCTGCAGCGCTGATGCAAACCCACCTGTGGAGAACTACACCTGGTTTAAAGGGCTGAAATATGTGGGAAACGAAAAGACCTACACCATCTCTAAGATCAGCATTGAGGACAGTGGAGACTACAAGTGCAAGTGTATAAATAAAGTTGGACATCAGTATTCAATAAATGTAACTCTACCTGTTACTGAGAGGCAGAGAAAATCACAAACTGCACTGATTGCAGTCATAAACCTGTGTCTAGCAGCATTGGTGCTTTTTATCCTCATTGTGCTTCTGAGGTAAGTTACAGAAATTAGTTTAAAAACTATAATCCATGTTTAGGCGAGGTGTCACAAGAGTGCATGGTGTGGAGATGATAATGGTCTGAGGTGCTGTGGATTAAACACCACACTGGATTATTACCTTAGACCATTAACAAAATGTTAAGCAGAGCAAAACTGCCTGAGTGGATCATTTTCTTTAGTTTTATCGACAGTTTATTAGATTTCAGATTCTACTGCTACACCCAGAGATTTTCTTCATCAAATTATTGTTGTGCTCTGAACCATTAATTAAAATATTAAGGGCCTTTCTCAGGGGCCCATAAGTGGGAGCTTGGCAGTGTTGGGATTAAAACTCAGGACCTGCTCATCAGTATCAGTAACATCTTAACCCCTGTGTATCCACTCTCTTGTTAGTGTATTTATTTAGATCACTGGTTAAACTGACCACAAACTTCCTGTGTGTTCAACACCCTGAACTTCCATCTGAAGCTCCTGAGCATATACACATGGTTAAGTCGGTAAAACATGGCCTTCAAATGCATTCTTTCAAGCCATTCTTTTTTTTATTTTCAAATGTCCTCCACTTGAGCTCATATGCATTTGAGTGATCAGTAGCATAAAGCAATACACATCTGTTTTCACAAGTAATTCATGTCTGTTCCATTCAGGAAAAAGAAGATGTTCTGCTGGTCAGAAGAGCGCCCATTTCAGCCGTGAGTCCACCCTCAGTGCTCTTTACTGCCGTGTCTCAGCATGATATCAATGCAATGATGTGCAAAGCAAAAATGTGGACAGTTGGAATGTAGATTTTTAGATATTCTATATTTAACACTGAAATTGTGCCTTAAAATATAAACTTTATAACAATGAAAATGGTGTGTTTTATTCTCTAAAATTCAGCTGTGCATGTATCTGGTTTAATCGGTCATTAATATACAAGATTTAGTTCGAGTGAAAGAGCAAATTATTGTTATAGTTGGATTTTTTGATGAATTGATAATGCTAGGAAGAGATGGAGAGGAAAAAAAGAGAAACAAAATGATCAGAGGATAGAATGAAAAAAATCGTCAATTATTAATACATTAAATTAATACAATATTTTTTTTATTTTATTTTATTAGCTGATATGGGAAAGTTGAATGTGTTTATTTACTGTTTTCACTCATCAGGAAAACAATGCTGGTCAATCTGCAGCCAGTGATGATGTTCAGTATGCGAGTATTCCACACCCGAGGAGAGCTGAGGGGTCTTCACAGAGCGCTACTGATCAGGGTCTTTATGCTAATGTCCAGCGCAAGCGTGGTCATCAGGAGGAGGAGTTGCATTATGCTACGGTTAACTTCTCCTCTTCAAACAGGTGAGACCCTAACCCTACTTTACATCTGATCACCTGTAGCACCTTGAACACATCTCTTCATTCAACATTTTTAAGTCATTTCTATTTTATTTTGTTGCTTATTTTATACAGAAATCAAAGGTAAATGCGTTTTTATCCTGTTGCTCCATCCAATTTTATTTTTTGTGTTAGATGATATGCCAAATATACTTTTGGAATGTGTCAGTTTTTTAGGCAAATCTTTTTTATAGAATTTGAATTGTAGAAGAAATAAATTATTTATTTGTGATTATAGCAGAAGCAGAACGTTTCATTTAAACAGGCAAACAAATCCAAACCATCAGGCAACAAAAAGAAATGTGAAACAGGCAACAGTCAGAAACATGAAACAGGCAACAATCAGGCAACAATCAGAAATATGAAACGGACAACAATCAGAAACATAAAACAGACAACAATCAGAAACATGAAAAAGGCAACAATCAGAAACATAAAACAGACAACAATCAGAAACATGAAAAGGCAACAATCAGAAACATAAAACAGATAACAATCAGAAACATGAAACAGGCAACAATCAGGCAACAATCAGAAACATAAAACAGATAACAATCAGAAACATGAAACAGGCAACAATCAGAAACATGAAAAAGGCAACAATCAGAAACATGAAACAGACAACAATCAGAAACATGAAAAATGCAACAATCAGAGACATGAAACAGGTAATGGTCAGGCAATTGGCAACAACGATGAAGAGGGCGAGAAACGAAAAAAAGATCAAACGTGGGAAAAACATAAAAAAATGAAAATAAATCGGTAAATAAAATAAATCTAGAGTCTCTATTTAAGGAGTTACATTTTTAACACTTAAAGGAAAAATTGGAGTATAAATACATGAAGACGTATAATGAGACAGCGGGGAGACGTCCATGAAATAATACAAACACAGGACACAAAACTAACGATGAGACAGCAGGAGACAAACCTTAAGGAAAACAAAAGCACATGGAAGTCCACATGGATTAAAATGCTTAACGAAATCTGTCAATGACATTTGTATTTTTATGAAGAATATAATATTTTATGATGTTGATGATCATTTATTATCTTCATCATCATCATCTTCTTTATCTTCTAATCCTCTCCCTTCTCCTCCACAGGACTGAACCTGCAACAGCAGCGGATAATTCAGTGATCTACAGCAGCGTTACAGCAGCGACATAAAATCCTTCCACCTTCTGAGTTTTGTGACATTTTTACGAGCCGATAAATACAGGATGAAGTTTTCACACACTTGAATCCAGTTGATTGGCATTTAAAACAGGGAACATCTGGACTTCTGGACTCTCCAACTTCTTATACACTTTTGTACGTCGCTCTGGACGAGGGCTTCTGCTAAATGCCGCAAATGTAAACGTAAATTTATTCACCTTCATTACAGATTCCATAAAAAACCCGGCTGTAGTTTTTTCACTATTAAATGATTACCAAATCATTTTTCACTGCATCACTGTTCCAGTTAAAACTGCTGTTTGCTCATTTGCTGGTATTGTGTGTGTTTCCTGTATTACAGCATCACTTACAAAACAACGGCTAAAAGTTCTCTGATTATAATCCCTGTATAAAGTTCAAACATTAAGTGATTACATTTCCACATATTAATTTATTAGCTACTGCTAAATTATATACAACTCTCACTAAATAGTCAATTTATTCAAATAGTTAAATGGATGCTTTTATAATTTCCCCCAAAGTGCTGTTTTTCTTGTAACTGAAGGTGAAGCAGAATTTGTTGTTTTATTAAAACGGTTTTTCCATCATGTGCAACAATAAAATGTTCCGAATTAATTATTAAATAATTATTCCTGCTTTATAATCGGATCAACTGTTAATCCTTGTTTATGACTTTTTTCATTTATTTTTTTTGACTGTACCAACTGCATAAACTCGAACGTTACAGTTTTAATAAATTTATACAAAACATTTTAAAGACGAATGGGTTTTCAAAGAAGTAGGAAAAAGGTGTAACATGGTCTCCAGGAGAATGTGGAAGATTTTCCATAATTATTATTAACTTCCGAGCTAATTTTCTCTCTTTGCTGTGTATATACACAAAAACTCCAGTCATAACAACCAGCAACTACGACACTGATAATAACAATCGCTAACATATTAATAACCACCATGGTTTTATTAACGCATGATTAATGCAGCACGCATTTCTGTTTGACCATTTTTGCACATTTATTATAACAACAAAACACAACAAAACAGACAGGGGGCGCTCTCTGCCATCTCTTTTCTCTTCACAGACACCGAAATATAACACCCTGAATCTGAATATTTGCCTCACAGACATAATAAATATATAAATAAAAAACTCAAAGTTGCTGCTTTTAAATAAACCAAATCACATCGAAGTATCGCTAACATACGAATAACCACCATGTGCTTGTTTATTGCACGCAATATGTGTGACGTGCGGTCGGGATTAAAGAACGCATTATAACAGTAAATATTATTGTAGTAGGTTGTTGTAATACACATCATTAGAAACGCAGTTTGATCAGAAACATTACACTGTATTTTATTGTGTCTGGTCTGTATTTGTGTGTTTATGTGTGTGTTTGCGCTAAGCTTAGTGCTCAAGTTGAGGAGGGGGGGTAGGGGGATCCGGGACCCCCTATGAGGCATCAGGGGGACCCCCCATGACAAGTAAAAAATAGATTTAGGGGGAAACCTAAGATTATTTTAGTAAAAAATATATGAATTGCACAACGACTGGGAACCCCATAAGACTCAATTCGAGCACTGGCTAAGCTCATGTACTTCCAGGGTTCTGGATGTTGACGGTGTGCAGGTATCAGGAAGACCACCTTGTGTTCCTCTGGACTGAGTGCTGCAGGACTTCCTCGTCATCTCCAGCCTTCCGAGGTCGAGTGCGTTTGTCTGACAGGCAGGTCCCGGTCCGAATATTTTTTAGATTAAACCTAAAGCTGGGAAATGCCTTTATTAATACGCAGACAATCTTCTCTACATTGGTGTTTGGTTCAAATGGTGAACTAAAATGCATCCTATTACTGGGCTCACACTCATATGGTCCTGTTTTTTTGTTCAAAATAATCTTGGCTCTGAAAATAAAAATGAAAAACACGTTTCAATGAAAATACGACATAAAAATGAGGAAGTGCTGAAGGTTTATAGGAAAGGGAATATTTCCTTCATAAAAAAGTGAAAGCTGTAATATTTAACCAGTGCAGAAAAGAAGCAATGTATTATATATATAATATTTAATTTCATTCATATTTATTTTTCTTGTAATATGAAGCAGCCTCTGGCAAAATTATTTCCTTAAGGATTATTAGTTTTTATTCTTATTTTAGTTTAGTTTATTAATTGCTTTCACATATTGAATTTGGATCTATTTGTAAATCCAGAGCACTGAGTAATCTGCCTAAAATATGATTCATATTTAATATAATTCATACTTGAAACTCTCATGCAATATCAAAATCTCTTAGATCCTCTAAACAACATCTCAATACCCATCAGTCCTTCTGGTGAAATAATGAAACACAGTTCAGTGACTCTGACCTGCAGCAGTGACAGTAACCCACCTGTGGAGATCTACACCTGGTTTAAGGAGAATGGAACATCACCTGTAGGATCAGGACAGAGTTACAGAGCTCTACAGAGTGGACTGTACTACTGTGAGGTTCAGAATAAACTCGGCTCTGAGAGATCAGCTGCAGTGTGCATCACTATAAATGGTGAGGCGTTGCATTATTTATATTTACTGAAATGTTTCGGATCATATTTATCTGTAAGGTGTGTGTGTGTGTGTGTGTGTGTGTGTGTGTGTGTGTGTGTGTGTGTGTGTGTGTGTGTGTTTGTGTATTCATTGAATCAGGTGGCTCTGTAATTGTGTATGTGGCTGTTGGTCTCGGACTGTTTGGGCTCACAGCTCTTCTTGCTGCCCTCTACTGGCTGAGGTGAGAATACTTGTCCTGGACATGTGACATTCACATTGAAATGTATATATGAATGACAGAGGAGGGAAGTCATTCATTACTGTTCTTAAGAAGATTTTTCTGGTATCTATTTTACTTCACTGTTTTATTTTCCAACTTTCTACTTTCACTGAATACATTTTTAGACAAATATTTGTACTTTCTACTTCTTACATTTTTAAAACAGACTCATTAATTTAGATTTAATCTATTTGGTGAAATGTCAAAATTTTTTCTTCTCACTATAGACTAGATTCTGAAGGTCACAATGAGCAGGCAGAAGGCAGTAAGACGTCTGGGGTTAACGTCGATGAGACAGAGGGAGTCAGTGATGAGAACATGACTGAGAACAGAGACATTCCTGATCACCTGATCATCATCATCTTTTCTCTGCTTGTGTTCTATATGGTGGATCCTTATTCTGGATACATTCATTAGGTAACCAAATGTTGAATTTGTTTTGTATTAATATATGAATTAAGGCTGTCAAAATGCAAATTAATTTTAACTGCACTGGTTTTATTAACGCATGATTAATGCAGCACGCAGTTCTGTTTGACCATTTTTACACACTCATTATAACAACAAAACCCAACAAAACAGACAGAGGGCGCTCTCTGCCATCTCTCCTCTCTTCACAGACACGTAAATATAACACCCTGAATCTGAATATTTGCCTCACAGACATAATAAATATATAAATAAAAAACTTTTAAATAAACCAAATCACATCGAAAACAAACATTCTCTGATTCTGTAGTCCGTATGAAAGCTATTAGAGGTACAGTTCCTCCGGTATCACCTTATAAACTGTCCGTGTGGAAACATAGGAAAGGTTCTCTTTGTTGTCGTGATGATTTACGTGATTTAAAATGCCATCATTACTTTAAAACTTTTAAAGGATATTCTGTCTTCATGCTCTATGTTGAGTTCGGTTTCACGAATAATAAACATACATTTGCATAAAGCATTAATATTTGTCCATGTTGATTAGAGTATTAAACATTTGGAAAGTATTAATTAAAGGTACATTTGAAACAGATAAGTGAACAATCGAGAGATTAATTGCGATTAAATATGTTTAATTGATGGACAGCCGTAATATTAATATCATGTGAGTTACAGTTACAGCGTGACACTAAAACTGTGAGTAATAATGACTACTTTTTTCATAAGAACATGTCCGAGCCCAAACTTCTTTACTTTAACTTCGGTAAAAAAGTTTTACTTACCAGAATCTTTTAAAACACGAGCATCTGCACTACTGAGTGAAGGATGTGTGGACGTTTGCCCCCCTGATAAATGACATATCAATGCCCAAAGTGGCAAAACATTTGGCTATTTATGAATAGACATAAGAAAAATAAGAAACAGAAAGAGGAACACGACTACCAGGTGAGTATGTCAGGTTTAGAATCTGAGAGCTCTTCAACAGATCTTTAACAGAACCTGCTCATGTTCTCCACCCTTCAATCTCTGCAGACGGCTGAGTGCTAAAGAAGACACAAAAACCTTTTTCGTTTCTTGTCTGAGACTAAGCTAGGCAGTGCTCTTACGGTAAAACATTTTTACATACTCACATTTTCTTGCTTTCCAACTAAATAAATAAATAAATAAATAAATAAATAAAAATATATGTATAAATAAATGGATTTGTTACAAATCCAAATGGTATCCTTTTGTCAGGGATCCACCTGCCACGCCCCCTTGGTAGCTGTCACGCTGCCTTCGCTCTGCCGCGGCCGGCTTTGATTCCCGACAGCTGTGACTCATCAAGGATACGAATATATAAACTCACGTTCTCGAGTCACAGGCTGTCGGTTCTTGAAGGTCATGCTGGTGATCCCGTGGATCCTCGACCACCAGCCTTCCCCGCTGGTTTTGGCTCCTGACTTCGTTTCCATTGGATATTTCTTTCCTTTGTGGATTACCCGTCCCGAGCGGATATACTTTTAGTTTGTGGCTCTTCATGACTCGTGTATGTGTTTTGGGTAAATAAAGAAAGTTACTTCTGCTTCATGATCGCCACCCTGACAGCTTTATACGTATCAACCTTCCTTGTGTCTGTATAAAACCCATATGCTGCGAGTCAGCTGTATTGACCCATATGGCCTTCCACAATACAACACCCCAGTCCTTGCATCTGCCTTCCTCTGCTCTGCTGCTGAAATACTCCTGCAATACTAACACAGTCTTTTCCCTTTTCCCCCTCACACCTGATCCGCCTTGTTAGATGAATAAAAACACAAAGATGAATTGGTTAAAATAATAATGTTAATAATATTGTAATATTAATAATATAATATATACACTACAAAAATATTGTATATTTCTCCTGAATCATAATATTAAAGATAAACTTCAAGACTAAAATATTATTCCCTCTTCATATTGTGCTTGAAAAGACTCGCAGGGTGCACGTTACATATCGCTGACCGTTATTACAGTTACGGCGGTTTGCTATTGAGTTTTGACGTTACTATGGCAACATTTAACCTCTTGTTTTTTTCATTTCAGTGGATGGAGAAACTGTAGCCACAGCACTCGACCTAAATACTTAAATACATCAAACACATGCGCGTTCTTACTGTGGCTTTGTGTTTCAGCCGCAAAACTACGGCTAAAAAAAGTGTGTGTGGTTCAGACATGCTGCTGAAGTGCCCTTTGCTTCCTCTTTTTATTTTTTTCCTGATTTACTTTCTACTTCTGCAAACGTTAGGATTAGGGGTTACACATTTTAATGAATGAAAAAAACTTCATATAAATATTTAAATGAACCCAAAGTCGCTTGTGTTGGATGCTTGTGGAATTTATTTCCTCTGATGTTTTTATTACTACACCGGTAATAATATTTTTTACACCAAAAGTATTTACAAAATGATTTCCACCAGAGGTTAATAGCATTTCAAAGAGCGAGAGTTCTAATGAACTGTATTGCGTACAGGACGTTTTTAACACATTGGCGCAATGTGTGATTGTCTGCCCTGACAAAAAGGAAGTGAAACAACACCCCAACCCCCAATCGCATACAGTATACAGAGATAAAATAAGTCATTAATAAGCACTAAGGATGTTTATCAGATATTGATATACACACATATCATGTATATCTAAATGATCATGTAATCAGCAAGAAGAAATCGTCGTCTATAAACTGATCTGATACTCGGGTTAATCTACACTAATACTATTTTTTACAAAGACACCTCCAGCTGAAAACTACTCGAGGGGCCGTTGTACACTCTGAGGGAAGATCTTTGTGTACATTGGACAAGAATGGCGGAATGAATGCAGCTTCAACAGGAAGGGCGGTGTTGAACTGTAGCTGCAGTACCGCTGCTTAGCCACACGGGGCCAAGTCATGCACACGTTTTTAAAGCACACATTTCAGTTCTGCTCAGCGATGTGGATTTACCATGTTAATTAAAATGTTTTTTTATGCATTTAACGTACCCCTGCACTGCACCCCCACCCTGCACTGCCCCTCCCCTGCCCCATCCATGCACCTCGTGACACCTGTACACATCTTAGCATTGCAACAAGCTGTAATGACAAGTCAGACACAGACCTTCAAAGCTTCCTGAAGGGACAATTTTTGATTTAAAACACATTTCAATGGAGCCACTGATAGAACCAAGGTTGCATCTGTATATATATATATATATATATATATATATATATATATATATATATATATATATAGAGAGAGAGAGAGAGAGAGAGAGAGAGAGGACAAATTAGCTCAAGCTAAATATGGTTAATGTAGCATGTGATGTCTTCAGTAATAAAAAATGTCCTGGTCACTGTAACCTAAATGATGCTTGTGTTCAATAATAATTAGTGATAAATGCTGATTTCTTGTAATGTCTGTATCATGAAGCATGTTTTTGGCTATGTAGATAAGTATCAGGGAAGTGGAAGCTCAGTGATTAAGGCATTGGACTTTGGATTAGAAGGTCATAAGTTCCAAACATAAATCCTGGCACCATGAAGCTGCCACTACTGGGCCCTTAAGCAAGGCCCTTACTTGTACAACTGCGTCGTAAGTTCTGGATAAATGTGTCTGCCAAGTGCGATACAAGTAAATGTAAGCATCAGCGTTTTATATCCGATGCAGCAGCCTCAGAAAGTCTGGAAGAACTTGCAGACCTGCCTGGAGCAAAACGCAGTAATACAGACTTGGAAAAGTATTACGTAAATTGTGTAGAAATTAAATAAACATCACCCCAGATGTTTATCAGCAAGGCTTGAGATCTTATGGTCTTCAGAACTCTGGCTGTCCTTCCTTGAACCACTTTTGCCAGCGTATTCCAGAAACACCCCAAAACACCTGTTGTTTTGGAGAAGCCCAGACCCACTCATCTAGAATTTACAATCTGGCCCTTTGCAGAGAAACTCAGATCATTAAACTCACCCATTTTTCCCTGCATCCTGATTGCAATCCCTCAACTTCACTGTTCATCAACTTCCATATTTCTAACTAGTGATGCGTCATTCATAAACGATTTGTTTATTTTAAATGAGTCTTGAATTTGACTCAGAGTAATGAGTCGCCTTAAAGAGTGATGGTGATGTAAAGGAAGCACAATTGAGCAGTTCATCTTTCATTTCTTCTAATACAAGTCGTTTTACTTTTATCACATAACTCCCATAAACACTATAAAGATGATTAAAGCAGCGAAATGGACTAAATGATTTAAAAAGATTTGTTTGTTTTGAAGAATTAGATTCAAAGAACCAAGTCACTGAAATGATTCAATCTTCCCATCACTGTGACTCACTGACTGCTATAATGCAACCCTGCAGCTTGGACTTATTTAGGAAATATGATCATTTGTACTGCTTCACTTTTACATACAATAAACACATTGTATAGTATATAAAATGTCTTTAGTTAATCTTATAATTTTCCTAGTTTTTCTTTTTCTTATTAGCACCAGCACAGATTCCTTATACTGTACATGCAACCCATGCAAAACTTGGCATTCTGAATATATATATATATATATATATATATATATATATATATATATATATATATATATATATATATATATATATATATATAAATCTCTGATAGTTGTTTCATCATAATGAGATAATCATGTGATTCTTTTCTGTGGTTTTAATGTTTTGGCTAATGTGTGTAAGTTTAGGATTGTGTAAAACAAAAAAAATCCATACTTCCTGAGAAAATAGAGTTTAATATAATAATGAAAATGAAAATATTAAGCAAAATAACATTGTGGTTCTTCTATCAAGCCAAAGGATTCACAGCAAAAGATTGTCAGAGAGGAAAAAACAGTTGTCTACTGAATTATTGTGACTTTACAGGAAACACTGAGACACACCCATATAAAGAAATACAATAAAAAAAAAAGATCATTCATTACACACACAAGCAAAAGGTTTAGTTTAAAGGAATACTGTGACTCAACACACCAGAATATACACATTATTTCTATATTTCACGTAACCAGTTACAGAAAACAACAACATAAAATACAATACAAACTAGAAATTAGCATATGTACATGAAAATATATTAATGTAATTAAATATTAAAAAATATTTCTGCATATGTCATAAACAATAAGTGAATTATCATAAATATCCATTGTGTCAAAATATAATTGTATCATGTGAATTAGAAAAAGCTATTGTCATTACAGATGTTCAGGTAGCTGTTGCTCTTATTTTGGCATGTTGGTTGATTCTACTCGTTCTTCTTCTACTAGAGCTTCATGGGTTTTGAAGGACACTAATCGGATGATGAATTTGACTGGATTCGGAGCTTGGGGGCAGCGTTTATACTGAGTCATCTCTGTTTAAACAAACTGTGATTGGCAGCTAAAGGTTTTATACATATTTATGTATCCAATATTATCAAGTTGTTTTTCTTAACAAGTGTAGATTTGAAATCTACTGTTTTTTTTTTTTTTTGCCAGCGAGTGTCCAGAAGATCTAAATCTAGCTTTACACTTGGATTATTTTCAGGCCGATTGGTGAATTGAAATTGCATTGATTGTTAGCCGAGATGAGCTCATGATCAGAGCGTGAAGGCGACACACTCACCCGCAGATGAAAGTTTAAAACCAGCTTCATTTACAAACAAGCCAATAAAGCTGTTAAAAGCTTTCCAGTAAGGTCTCCAGTAAGACCAGGTGGAGGTTGATGGTGAGGTCAAATGAACAGGTGAATGCTGGTTACTTCACGCTGCTGTAGATCACACTGGGATCCTCAGCATTGGAAGGCCTACAATAAGAGAGTAATTGATCACACAAAGATCCCACAGAATCTCATTTCTATGTGTGTTAGGGTGAAGGACCAGCAGCAGAACAGCTCTTCTCACCTGTATTCAGCACCAGAATTAATAAATCGGACGCTCGCGTACTGAACCTCGTCCTCCCCGGAGCCTGAAGCGTCTGCATCAGAACTCTCAGCGTCTTTGGCACGCCGTACAACTTTAGCATACAGGGCTTCATCCTGATTGGCCGAGGCGGAATCAAATGCAGGATCGACTTGATTCTTTGTTACATTTTCATAAAGATTTTCCTGGGGTGGGAAAGAAAATGTGTATCAGAGCACTTTTCAATTCTGGATTGTAATTGGTCAGTAGGTGTTGATTATGTTTTATATATAATAAAATTAAACCTCAATATTAGATCAAGTCACAGATCTACTGCTTTATATACCGTAATTTCCGGACTATAAAGCGCACCCACATATAAGCCCACCCACTGAATTTTACAAAGATTTTTATTTTGAACATAAATAAGCCACACCTGTCTATAAGCCGCAGGTGTCTACACTGAAACTAATAAACTTTACCCAAGTTTTAACAAAAGACACTTCCTTTAAGAGCAGAGCGGTATTTTGGGAATAGCCTGTCACTGAATTTTTCCGGTATTACTGCATGTGTGCAAGACCGAGGAATATGTCCTTATTATTTTCTGATGCTCATTTCTAAGTTTCTTTGACTAACCCGTAACGCTGTTGCCAAAAAAAATAAAAAAGCACGAGTTTTGGAAACCTGTCTGTGATTATATGATTTCTGTTGTAACTGGAGTTAGCGAGCTCTCCCTTCACCCAGACTCAACGCGCTACAACAGCTTGTATCTAAACAGTAGCCGACCAAGAAAGTCATTGTTCACCGTCTTCCTCCTTCCTTTCACAACTATTTCTCTCAGGAGTTTATCTTTTGGCATCGTCGTGCGTTTAAAAATCATGGGGTGGAAGTTTTTTTTTCCCGATGCCGTGCAGTTCAGAACACAGGTGAGGTGTGTTTTTTCGTTTCCGTTCGGAAATTTCATTGGTCTAATGTTATGTCGCTCAGTTTTTTGGCTTGAAGTTTGTAAACCGGGAAAAACCCAGGAAAAATCTATAAATTAGCTGCTTCATTGTTTAAACTGCGGGTATATATATATATATATATATATATATATATATATATATATATATATATATATATAATATCGGGGTTGAATTTTACTTGATTTATTCATTCATATGTTTATTCCAAAAACTATGTTCCTGATGGACTGATTGCTTCGAGTAGCTTTTTTGCTGACGTTCCACAGCTTTAAATGTAACTGTAAATGGCTGAATACATTTTATATGATCTTTCAAAAAGAAATGTTGTTAAAGAGAAGTACACACGGGGATTTGCTGTTATAGGAAAATTAATCATCTTTAAGCAGCTCACAGTAACTCTGATTCATCACTGTACTGTACAATACTGTATACATTCACACATCAACAATTTCTTGTACCGACTTCTTTACCTGCTTTATACTTTGGTCTACTGTTGATCCAGTTCTTTTATTTTTCCTGTTAAAAGACATATTTTTAATTACAAAAATCAGCATTGAATACAATATATTTAATGCATTAATATATTCTCAGTCAAAACTAAAAACAGTAGTGTTTACCAGTAAATTATTCACACACACACACACACACACACACACACACACACACACACACACACAGTTTTTACGAAAAAAAAAAAAAAGGCTTGACTTACATTTTAAGCAAGATGATAACACCAATGAGGCAAACACACACAAGCACCACAAGACCTGCATACACAGCTAGATTCATTCCATTTAGAGCTGTATAGAAAGATGATGAAACAGTGTATAAATAATTAAATACATTTAAACAGTGAATTTATGGTGAATACATTTATATCATCTCTCACCAGTTATAGTGATGGACACTGCAGCTGATCTCTTATAGCCGAGTTTATTCTTAGCCTCACAGTAGTACAGTCCACTCTGTGAAAATATGTAACTCTGTCCTGATCCTACAGGTGATGATCCATTCTCCTTAAACCAGGTGTAGGTCTCCACAGGTGGTTTACTATCACTGCTGCAGGTCAGAGTTACTGAACTTCCCTCCACTTTCTCACCAGAGGGACTGATAGACACGTTTTTTGGAGGATCTAATGGGTTGGTAAATGAGAAAATAAATCTATAATAGTTTTATCTTGTATTGGCTGTAAAAAGATCTTCAGCTTTAACTTACACAGAACATTCAGAGTTACACTGGTGGAGTTCTGATGCCCGACTTTATTACTGCACATGCACTTGTACTCTCCACTGTCTACAGAGCTGATCTTAGAAATGGTGAAGGTCTTTCCTTTTCCCACTGATGTAATCCCCTTAAACCAGGTGTAGTTCTTCACAGGTGGGTTTGCATCACTGCTGCAGTTTAGCGTCACTGAACTGCCCTCCACTTTCTCATCAGAGGGACTGATGGACACTGAAACATTCTTTGGAGGATCTAAAATGGACAGAAAGGTATCACATAAAAGGAAATCTATGTTAATTTTATGTTCCATTGGCTGTAAGAAGATCATCAGCTGTAACTTACACAGAACATTCAGAGTTACATTGGTGGAGTTCTGATGCCCGACTTTATTACTGCACATGCACTTGTACTCTCCACTGTCTTCAGAACTGATCTTAGATATGTTGTAGGTCTTTTCTTTTCCAACTGATATAATTCCCCTAAACCAGGTGTAGGTCTCCACAGGTGGGTTTGCATCACTACTGCAGTTTAGCATCACTGAACTGCCCTCCACTTTCTCACCAGAGGGACTGATAGACACTGAGACATTCTTTGGAGGATCTAAAATGGACAGGAAGGTAATTTTTTAAAGAAAATCTAAAAGAGTTTTATTTGTCATTGGTTATAAGGAGATCTTCAGCTTTAACTTACACAGAACATTCAGAGTTACACTGGTGGAGTTCTGATGCCCGACTTTATTACTGCACATGCACTTGTACTCTCCACTGTCTTCAGAACTGACTTTAGATTTGGTAATGTTCTTTCCTTTCCCCACTGATGATGTTCCTTTAAACCAGGTGTAGGTCTCCACAGGTGGGTTTGCATCACTGCTGCAGGTCAAATTCACTGAACTTCCCTCCACAATCTCAGCAGAGGGGCTGATGGACACTGAGACCTTCTTTGGAGGATCTAGACAATGTCATGTTAAGAAATTAAAATGTTCATGACCTTAATTTTTTTATTTTTTTATTTTTTATTTTTTATAGATTTTCTTATCAATACCTGAATCCATTGTTGAACCAGTGTTTTTAGCAATTTTTTTTAAATCTTTCATCTTCCTCTTCTTTTTTTGGCTTCTCCCATTAGGGGTCTCCACAGTGAATACTTCATCTCTACACCCCCCTGTTCTCTACATCTGCCTCTTTCAGCCCAACTACTTGCATGTCTTCCCCCACCACATCCATAAACCTCCTTCTTGGTCTTCCTCTTTTCCTCCTTCCTGGTGGCTCCATCCTCAGCATTCTCCTCCTGATATACCCCATGTCCCTCTTCTGCACATGTCCAAACCATCTCAATCACACCTCCCTCACCTTGTCTCCAAAATGTCCAACATGCCCTGTACCTCTAATAAACTCATTTCTAATCCTGTCCATTCTCATCACTCCAAATGAACATCTCACATTTTTCAATCATTATTATATTATAGCAATTCATACAGATTTAAGTTTTACTAGTTATATTGTGGGCAAACACTACCATATGGTTTTTTCCTGAGACATGTGAAGGCAGCTGACTGCAGCTTTTTAAACTGTTGCTGTAGATTCAGGCAGCTTACAGACAAGCATGAGTGGCTCATGTCATTGTAACTGATATATGAGACAGAGAATACTTGAGAATGCCTCCATTCCTGAGAGCACTCTTTGACTCAGCATTAACAAATCTGCATCATAAAATAGATTGTCACTTTACATTCTTGTGAACTTGTGATTTAAACATGATCATTTTCCCAAGATTGCAATAAGTACAAAACCAAACCGACATCAATATAAATCTACATGCAGAAAAGAGTGTGTTGACTGGAAGAAAATGTGTGTAGAAAAAGGGGTTTGGTTAAGTATCTGTTTTTGAATGGAGGGCGGAGCCAGGAGATGTAAGTGGTTTTTGTGTAATTACTGTGTGTAATTTTACTAACGAGTTTTGTTTTTTGGTAAACGGAAATGAGGACAAAAGAAAAGATGAGATACTTGGGAGAGAAAGAGAAAACTCCTTAGATGAATACTGTCAGGGAACCACCTGCCACGCCCCCTTTGGTGGCTCTCATGCCTCCACTCTCTGAAGCTCCAGGTTTAACGAGGCACACCTGAAGCTCATCATCACTCATGCCTCCACTCTCTGAAGCTCCAGGTTTAACGAGGCACACCTGAAGCTCATCATCACTCATGCCTCCACTCTCCATAGAGCTCCAGGTTTAACCACGCACACCTGGAGCTCATCATCACTCATGCCTCCACTCTCTGAAGCTCCAGGTTTAACGAGGCACACCTGAAGCTCATCATCACTCATGCCTCCACTCTCCATAGAGCTCCAGGTTTAACCACGCACACCTGGAGCTCATCATCACTCATGCCTCCACTCTCCATAGAGCTCCAGGTTTAACGAGGCACACCTGAAGCTCATCATCACTCCACCCGCTCCTACATAAACCCCTCACTCACATTCACTCCCCGTTCGTTATTGTTTATGTTTGACTTTCCGTACTGCATGTTTTGGCGTTCGGTTTTCCTACAGGACTTCTTTCTTCCATTTCATCCGGACTCCAGAATCCTGCACCGGCTGCGCTTCCTCCTGTGCATCTCGGGTCAGCTACGCTTCTCCCAATGCGCTACTCGGACTATCTCTCTCAACCTAAGGACTGCCGTGTGTATGTGCGCGTGTGTGTGTGTGCGTGTGTGTATCTCTCTCTCTCTCTCTCTCTCTCTCTCTCTCTCTCTCTCTCTCTCTCTCTCTCTCTCTCTCTCTCTCTCTCTCTCTCTCTCTCTCTCTCTCTCTCTCTCTCTCTCTCTCTCTCTCTCTCTCTCTCTCTCTCTCTCTCTCTATATATATATATATATATATATATATATATATATATATATATATATAATATCGGGTTGAATTTTACTTGATTTATTCATTCATATGTTTATTCCAAAACTATGTTCCTGATGGACTGATTGCTTGAGTAGCTTTTTGCTGACGTTCCACAGCTTTAAATGTAACTGTAAATGGCTGAATACATTTATATGATCTTTCAAAAAGAAATGTTGTTAAAGAGAAGTACACACGGGATTTGCTGTTATAGGAAAATTAATCATCTTTAAGCAGCTCACAGTAACTCTGATTCATCACTGTACTGTACAATACTGTATACATTCACACATCAACAATTTCTTGTACCGACTTCTTTACCTGCTTTATACTTTGGTCTACTGTTGATCCAGTTCTTTTATTTTTCCTGTTAAAAGACATATTTTTAATTACAAAATCAGCATTGAATACAATATATTTAATGCATTAATATATTCTCAGTCAAAACTAAAACAGTAGTGTTTACCAGTAAATTATTCACACACACACACACACACACACACACACACAAGCACAAGCACACGGCAGTCCCACGGTTGAGAGAGTCCGAGGTGCGCTAGCTGACCCGAGATGCGGGGAGGTGAAGCGCGGCCGGTACAGGATTGTGGAGTCCGAGCGGAACGGAAGACATGGAACATACTACAAAACAAACAACCCATTCACACAGTATCTAGCGTCCAACACATTCAATCACAAACGGGATTGGGAGTGAATGAGGAGCTTATATAGAAGCGGGTGGACTGATGATGTTCCTTTAAACCAGGTGTAGGTCTCCACAGGTGGGTTTGCATCACTGCTGCAGGTCAGAGTCACTGAACTGCCTCCACTTTCTCACCAGAGGGACTGATAGACACTGAGACATTCTTTGGAGGATCTAAAATGGACAGAAAGGTATCACATAAAAGGAAATCTATGTTAATTTTATGTTCCATTGGCTGTAAGAAGATCATCAGCTGTAACTTACACAGAACATTCAGAGTTACATTGGTGGAGTTCTGATGCCCGACTTTATTACTGCACATGCACTTGTACTCTCCACTGTCTTCAGAACTGACTTTAGATTTGGTAATGTTCTTTCCTTTCCCACTGATGTAATCCCTTAAACCAGGTGTAGGTCTCCACAGGTGGGTTTGCATCACTGCTGCAGGTCAGAGTCACTGAACTGCCTCCACTTTCTCACCAGAGGGACTGATGGACACTGAAACATTCTTTGGAGGATCTAAAATGGACAGAAAGGTATCACATAAAAGGAAATCTATGTTAATTTTATGTTCCATTGGCTGTAAGAAGATCATCAGCTGTAACTTACACAGAACATTCAGAGTTACACTGGTGGAGTTCTGATGCCCGACTTTATTACTGCACATGCACTTGTACTCTCCACTGTCTTCAGAACTGACTTTAGATTTGGTAATGTTCTTTCCTTTCCCACTGATGATGTTCCTTTAAACCAGGTGTAGGTCTCCACAGGTGGGTTTGCATCACTACTGCAGTTTAGCATCACTGAACTGCCTCCACTTTCTCACCAGAGGGACTGATAGACACTGAGACATTCTTTGGAGGATCTAAAATGGACAGAAAGGTATCACATAAAAGGAAATCTATGTTAATTTTATGTTCCATTGGCTGTAAGAAGATCATCAGCTGTAACTTACACAGAACATTCAGAGTTACACTGGTGGAGTTCTGATGCCCGACTTTATTACTGCACATGCACTTGTACTCTCCACTGTCTTCAGAACTGACTTTAGATTTGGTAATGTTCTTTCCTTTCCCACTGATGATGTTCCTTTAAACCAGGTGTAGTTCTTCACAGGTGGGTTTGCATCACTACTGCAGTTTAGCATCACTGAACTGCCTCCACTTTCTCACCAGAGGGACTGATGGACACTGAGACCTTCTTTGGAGGATCTAAAATGGACAGAAAGGTATCACATAAAAGGAAATCTATGTTAATTTTATGTTCCATTGGCTGTAAGAAGATCATCAGCTGTAACTTACACAGAACATTCAGAGTTACATTGGTGGAGTTCTGATGCCCGACTTTATTACTGCACATGCACTTGTACTCTCCACTGTCTTCAGAACTGACTTTAGATTTGGTAATGTTCTTTCCTTTCCCACTGATGATGTTCCTTTAAACCAGGTGTAGGTCTCCACAGGTGGGTTTGCATCACTGCTGCAGGTCAGAGTCACTGAACTGCCTCCACTTTCTCACCAGAGGGACTGATAGACACTGAGACATTCTTTGGAGGATCTAAAATGGACAGAAAGGTATCACATAAAAGGAAATCTATGTTAATTTTATGTTCCATTGGCTGTAAGAAGATCATCAGCTGTAACTTACACAGAACATTCAGAGTTACACTGGTGGAGTTCTGATGCCCGACTTTATTACTGCACATGCACTTGTACTCTCCACTGTCTTCAGAACTGACTTTAGATTTGGTAATGTTCTTTCCTTTCCCACTGATGATGTTCCTTTAAACCAGGTGTAGGTCTCCACAGGTGGGTTTGCATCACTACTGCAGTTTAGCATCACTGAACTGCCTCCACTTTCTCACCAGAGGGACTGATAGACACTGAGACATTCTTTGGAGGATCTAAAATGGACAGAAAGGTATCACATAAAAGGAAATCTATGTTAATTTTATGTTCCATTGGCTGTAAGAAGATCATCAGCTGTAACTTACACAGAACATTCAGAGTTACATTGGTGGAGTTCTGATGCCCGACTTTATTACTGCACATGCACTTGTACTCTCCACTGTCTTCAGAACTGACTTTAGATTTGGTAATGTTCTTTCCTTTCCCACTGATGATGTTCCTTTAAACCAGGTGTAGGTCTCCACAGGTGGGTTTGCATCACTACTGCAGTTTAGCATCACTGAACTGCCTCCACTTTCTCACCAGAGGGACTGATAGACACTGAGACATTCTTTGGAGGATCTAAAATGGACAGAAAGGTATCACATAAAAGGAAATCTATGTTAATTTTATGTTCCATTGGCTGTAAGAAGATCATCAGCTGTAACTTACACAGAACATTCAGAGTTACACTGGTGGAGTTCTGATGCCCGACTTTATTACTGCACATGCACTTGTACTCTCCACTGTCTTCAGAACTGACTTTAGATTTGGTAATGTTCTTTCCTTTCCCACTGATGTAATCCCTTAAACCAGGTGTAGGTCTCCACAGGTGGGTTTGCATCACTGCTGCAGGTCAGAGTCACTGAACTGCCTCCACTTTCTCACCAGAGGGACTGATAGACACTGAGACATTCTTTGGAGGATCTAAAATGGACAGAAAGGTATCACATAAAAGGAAATCTATGTTAATTTTATGTTCCATTGGCTGTAAGAAGATCATCAGCTGTAACTTACACAGAACATTCAGAGTTACACTGGTGGAGTTCTGATGCCCGACTTTATTACTGCACATGCACTTGTACTCTCCACTGTCTTCAGAACTGACTTTAGATTTGGTAATGTTCTTTCCTTTCCCACTGATGATGTTCCTTTAAACCAGGTGTAGGTCTCCACAGGTGGGTTTGCATCACTGCTGCAGGTCAGAGTCACTGAACTTCCCTCCACATTCGCACCAGAGGGACTGATAGACACGTTCTTTGGAGGATCTAAAATGGGTTGGTGAATGAGAAATAAATCTAGAATAGTTTATCTTCTATTGGTTATGAGGAGATTTTCAGATTTAACTTACACAGAACATTCAGAGTTACACTGGTGGAGTTCTGATGCCCGACTTTATTACTGCACATGCACTTGTACTCTCCACTGTGTTCAGAACTAGTATTAGAGATGGTGAAGGTCTTTCCTTTCCCCACTGATGTCATTCTCTTAAACCAGGTGTAGTTCTCTACAGGTGGATTTGCATTACTTCTGCAGGTCAGAGTCACTGAACTGCCCTCCACAATCTCACCAGAGGGACTTATAAACACTGAGATGTTCTTTGGAGGATCTAAAATGTACAGTAAGGTATCACATTAAAAGAAATCTATGTTAATTTTATGTTCCATTAGCTGTAAGGAGATCTTCAGCTTTAACTTACACAGAACATTCAGAGTTACATTGGTTGAGGACTGATTTCCAACTTTATTACTGCACATGCACTTGTACTCTCCACTGTCTTTAGAGATGATTCTAGGAATAGTGTAAGTCTTTCCATTTACCACTGACGTCTTCCCCTTAAACCAGGTGTAGGTCTCCACAGGTGGGTTTGCATCACTACTGCAGCTCAGATTCACTAATCTGCCCTCCACAATCTCACCAGAGGGACTGATGGACACTGAGACCTTCTTTGGAGGATCTGAAATGGATAGGATAGAAATTATTTAAAGCAAATCTATGACAGTTTTATTTGTTATCAGTTGTGAGGAGATCCTAATCTTTAACTTACAAAGAACATTCAGAGGTACACTGATGGAGGTCTGATTTCCGAATTTATTACTGCCTGTGCACTTGTACTCTCCACTGTCTTCAGAGTTGATCCTAGGAATGGTGTTGTTCTTTGTATTTCCCACTGACGTGTTCCCCTTAAACCAGGTGTAGGTCTCCACAGGTGGGTTTGCATCACTACTGCAGATCAGAGTCACTGAACTGCCCTCCACAATCTCACCAGAGGGACTGGTGGACACTGAGATGTTCTTTGGTGGGTCTAAAATGGATAGGACGGGAACAATTTTAAGAACAAGAATGACTGTTTTGTTTGTATTGTGTGATACTTTTAACAAGTTTTTTATTGTCACTTGTGTTTGAAAAGTGCATGTGCATTTTCCATACATTTTATTTTATTTGTGTTACAATATTTCAATTCAATATTCAATATTTAATATTTTTGTTGTTGTTTTTTTTGGAGAGTTCAATTATGTTGATAAAAAAACTTTTTAACTTTTCAGAACGCAGAGTTAAAGTTCACCAATCCATTACTCAGGATTAAAGATACTTTTGTTGGTCAGTCATGTAAAGGAACTTTTACAGATTTCCTCATTAAACATAAAATATTCAGTGAGGAAACATTGGAGGGCTTGTGTCAATCATTTCTCCTTCAAATTGCTGTAAGGAGATCTTCAGCTTTAACTTACACAGAACATTCAGAGTTACACTGGTGGAGTTCTGATGTCCAACTTTATTACTGCACATGCACTTGTACTTTCCACTGTCCTCAGAGCTGATCTTAGAGATGGTGAAGGTTTTTCCTTTTCCAACTGATTTTGTCTCCTTAAACCAGGTGTAGTTCTCCACAGGTGGGTTTGCATCCACAGAGCTGCAGGTCAGAGTCACTGAACTGCCCTCCACAATCTCACCAGAGGGACTGGTGGACACTGAGACATTCTTTGGAGGATCTGAAATAAACAGAAAAGAGAAAATCTATGAGATTTTTATCTGTCATTGTGTGATTTATTAAAAATATGTTAAACTGCCAGCTGTGGGAGAAATGAGATTATATACATTTACCTAAATTTGTGTTAAAATATGTCACTAAATACACGGTTAGAATTATTATACAATAAATATTTTTCACCAATCCATCCCAGGACCTCCGGGATTTCCACCCTGCTCCAGGCCCTACACCAGGCCCTTCAAAATGGCTCGGCTCATTCCAGGACCTCCAGGAGAGCTCAGCTCCGTTCCAGGACCTCCATGAGATCTCCGCCTGCTCCAGGCCCTACACCAGGCCCTTCAAAATGGCTCGGCTCATTCCAGGACCTCCAGGAGAGCCCAGCTCCGCTCCATTGTATCCCTGAGAGCACCTCTCCGCTCCACAGAGTCTTGAGAGCTCCTCTCCGCTCCATTGTGTCCCTGAGAGCACCTCTCCGCTCCACAGAGTTTCCGAGAGCTCCTCTCTGCTCCACAGAGTCTCCGAGAGCTTCTCTTCGCTCCACAGAGTCTTGAGAGCTCCTCTCTGCTCCACAGAGTCTTGAGAGCTCCTCTCCGCTCCATTGTGTCCCTGAGAGCACCTTTCAGCTCCAAGATCCCCAAGCGAGCTCAGTTCCACACCAAGGTCTCCGGCGAGCTCTGTTCCACTTCAGGATCTCCAGGACAGCTCCTTTCCGCCCCAGGATCCTGAAGAGGGCTCGGCTTTGCTCCAGAGTCCTGAAGAGACCTCAGCTCCGTTCCAGGACCTCCATGAGATCTCCGCCTGCTCCAGGCCCTACACCAGGCCCTTCAAAATGGCTCGGCTCATTCCAGGACCTCCAGGAGAGCCCAGCTCCGCTCCATTGTGTCCCTGAGAGCACCTCTCCGCTCCATTGTGTCCCTGAGAGCACCTCTCCGCTCCACAGAGTCTCGGAGATCTCCTCTCTGCTCCACAGAGTCTTCGAGAGCTCCTCTCTGCTCCACAGAGTCTCGGAGATCTCCTCTCTGCTCCACAGAGTCTTGAGCTCCTCTCCACTCCACAGAGTCTCCGAGAGCTTCTCTTCGCTCCACAGAGTCTCCGAGAGCTTCTCTTCGCTCCACAGAGTCTTGAGCTCCTCTCCACTCCACAGAGTCTCCGAGCTTCTCTTCGCTCCACAGAGTCTCGGAGATCTCCTCTCTGCTCCACAGAGTCTCCGAGCTCCTCCGATGGCGGCGTCTCGCCCAGAGCTCCTCCTTTGACAACGTCAAGGTGAGGCCACGTCACAGGGTTTCTCTCCTGGTGAAGCCACGTCGCAGAGCTTCTCTTTGTCCCAGAGCATCCCTGAGAGCTCCACTCCGCTCCACAGAGTCTTGAGAGCTCCTCTCCGCTCCAGTGTGTCCCGAGAGCACCTTTACGCTTCAGAGTTTCGGGACAGCTCCTTTCCGCCCCAGGACCTCCAGGAGAGCCCAGCTCCGCTCCATTGTATCCCTGAGAGCACCTCTCCGCTCCATTGTGTCCCTGAGAGCACCTCTCCGCTCCACAGAGTTTCCGAGAGCTCCTCTCCACTCCACAGAGTCTTCGAGCTCCTCTCCGCTCCACAGAGTTTCCGAGAGCTCCTCTCTGCTCCACAGAGTCTTGAGAGCTCCTCTCCGCTCCATTGTATCCCTGAGAGCACCTCTCCGCTCCACAGAGTCTCCGAGAGCTCCTCTCCGCTCCACAGAGTCTTCGAGAGCTCCTCTCCGCTCCACAGAGTCTCCGAGCTCCTCTCCGCTCCACAGAGTCTTGAGAGCTCCTCTCCGCTCCACAGAGTCTTCGAGAGCTCCTCTCCGCTCCACAGAGTCTTCGAGAGCTCCTCTCCGCTCCACAGAGTCTTCGAGAGCTCCTCTCCGCTCCACAGAGTCTTCGAGAGCTCCTCTCCGCTCCACAGAGTTTCCGAGAGCTCCTCTCTGCTCCACAGAGTCTCCGAGAGCTTCTCTTCGCTCCACAGAGTCTCAGAGACCTCGTCGTTCGAATTCTGGCCTCCGCAATGAGCTACGCGCCGTCTCGGACCTCCGCTGGGAGCATGGTTCTGTCCTGTGCCTTCGGGATGGGCGTCCTGCGGTTCGCCTGGGCTGTCGCCCTGCCTTGGGTCCTTCCTGGCCTTCTCCGGTTCTGCGGCGGTTCTGACCAGGTCCCGTTCGACCCTGGACGGACACCGGGATCCTCCTCTGAGTGCCCTGGCCCTCCGAGCGTCTGTGGGTTTGGGGCGTCAGGTGCCACCCCTCAGGGGGGAGTAATGTCAGGAAACCACCTGCCACGCCCCCTTTGGTGGCTCTCTATGCCTCCACTCTCCATAGAGCTCCAGGTTTAACCACGCACACCTGGAGCTCATCATCACTCATGCCTCCACTCTCTCTGAAGCTCCAGGTTTAACGAGGCACACCTGAAGCTCATCATCACTCCAACCCGCTCCTACATAAACCCCTCACTCACATTCACTCCCCGTTCGTTATTGTTTATGTTTGACTTTCCGTACTGCATGTTTTGGCGTTCCGGTTTTCCTACAGGACTTCTTTCTTCCGTTTCATCCGGACTCCAGAATCCCGTACCGGCTGCGCTTCCCCTCCCTGTGCATCTCGGGTCAGCTACGCTTCTCCCAATGCGCTACTCGGACTATCTCTCTCAACCTAAGGACTGCCGTGTGTGTATGTGCGCGCGTGTGTGTGTGTGTGTGTGCGTGTGTGTATCTCTCTCTCACGCATGCCATTAAAACCCGAGCGAGCTGTACTCCGGCTTCTGCCTTTTGTTTCGCTCACACCGTGACAAATACAAAGGCAGAGGATATTAAGGTATGTTAGAAAACCACGTGGTGAAAGATGTTTTACATCAAATTAAAAAAGGCTCTTCAGCCTAATGGTAAAGCGTAAGCCAAAGTAACATAACTAACATTATGAACTAGTCTCAGGATTATCTCAAAATCTGTACGATGTTACCCATCAGCCCTTGCACACCACATTCTTGTCACATGTCATTAATTATACACGCCTGTTTCTCTTTGCCAGATTTAACACACATATTTAAGTTCATGCTATGTCTGCACTAATCTGGAAAATTTAAAAGTGGCATAATTCCGTAAAAATGCTGTGCGTCCTCACTTTCAATCGATGAAAGAAAAAAGCAAAAGTTGCTTATCTGCACTAAAACGACTAAAAAATGCTCATGTTCCCAGATGACGCATGAGCAAATAGTAAGATGCATTGACCCACGTCAATTAAACCTGACGTTTTTTTACTCTCTGGCTCTTTGAAACATTGTGACAACGACTACAAAATTGTCATCACTGTCTGAAGCTTCCACTTTAGGATAAACCAGGATAAACGTTTTATTGATCAGCTGTACCCATTATATTTTGAAGGCACCAGCATAGATATTTTAACTGTTCTTTAATTGTACTTTAGGATTAGGAGCCATAGGTGAAAGTCCAGCATAATTCTTAATCTATCAGCTGGGACCCCAGGTTACTGTGCCCCAGCCCAATACCCACATACCCTCAGGAGGGTTACACTTAGTATCCACTGTTTTTGCTTATGCTGTTGGTTTTTATAGTTTTGGGTTGTTTTAGTTTGCACTTAATAAAATAATCTGCAGTGTGCGGTTTGTCATTGACTTACAGCAGTACCACCACTTCTTCTTTTATGTTTAATTTTTTACACTATTGCTTTATATAGTTTTTTTGTATTATTTTATACAATAAATTGCATAAGAAAAAATTTAAAAACTCACATCTGACACTGAGGTTATGAGCAGGAGATGGGAGATGTTCAGATCCTCTTACAGCACAGTTATAACTGCCTGCATCCTCACTGCTGACCCTCTGCAGGTGGAGTTCGTTGCTCTTGGTGCTGTTTGTGGTTACATTTTGTCTGTTTTTCGACCAGATGAATGTTGGATCAGTCAGATTGAAGGAGGGGTTGCAGGTCAGAATGACTGATTCTCCCTCTGTCACTTCTGCAGGAGCGATCACCCGAAGATCTAAAACAATTAGAGAGGGATTAAAATTTTAAAGTTGTAATGAATCCATAAAGCAATTTTTTTTCTAGCTAATAATTTTCTTTTTAATTTTAATATATTCCTACAACTCTGGAGTGTTTTTTTTTTGTTTGTTTGTTTGTTTTTTTTTACCAACCCCTAACTGATCGTATCCATCAGAGAAAAACACTTTGTTCTTTATTTTATTTTCTGGACAATGGTTAATCATGTACATGTTTGAGATTTGTATTAACCTAGTACAATTAATTTAACAATAAAAAAAAGCCAACCAATGACATTTCCAGAAAACTAATAAAAACACAATACTAATGTAATGTCCATGAATTCTAGTTCCTGTAAGAGG
The DNA here is from genome assembly GCF_014805685.1 of Silurus meridionalis. NCBI lineage: Eukaryota > Metazoa > Chordata > Actinopteri > Siluriformes > Siluridae > Silurus > Silurus meridionalis. The sequence goes on from NC_060907.1 coordinate 1,985,423, forward strand.
AGCTTTCCATCAGGATTCATTGCAGATCCTGTAATAAATGATTCATCATCACTGCTGCAGGTCAGAGTCACTGAACTGCCCTCCACAATCTCTGCAGAGGAACTGACAGACACCGAGACCTTCTTTATAGGAGCTAAAGAGAAGACAAATGCATTTATTTGTCACATTTATATTACAACATAGTAAAATATTGAGCCCTCAACCTTCTGATCAGTAACCTTGAGCCTTAACTGTTCAACTACCATTTCCCCATCATTATTATTATTATGTTGTTGTTGTTGTTGTTTGTGACATCATGTAAGCCACAACGAAGTGCATGTATATATCTATGTTTTGATCTTCCATTTGCTTTTTATTTTTCCGAGCAAATCACCCAGATCAGATAAATATTATTATAAACTTCACATCCCAACTGCTACATCAACAAAGTAGAAGCAAAATCATTTCCTGTTTATAAATATTTTGGGACAACAATTGATTAGAATTTAGGAAAAAAAAAAATTATTCAAAAAACAACAATGTTACCAGTAAATATGACTTTAATCAGAACCGATATTAAATTCAGAAGCAATTTTATCAGTTTCCTAAAATTGATCTATTCCCACATCAACTCATTTCAATTCCGAAGGTTTCATTAAAGAAACAAGTCGCACAAAGAACCTGCTTCATCTCTCAACAACAAAATTCCCATATTCAATTCTAATATTCATGTACATTTTGTGGACACTAACATGTTTATTTCTGAGGCATGGGGAGACTGACTGCCTTTTTCCAAACTTCTGCTGCTTGTGTAACCTCAGGCAGCATAACACAATCAGGTGAAAGCACTATTTTGTCCCACTTCTGCACACATGAGCTCACAGACACTGATGATTGTTTAGTATTTTTGTAATTGATATGGAAAACAGTGTGTGCCCACTTTCTAGTTTTGTTTTATATATAGAGTTATTGGCTGCTGCTCTACAGTAAAACAACATGTGTGTGTGAATGTGTGTAAACAGTATGTGAACTGTAGACAGAAACTGTACAGAAACCAGTCTCAGGTATCTAAACCCCAAGCTATAATTCAGGCAGACCACCAACTCCTGCCCCCAACTGCTCATCCACTACAGAGGCAGGATATTTGAAATGAGGAATATATGACAAATGACATTGTGTGGGTCTAATGAAAGGTCTGGTACATCAAATAATCAAAAACAATAACAATAGTGGGTTTAGAGGCAAAGACATGAAACCCTCATCATGTCATCTGGTTTTCTCTGTGTTTTTTTATTACCAAATCAAACGTAATAATTTGTTCTGTCATTTAAATCCATCACTTTCTCCCAAATTTTAATTTTTTCTACTTACTACGTTACTTACGCTAATATTTTTTTCTTCATTAAATGTTGTTATACAATAATCCTAAAAGAATAAATGAATAAAACTCACATCTGACACTGAGGTTATGAGCAGGAGATGGGAGATGTTCAGATCCTCTTACAGCACAGTTATAACTGCCTGCATCCTCACTGCTGACCCTCTGCAGGTGGAGTTCGTTGCTCTTGATGGTATTTGTGGTTACATTTTGTCTGTTTTTGTACCAGATGAATGTTGGATCAGTCAGACTGAAGGAGGTGTTGCAGGTCAGAATGACTGATTCTCCCTCTGTCACTTCTGCAGGAGCGATCAGCCGGAGATCTAAGACAATTAGAGAAGGATTCAAATTGTAAAGTTGTAATGAACCCAATAAATCATTTACTATTAAAACTCTGCTCCTTTAAATGTTTTTTTTTTATTTTTTTTTTAGCTAATAATTAATTATTTTAATGGTAATATACTTTTACAACTCAGGAGTGTTTTTTTTTTTTTTTTTTACCAACCCCTAACTGATCGTATTCATCAGAGAAAACACTTTGTTCTTTACTTTTTTTCTAGACAATGGTTAATCAAGTACATGTTTGAGATTTGGATTAACCTAGTACAATTCCTTTAACGAAATTTTAAAACAATTCTAACCAATTGCATTTACAGAAAATGTATAAAAACGCAATACTAATGTAATGTCCATGAGGGATAGTTCCTGTAAGAGTAGCTTTCTTTCAGGATTTATTGCAGATCCTGTAACAAATCATTTACCTTCCACCTAATATGAGGAGATTTTCAGCTTTAACTTACACACAACATTCAGAGTTACACTGCTGTAGGACTGATATATATCTTTGTTGCTGTATGTGCACTCGTACTCTCCACTGTCCTCAGAGCTGATGTTCGTGATGGTGAAGGTCTTTTCCTTTCCTACTGATGTCATTCCCTTAAACCATTCATAGTGTTCCACAGGTGATTCATCATCACTGCTGCAGGTCAGAGTCACTGAACTGCCCTCCACTATCTCAGCAGAGGGTCTGGCAGACACTGAGACCTTCTTTATGGGAGCTAAAGAGAAGACAAATGCATTTATTTGTCACATTTATATTACAACATAGTGAAATTGTTTCTTCACCTATCACAGCATATTAGGAAGCTGAGGTCAGAGCACATGGTTAGCTATTATACAATGCACCTGGAATACAGGGGGTTAAGGGTCTTGCTTATACAGGGGCTTGAGCCCTCAACCTTCTGATCAGTAACCCAGAGCCTTAACTGTTCAACTACCACTTCCCCATTATTATTATTATTATTATTATTATTATTATTATTATTATTACTATTATGTTGTTGTTGTTGTTGTTGTTGTTGTTGTTTGTGGAAGCATGTACCATGTAAGCCACAACAAAGTGCATATATATATTTATGTTTTGATCTTCCATTTGCTTTTTATTTTTCTGAGCAAATCACCCAGATCAGATAAATAATTTTATTAACTACACATCTCAACTGCGACATCAGCAAAGTAGAGGCAAAATAGTTTCCTGTTCATAAATATTTTGGGACGACAATTGATTAGAATTAAAGAAAAAAATATTATTCAAAAAACAGCAATGTTACCAGTAAATACGACTTTTATTAAAACAGATATTAAATTCAGAAGCAATTTTATCAGTTTCCTAAAATTGATCTATTCCCACCTCAACTCATTCCAATTACGAAGGTTTCATTAAAGAAACAAGTCGCACAAAGAACCTGTTTCATCTCTCAACAACAAAATTCACACACAGCATTCTAATATTCATGTACATTTTGTGGACACTAACGTTTATTTCTGAGGCATGGGGAGACTGACTGCCTTTTTCCAAACTTCTGCTGCTTGTGTAACCTCAGGCAGCATAACACAATCAGAAGAAAGCACTATTTTGTCCCACTTCTGCACACATGAGCTCACAGACACTGAGGATTGTTTAGTATTTTTGTAATTGATATGGAAAACAGTGTGTGCCCACTTTCTACATCTAGTTTTGTGTTATACATAGAGTTATTGGCTGCTGCTTTACAGTAAAACCACAGTAAAATGAATGTGTGTAAGCAGTATGTGAACTGTAGACAGAAACTGTACAGGAACCAGTCTCAGATATCTAAACCCCAAGCTATAATTCAGGCAGACCACCAACTCCTGCCCCCAACTCATCCGCTACAAAGGCAGGATATTTGGAATATATGAGGAATGCTAAAAAAAAAAAACGTTGTGTGGGTCTAATGAAAGGTCTGGTACATCAAATAATCAGGAACAATAACAATAGTGGGCTTAGTGGCAAGACATGAGGGTTTCATGTCATCTGGGTTTCTCTGTGTTTTTATTACCTAATCAAACGTAATAATTTGTTCTGTCATTTAAATTCATCACCTTCTCCCAAATTTTCCTTTTTCTACTTACTTTTTTACTCACATGACTTTTGATTAGCTTTTTCTTCAATAAATGTTAATTTATACAATGAACCTAAAAGAAGAAAGTAAACAAAACTCACATCTGACACTGAGGTTATGAGCAGGAGATGGGAGATGTTCAGATCCTCTTACAGAACAGTTATAACTGCCTGCATCCTCACTGCTGACCCTCTGCAGGTGGAGTTCGTTGCTCTTGAAGGTGTTTGTGGTTAAATCATGTGTGTTTTGTACCAGATGAATGTTGGATCAGTCAGACTGCAGGTGGTTTTACAGGTCAGAATGACTGATTCTCCTCTGTCACTTCTGCAGGAGCGATCAGCCGGAGATCTAAGACAATTAGAGAAGGATTCAAATTGTAAAGTTGTAATGAACCCAATAAATCATTTACTATTAAAACTCTGCTCCTTTAAATGTTTTTTTTATTTTTTTAGCTAATAATTAATTATTTTAATGGTAATATACTTTTACAACTCAGGAGTGTTTTTTTTTTTTTACCAACCCCTAACTGATCGTATTCATCAGAGAAAACACTTTGTTCTTTACTTTTTCTAGACAATGGTTAATCAAGTACATGTTTGAGATTTGGATTAACCTAGTACAATTCCTTTAACGAAATTTTAAAACAATTCTAACCAATTGCATTTACAGAAAATGTATAAAAACGCAATACTAATGTAATGTCCATGAGGGATAGTTCCTGTAAGAGTAGCTTTCTTTCAGGATTTATTGCAGATCCTGTAACAAATCATTTACCTTCCACCTAATATGAGGAGATTTTCAGCTTTAACTTACACAGAACATTCAGAGTTACACTGTTGGAGGACTGATCTTCAGGTTCATTACTGCACTTGCACTTGTACTCTCCACTGTGTTCACCACTGACTTTAGAGATGGTGAAGGTCTTTTCCTTTCCTACTGATGTCATTCCTTAAACCATTCATAGTGTTCCACAGGTGATTCATCATCACTGCTGCAGGTCAGAGTCACTGAACTGCCCTCCTCAATCTCACCAGAGGGACTGATGGACACTGAGACATTCTTTGGAGGATCTAAAGTGGACAGAAAGAGAACATGTATAAATAAATCATTTTGTCTGTTATTCTGTAATACAGTGAACATTTTAAACTGTCAACTTTGGTAGAAAAGTGTATTCTGTATATTTTCACAAATTCATAATTTGTGTTTAAAAACAATTTAAATATATTAAAAACTTGCTCTAAGTGTGGGTTAAAAAATCATTTGTGTTTAATATTTTTCACCATTTTATTACTCAGGTTTAAATGTGTTCAGTATTAATTATTTTGGTCCCCCAGTCCTGTAGGGGGAGTTTTCACAGTTTTTATTGGTGTATATAAAGTCTGCAGTGAGAAAACATGGATGTGCTTCTGTTATTATTGATTTTACCCTCAATTAAGGAAGTTATCAATTTTAAGATTTTCAGCTGTAACTTACACAGAACAATCAGAGTTACACTGTTGGAGGACTGATCTTCAGGTTCATTACTGCACTTGCACTTGTACTCTCCACTGTGTTCACCACTGACTTTAGAGATGGTGAAGGTCTTTCCTTTCCCCACTGATGATGTTCCCTTATACCAGGTGTAGGTCTCCACAGCTGGATTTAAATCACAGCTGCAGGTCAGAGTCACTGAAGTGCCCTCCACAATCTCAGCAGAGGGACTGATGGACACTGAGACATTCTTTGGAGGATCTAAAGTGGACAGAAAGAGAACATGTATAAATAAATCATTTTGTCTGTTATTCTGTAATACAGTGAACATTTTAAACTGTCAACTTTGGTAGAAAAGTGTATTCTGTATATTTTCACAAATTCATAATTTGTGTTTAAAAACAATTTAAATATATTAAAAACTTGCTCTAAGTGTGGGTTAAAAAATCATTTGTGTTTAATATTTTTCACCATTTTATTACTCAGGTTTAAATGTGTTCAGTATTAATTATTTTGGTCCCCAGTCCTGTAGGGGAGTTTTCACAGTTTTATTGGTGTATATAAAGTCTGCAGTGAGAAAACATGGATGTGCTTCTGTTATTATTGATTTTACCCTCAATTAAGGAAGTTATCAATTTTAAGATTTTCAGCTGTAACTTACACAGAACAATCAGAGTTACACTGTTGGAGGACTGATCTTCAGGTTCATTACTGCACTTGCACTTGTACTCTCCACTGTGTTCACCACTGACTTTAGAGATGGTGAAGGTCTTTTCCTTTCCTACTGATGTCATTCCTTAAACCATTCATAGTGTTCCACAGGTGATTCATCATCACTGCTGCAGGTCAGAACCACTGATCTTTGTCCCTCTGTCACTTCTGCAGGAGCGATCAGCTGAAGATCTTAAACAACAAGAAAGTAAACAAAACTCACATCTGACACTGAGGTTATGAGCAGGAGATGGGAGATGTTCAGATCCTCTTACAGAACAGTTATAACTGCCTGCATCCTCACTGCTGACCCTCTGCAGGTGGAGTTCGTTGCTCTTGAAGGTGTTTGTGGTTAAATCATGTGTGTTTTGTACCAGATGAATGTTGGATCAGTCAGACTGCAGGTGGTTTTACAGGTCAGAACCACTGATCTTTGTCCCTCTGTCACTTCTGCAGGAGCGATCAGCTGAAGATCTTATACAATGAGAGAAACATTAAATCTGAAAAGTTCTTCTGAACACATTAAAGCATCTTCTTTCATAACTCTGCTCTCTCAAAGCGTTTTAGTATCCAATGACATTATCAGTTTGAAAATGTAATATCATTAAGCAGTGAATATTTCAGAAACAATTATTAATCAGGTACAAACCTCTGAAACCTCTTTCAGAAAAAAATGTTTCATTTCATCATTTCAAGCCAAACGCTATTTACTGTAATTTAGGAAATGATACCACAAACAAAGCTAATTGCTTGGGGCAACTTTTATGTAATCAAATGTAACTGATTACATGCATCCTCTATATATAAGACTGTTAACAGTGTAAAATTAAAAGGTGAAGGACAACATTCCAGCCTTGATTTGAGTAAAAAAACAACAAGATAAACAGATGAGAATCAGCAGCAGGGATTTCTTCAGACTTTGTGCACAAACTATTAACTCCAGGAGCATAGACACACAGGGAGGAGCCATTAAACAAACAACAATTTATTAAGAACTATAAGGCATGCATGAAACTTACAGAAGAACATGCACTGAACTGCAGCAGCAACTAAGAACGCTCTTATTTACATATTTTCACTGATTGCATCAGAAACTCAAATGTATGTGAAGACCTTCTGGATGAAAACCATTAGTCAAAATATTAATCATAAGATACAAGAACATTTATTAGGAAAAGATAATGATTTAAATTTCCTACAGTCTTTTAAAAGAGATCTTTCCAGAATTCAGATATAAACTCTACAGAGACTCGATAGATGCAATAAAGGAAATTCAGCTGATTGTCCTATTTTGATAAACTAAACATTTTGTTGATTGAACCTATAACTAAAATAAAAACTGTCTGATTTCAAGTGCAAACACTGTTAACAAATAACACTGTAACTGTGCTTGTAAATGAAGCCACTATTTCAATCAGTTTCAGTAAAGATGCTCTACAAAGGTCTTTATCCTTAAAAGCTTTTTGCAAATAAAATAAAATAGTGTCCTCATATTTATGACTACTTATGAACTGTATATTTTTTAACATTCCAATCTAATAAAGTTTGTGGAATTTTCTTTAAACTAAATGTTTGGTTTGATATGTTTTTCTAAATGCAGTGAAAATTATTATTTATATACATAAAATGTATAAACAACTGAGAGTGTGACTTGAATATCCAGATATTTTAAGAACCAGACCCAGAAATACCTTCAATTAAGTTTGATAGTGTCCAAATACTTTTGAGACTAATGTACATAGAAAATAAGATGGTTTCATTTACCTGTAACACTGAGTGTAATTCCAGGATAACCCTGAAATTTATCTTTAGTTGTGTTGAATCTGAAGCAGTACATGTGTTCATCTGATTTCTTCACATCACTCAGTCTGAGGGAGAAGTGATTCTGTTTATCTCCTAAATACTCCACTCTGCCTGAGTAACCTGATTCATTACTCAGATCAGTCGGTTCTACACCATAAACTGGTTTTATAAACCAAAACCTGTTATTCACTGTAAGACCTGTTGGATGTGTGTAAGTGGCCTCCATAACCACTGTAGATCCTTTTACAGCACAGAGATTTAAGTTGCTGTATTTCACACTCCATTGATTCTCAAGAGCTCCTGAAACATGACACATGAAAGAGGTGATTAGAGATCATTATCCTGAGCCCCATAAAACACTGAGTTATTTTACAGCTTCTCTTCTCTCCTCTGGAACTCCGGGGCAGAAAAATACAAACTATTCTTTACTACTGGAAGGAAACAGTGCAGGATTTAAACACAGGGGTGTGTTCTGGATTCAGAGCTTTGTTTTAATTGTTTGCATTATTATCCATTATTCCCGTGTCACTGACAGACCGCAGTATTATATCCTGGTGTTCAGGTTTTGGTAAACATATAAAATATTTCTGCAGTTATTTCATTAACTGAGGTTATTTATAAATTAATAAAGTTTATAACTATTTACTTACTCATGATTCTGTCTTATGAACATTTGACTTGTGTAATTCTGACAGAGAGGATCAGTGTTAAATCTATGGAATTCCATTTAGGACCAATATGAAGTACAAAAATGATGATACAGTAATTAGATATGAATCTTCTTCTTCTTCTTCTTCTTCTTCTTCTTCTTCTTCTTCTTCTTCGGCTGCTTCCATTAGGGGTCGCCACTGCAGATCAACTGTCTCCATACCACCCTGTCCTCTACATCTGCCTCTTTCACACCAACTACCTGCATGTCTTCCCTCACCACATCCATGAACCTCCTTCTTGGCCTTCCTCTTTTCCTCCCACCTGGCGGCTCCATCTTCAGCATTCTTCTACCAATATAATTCATGTCCCTTCTCTGCACATGTCCAAACCATCTCAATCTCGCCTCCCTCACCTTGTCACCAAAACATCCTACATGTGCTGTCCCTCTAATAAACTCATTTCTAATCTTGTCCATCCTCGTCACTCCCAACGAAAAACTTAACATCTTCAGCTTTGCTACCTCTAGCTCCACCTCCTGTCTTTTACTCAATGCCACTGTCTCTAAACCATACAACATCTCAGGTCTCACCACAGTCCTATAAACTTTCCCTTTCATTCTTGCAGATACCCTACTATCACAAATCACTCCTGTCACTCTTCTCCACCCACTCCACCCTGCCTGCACTCTTTTCTTCACTTCTCTAACACACTCTCCATTACTTTGCACTGTTGATCCCAGGTACCTGAACTCCTCCACCTTCTCCACCTCTTCTCCCTGCAACCGCACCACTCCACTGCCCTCCCTCTCATTCACACACATGTACTCTGTCTTACTCCTACTGACTTTCATTCCCCTTCTCTCCAGCGCATATCTCCACCTCTCCAGGATCTTCTCCACCTGCTCACTACTCTCACTACAAATCACAAAATCAATTAGATATGAATATTATCCAATTTTAAATGCATGTTGTTGGACACATACTTTACCCAAGTCCTAGTTTATCTTCGGCTTAATAATGAGTGTGGAACATAAAAATGTTGCAGTAAGTAATATCATAATTACAACTAAGAGTATTTGTGCAGGAATATTAGTAATACTGAAGACTATTATTAGATTTACTTTGATCTTTATTTATTTCTCATTATTATACCACCATGTAAAAGTGGGGACATGGTTGAGTGCCGCTTTTTGATTGGGAGATGGAGATGGAGGAATTGAGGGGTAAGGATCACACATCTACACCACATTGCCAAAAGTATTGGGACACCTGACCTTTCCTGCTATATGTGGTTCTTTTCCAAACTGTTACCACAAAGCTGGAGGCACTCAATTGTACAGGACGTCTTTAGATGCACTATAATAACATTTAACTTGGAATCCCAAACCTGCTCCAGCATGGTGATGCCCCTGTGCACAAAATGAGCTCCTTGAAGATCTGGTTTACATGCTTTGGAGAGGAAGATCTCCTGCTATAGAGCTCTGATCTCATCCCTACTGAACACCTTTGGGATGAATGTGAACGCTGACTGCACCCAGGTCTCCTCATCTACATCAGTACCTGCCTTTCATAACACCCTTGTGACTGATAAACACAAATATCCATAAGCACACTCCAAAATCTAGTGGAACATTTTCCCAGAAGAGTGGAGGAATTAGAAGAGTGAATTGGGATTAAATGTGGAATGTGATGCTCAAAAATCACATAATAAACTTATGAGCAGGTGACCCAATACTTTTGGAAATATAGTGTATAGAAAGAGATTCAAGAGCCTTGAGAGAGAGAGAGAAATAAAGAGAGAAGAAAACACAGACGTCTATGTGTGCATTTGCAAGCGTTCCATTATATAAAGGTTATTTCATAGACTTTAGATATTTTTATGTGAACCATTTTCCCATTTTCGCTTCCCACTAACTTTCTACTCACCATTTAATTTTTTTTTTTATTCAAAAGTTTTCTGGCTTTAATGTGTCCTGTTATATTTGAAAAATGTATATATTTGAAATCCTGATTATTGTAAGGTATAAAGGGGAGCAGGTGAACAAAGAGCCCAGAAAATCCATGTAAATCAACAGTCTAAAGAAAATGTGAGAAATTAACTGAAAATACTGACATAACATTTTATTTTAAGTCTCCAAATCTGAAAACAGCAGTGTGAGAATTTCCTCTAAAATGTTAAAATCGATATAATTGACATTTTATATATTTGTAAACATCAAGTCTTAATAAATAATTGATTATTTTATTAATTTATTTATCTATTTACTGTACCCAGTGTGTGGTATAATGAGTGTGATAATGTGATCGTTTGACTCACCTGTAATCACAAGAAGAAAGATGAGACAAAGTAGAGAAGCCATTTTGAAGGACATCATTTTCTATAAGGATTCTATAGGTAACTAAAAACAAATAAATATATAAATAATATTACACAGAAGACAAAACCCTTATACGAGCAACTGCAGGTGAACTGATATTTCTTTGAATAAAATTTCTTTGTGGTTTATCAGTAAAATGATCTGCGTTATTTTTAGTTTGATTACCTTGGAAAAAAAAGAGAAACGTGCTGCTGTTTATAAAGCAACTTTTTGCACTTGGGGTATAGCAGCTATAAACTAAGATGCTTTGTGACTTTCCACAACATAAATTGTAACCTTAAACACAAATGTTGGCAAATTGCTATAAAAATTAAAAACACAGAGATATGCTAAGAAATTAATTACAGAAATCAATCAAAGAATCAAACTTAACGAACCTAAAAGGCAAAAAGCATCTGCTTAGCTATCATATAGTAATTAGCATATGGATAGAATTATTTTGAAAAATCACATTACAAGATACAAGCAATGGGTCTAACATTGGTTGAAACCATGCAGAAGTATATTTCTATGTACATATAGTAACTAGTATAATATATCTTAAATATGTTCCATTGATACACCTCTATTTAACTACACCTAGACACAGGTAAGTATATAAAGGGGTATAAATATGTAGGAACCCAAAAGCCATCATTCAATAATTAAGACAATAATTAAGAAGTTCCAGTCAACTGTAAATGTTTGTTATGAATCAGCCTGGAAGAGGAAATGTGTGTGTGTGTGTGTGTGTGTGTGTGTGTGTGTGTGTGTGTGTGTGTGTGTGTGTGTGAAATGGACTGTGACCAGGAAGGTTCAACAGAGCAAGAAAATCTCCCACAATCCCAACTATAGAATTGCAGAAGTTAATTGTGTTTTGCAGCTAAAAAAAGTTTCCATAACTGCAATCCAATAGCTCATAAATTGTAAATTGTTTCAAGAAAAAAAAGCCTCTACTCAAACGTCTTCAGTTTACCAGAAACTACTGGGACTTCAAATAGAATCGGGTTCTATGATCAAATAAAACCAAAATATGACCTAATAGAGGTAAGCTTGGCCTACACAGAGATTTTGGAATAAAATAGACTGTATTTGTCGCATATACATTAGAACACAGTGAAATTCTTTCTTCGCATATCCCAGTTTCCTCGGAAATTGGGATCAGAGCGCAGGGTCAGCCATGATACGGCACCTCTGGAGCATGGAGGGTCAAGGGCCTTGCACCTCCTACCTTCCGAACAGTAGCACAGCACCTTAACCACTGAGCCACCACTTCCCCAGATGTAGGAATATGAGAAGTTAGCTTATGCCCACAGTTTAATAGTGGTAGTTTTAAGGATGTTTTTTCTGCCAGAGGACCTGGACATTTTTTCTCGAATTTCAACAGATATGTATTGAACACCCAACTGCTTCTGCCAGAAAGCTCAAAACAAGCTGTCTTTGGATCTTCCAGTGAGACAGTGATTTAAGATGTATATCAAAATCAACACAAAACAATTTTTACTGAATACAAAATCAAGGCCTGCCATGATCATCCCACCTTCCTGCCTGGAACCCCATACAAAACATGTGGGAAGAACTAAAGAGGAAATTCACCAGCATGGATCTTAAAATTAACATTTACACCATTTGGCTCTCATCCAGTGCGAATTACACCTGAGCAGTTATGGGTTTAAGGGCTTGTTTAAGGGCCCAGCAGTGGCAGCTTGGTGATACTGGGATTTAAACTTGTGACCTTCTGATTGAAAAGTCCAATGCCTTAACTACTAACCTTCTGACTACCAACCTACTGACTTCCCCAAATCTGAAGGATCTGGAGAGATTCTGTATGAAGGAATGGTTTCAAAGCCGTTGTCATATATTCTTCAACCTTATCTGGCATCTGGCATTGATCTAATTATCATTGATCTAATTATCTTTAGATCAATTTAGATGCACAGCAATGGAAAGAATCTGAGCAGCTAATGAATACACAGGACAGGTTTTAAACTATGTTTTACAGTAAATATGTAGCGCAGCAAAACTGGCAGCAAAGTGTTTCATAAATAATAATAATACAAAAAATGATCTGTCTGATGAAGATTCATAAATGTAATAGTTCCCATATGACCAGAAAAGTGAAATGTCTAAGTCATGGGGCACTTCCTGTTTTTTGTAGCCTTCGTTAGCAATGCTCATGCTAACCATGACATGAAGTATTGTAAGTCTGTTGTAAGACTGTTTGTTTGTCATGTATTTGTTTGTTCCATGGACTGCTCTACTTGGTGTTTGACTCTTTGCTTGTTTAATAATTCTGTGTTTGGCTTTTATCTCTTTGTGTGCTTTTCTAATTAAACCGCTTATGTATGGATTATAATAAAGTGCAGTGTACATTGGGCACTGGATGGGATATTACAACCCCAAGTTGGGATGATCATCAAATCTCATAAATCCATATTGAATTCAAAATACAACAGATTGGTGAACCTCAGCTCTTCTTTACTTCTGAGAGACTCTGCCTTTCTAAGAAACTCTTTATACTCATGTTCTTGATTAGTTGTCAGTTAACCTCATTCGTTGTCATCCAGCTGTTCCTTTTTAGTAACACTATTAATTCAAACTTTTTTGAGACGTATTGCAGCCATCGTATGTACTTTCTTTTATCCTAATATGTTATTTCCTGGACACTGTTGTGTCATGTCTGTGTTTGGGAAGCACTTATAGATACTTTATTAAATGTAAACTTTAAGCAAAGAGATAAGTATTATTTGTAATTCTGCTCATGATGTGTTAGGAAAAGGGGGTACGGGGTTGGGGTTAGGGGTGTGTTTAGGGTAGACCATGGACTGTAGTGGAATACTAGTGGAGCAACAGGTTGTTACCTGGATGTGAGCCAAACCTGCTGAACTTTGTACAAAATGTGGAAGAGGAAAAATAATGTATTTGTAACATTCTTGTATTGTAGGTGGGCCTGTGTGGAAATGGGTTGCTTCGGGTCATTGGTCCTGAGAAAGCCCTGCAAATTTTGAGTCAGCATGCAAAGTTATTTTGGAGATACAGACTCACTTCCTCTTTGGTGGCTTTTGACCCATTACAGGCAATTCAAAACTTGAAATCGAGAATCCATGGATCCCTTACATTTTGATTGGTTTTGATGGTAGAGCATTGGACAGAATGTTCCTTAGATCTTCTCCAATCAGTGACAAAATTTCACAAATGTTTACAAGAAGACACTGTAGGGTGCCATAGACACCAAAGCCAGAAGAAGAGGCAGAAAAAAAAGTAGATAGTAGATCTGTAACCATAACGATGGTAATGTAATATATATATATATATATATATATATATATATATATATATATATATATATATATATATATATATATATTTATTTTTTATTTTTATTTTTTTACCAAAAATCTATTGAAAAATGCTAGAAGATTAAAGCTTAACTTCAGCTCAGGTGTAATGATTATGTCACTCTGTATAATCACATGGTAAGACTGTCACTGATTGGCTGTGCTAAACTATGGTGCTGAACTTGTTATAGTTAGTTAGTTATGGTTTCACATAATGTATACTGGGTGGTTTTCTTTTGCTGACTGCTGCCGATTTTTGCAGGTAATTCAACATTAAATGTAATTCAAAACAATCTACTTGAAAACAACGTGGATGCCAAAAGCAAAGCATTAATGTCTGTCATGTTTTATCCCTGCCTAAAGTACACACATGTAGCCATAAGCTAAGCAAGTTTTTGAATCCATTGATGTGAAATAAAAAAGCCATGAGTTAATGTTACGGTAAGTTCACTGAGTTCTCTGAATGTAGTCTAAATAAAACTTTCTTTTGGCTTCGCCCATTAGGGGTCACCACAGCGGGTCATCTGTATTTATAAACTGCATGTTCGATTTGGCACGTTTTACGCTGGATGCCCTTCCTAACGCAACCCTCCACATTTATCTGGGCTTGGGACCGGCACTAAGAGTGCACTGGCTTGTGCAACCCTAATGGCTGGGGCTGGTTCCCTAACTGGGAATCAAACCCGGGCCGCAGCGGAGAGCGCCGCATCCTAACCACTGGGCCACCAGGGAACCCTTGAATGTAGTCTCTCTCTCTCTCTCTCTCTCTCTCTCTCTCTCTCTCTCTCTCTCTATATATATATATATATATATATATATATATATATATATATATATATATATATATATGTATATATATACATACACACACACACACACACACACCAGTTGTGGGAGCTTTTTCTGTTCTGCCAGCTTTTTTCTGTTCTCTGATTGGTTGGTCAGAGGGAAACTGTTACAGCCAAGTTCGACTGGCAAAACACGTCTGTAGCTCTGCATACATTAACACATCTGAGTTAGCCTTTTTTATGCCTATGGAGGGAGAAAAATGTATTTGGTCTCGAACATACTTAAAAATTCATTTTAAAGAAAAGCTAGACATGGTAAGGAGGTCGTCCAACCCTGAAGCTAGCTAGCGTGTCTCAGCCTGGGAAAGGGTTTGATCTCCACTTCCAGACCAGTGAATACGAGCGGTACCACTGGATTACAGCCTCTGAGGAGCGCTGCACATTATGAGTCTGTATCTCTGGTGAGTAGGTTGTATTTTATTTTATTCATGTTTTTGACATGTTATTAGACAAATGTTGATTCTGAACTGCTCCAGATGTTGTAGGTGCACAGTTGTGGTTGTAGTGTAGAGGTTTGGAGCTTGCTTTAGTAAAACGGTATTCACCCTCTATATGTGAAATGCCTCTCTCTCTGTAATGCCATGCATTGTTATATTGTTTTTTGTATTGTATTGATGGTTTCTATAATTGTGACGTGATAGTGGTGGTATTAAGCATATATATAAAGCAGGTTTATTACTTGTGCATGAAGTTATGCAAATATTAGCGCATGAACTAGTAGCACAAACGGCTGTTATTATTGATAATTGCTCAACAAATATCACCATTTATCCCAGCAAACCTGATTCAACTGATTAGGCAATAACCAAAGCAGCCATGAGGAAAATACTAAACGTAGTATGAGGTAACGGTATCAGTATGAGACAATAAGGCCAATCGCGATTTCTCCATGATACCTGGAGAAACCTGAAGGTCCTGTACATAGTATGTGTCCTAGTATAAAAACAGCCAGCAATATGGCAGAATAAACTATTAAGAATATAAACATAAAACCTTTCAGTATTTAGTTCATTATTTAAGACCGAAGTTCTGAACGTCTTCTCACGCCTCATGTGCAACACCACAATAAAGAACAGAGTGATAGAAAGGGTTTTCCTCTCACATGCTGTCTTTTGGATGTTGTTTGGTCCTACATTCGACTTTATTTTACTAACAACACCACAATATATGAAATATATCATCACGATATTGATATCTTCATACACAGTACACAGAAACACATATATCCGTTATTCCCAGCACAGAGAGGCGCTCAGTAAAAGTGCTGAAGTTAGCAATTAATGCAAATGCACTGGAAAAAAACAATACAATTTGAGCATATCTATGTTCTGGAAATGTAACAATTAGACTAAAAGGTTAATTTTGAGAACATTAGTAAGAAAGTTTTTTTTTCTTACCGTGTCTTCTTGACTTTCATGGCCAGCAGAAAGACTGAGAATAAAACAAAGTGCAAGAGAAAGAGTGTGTGGGTGAGAGGTGTTGCCGTTTCGCATAAATGCAACATAGTGTTTCCTCTTTTAATTGGCGCTGAAGTTGTCACTCTTTCTGAATTTAAGAAAATCCTCCCATGAAGACGACTTCTCACACTCGGAATATTAAACGGTTCGCAGTGTGTAGCACATCAGCAGCACCATCAGCACTGAAGCAGAACATTTCAGAGCTGCTTTCTGGCTTGTCTGTGATCAAGTCATTTGCATTTTCCTTTAGAAAAGCAGCTGCCCTGCAGCTTCATGCTCAAGTGATCTCATAAGCATAAGCATAAAAAAAAAAGAAAAAGAAAAAGAAAAGTCACCGCAACAGACTTTTCATCATTTCCTTCTTTGGCAATGCAAAGATATATTTGTGTAAATGTTGCCTTGGTGATGAAGTCAGCTGTGAAAGTATATTGGCTTTAATGGTCAAAGTACAAAGCTGATGAACAGAATGGATGTATTTACCCTCTCTTAGACCCTTTAGCACTAAACAACTAGCACATAACCCTTTATAAAGCTAACATGCTGGTTAATGTTTCCATTAGCATGATGCTAACATGCTCAGCTAAACCTTAACCATCTGAAAGGTTCATTAGCATGATTTAGCCTTCAGATTAATAGCTGTGTCCTGTAGCCTTTGTTCATTTAGTAAATTGTTTCTGTCCGGAGAAAGCATGTCTGTCCTCTGTGGCCATGTTTAGGATTTAAACTAGCGCTGAGGTATGTGATATACACCGCAAGCGGCGTATTTAATCTCGAAAACCTGCTCAGGACATGCAAAAGTTTAATCAACTCTGATCGATCCACTGAGCCTGATCACGTCAATAATGCTTAATTTGCTTCATTAACTGGTGTACATATTGTATTGTATTTTATTGTAAGGCATCGCTACAAAAAAAGCTTTTACTGCAACCATTTTCACACATTAAAAAGCGAAGCTTGGTGTGTCAGCATTAATGGAAACACTGTGTAGGCAGTATTTTTATTTTTTTTCTACAACCCGCTCAGTGAACATGTGTGAAGAGAAAAAGAGGGGGTTTAGATGAACTGAGGAAGTGAAACCCACAGCACGGTCAGCTTCAATCCAACAGCAGCAAATTCACACGTTCCAAAAATTCAGTTTTACTTTATATTAAGAGGTATAACACACTGCAGGATAGAAATATATATCATATTCATAATATGAAGAGTATATTTCTATTTTTCTCACTCTTTTATAAACATTTATATGAAGAGTATAACGTTTTATTTTCCTATTTACCATTTATTTTAACAGAACCTGCCACAGTTTAAATTTCATTGATGTGCACTGCAGCTGCTGTGCCACACGGGGCAGTCACGAGACTCTACTGTTCTAAACATAAAAAAAAAAAAAAAAAAAAAGATAAATTTAGTGAAATAAATATTGTGTATGGAAAAAAGCTAAAAATAAATAAATAATAATTGTTATAATTGTTTGCTTAGTTAGATTCTTAGGCAGTAATTAAAAGAAATATTTGAATGTAAATAAATGTAACATTTTCTATGGATTAGTTGTATCATTTACCAGAGGTGGGAAGTAACGAAGTAAAAATTATTCGTTACTGTACTTAAGTAGATTTTTCTGAGATCAGGATTTTACTTCACTTTTTATTTTTTGGACAACTTTTTACTTTTCACAAATATCTGTACTTTATATTTTTTATGTCAATATTTTTTCTTCTAATTGCGCCATTTTCAGCCAATCAACCTGTTTCCTGTCATTGTGCTGCTTTTTCAATCCACTGGTGCATCATTTCCTGTCTCTCTCACACCACAGATGTAGACTAGTTTATGAAGCTCACAATGAGCAGGCAGAAGGCAGTAAGAAGTCTGGCGTTAACGTGGATGAGACAGAGGGAGTCAGTGATGAGAACATGACTGAGAACAGAGACATTCCTGATCACCTGATCATCATCATCTTTACTCTGCTTGTGTTCTATATGGTGGATCTTCAGCCTACATTCATTAGGTAACTACTTCTTCTTTTGGCTGCTCCCATTAGGGGGCGCCACAGCTGATTATCCGTCCCCCATACCCCTGTCCTCTCCATTTGTCTTTTTCAAACCAACTACCTGAATGTTTTCCCTTCCCACATCCATAAACCTCCACATTTGTCTTCCTCTCTTTCTCCTTCCTGGTGTCTCCATCCTCAGCATTCTCCTACTGCCCCATGTCCCTCCTCTGCACATGTCCATACATCTCAATTGGGCCTCTCTCACGTTGTACCCAAAACATCCTCCAAGAGCTCAGGTCTCACCACAGTCTTAAACTTTCCCTTTCACTCTCACAGATACTCTTCTATCACAAATCACTCCTGCTATCACTTCTCCACCCACTCCACCCTGCCTGCACTCTTTTCTTCACTTCTCTAACACACTCTCCATTACTTTACACTGTTGACCCCAGGTACCTGAACTCCTCCACCTTCTCCACCTCTTCTCCCTGTAACCGCACCACTCCACTGCCCTCCCTCTCATTCACACACATGTACTTTGTCTTACTCCCACTGACTTTCATTCCCCTTCTCTCCAGCACGTACCTCCACCTCTCCAGGTTCTTCTCAACCTGCTTTCACCACAAATAACAATATCATACATTCATTAGGAAACAAAATTTGAAATTCGGTTTTGTATTAATATATTAAATAAGACTGTTAAAATTAATAACGTGTTAACGTTAATAAATTTTAACAACACTAATATTATTAATGTGCGATTAATGCAGCGTGAATTTCTGTTTGACCAATTTTTTTAAACAATATAAATAAATAAACGAGGCAAAATTAAAACACTTGGGGGTCAACAAATGCACCTGCTCGTTTTGTGGCGTTATATCCTCATAACGCCGAAACTAACGTATATTACTGTCTTTTCTGATCCTCATAAATAAAAGCAATACATCATTCGAATTTGTAAAGGGTCTACTTTTATTTGTATACACTGATAATAACAAAAAATTTTTATAAAATTAAGAAAACAGACAGGGGGCGCTCTCTGCTGTCTCTGTCAGCTCTCTTCACAGACACAAATAAAACAACCTGAATGCATATTTGCCTCACAGACATAATACATATATAAATAGAAAACGCAAAAAGTCTACTTTTAAATAAACCAATTCACATCACAAATATTCTCTGATTCATGCCCATGTTGAAAGCATGTATTAATTGAAGGTACATTTAAAACAGATAAAAATGTGCGATTAACAGAACTCATGACAATCATGCGATTAAATATTTTAATCAATTGACAGCCCTAATATCAATATGACGTGACATCCAGTTAACAGAGTGACACTAAAACAGGTAGTAGTAACAGCTACTTTTTACATATAAATGTCAGAGCCCAAACTTCTTTACTTTAACTTGAGTAAAAAAGTGTACTGAGTGTCGACTGAGTGAAGGACATGTGTATGTGTGTGTACAGTATATACCTGTTGCAAGTGTTTCATCTTGAGGTCTTTTCCAGATAGTAATTTTTACTTGGCAGTTCAATAGATTAACAGGAAAATAAGAGAGTGTGTATGTTCCGGTAGATTCAGACTATTAATCTACTGTATCTTGGTTCTGCGCTGTTAATGAAGACCCTCATGTACGCATCACGGCTCTGCCCTTCGTGTCGCTTTTGTTAGTGTACGGTTATGAGCTACAAAGATTAACATTTTAATCGCTGGAGATGAATGAACAATTGACAACCTGTGGTTTGGATTAAGGAAATGAAGATGCACTACAGTACACATGCGGTTAGTGAAGTAAAACATCCCTCCCACCCACCACGCAGTATCAATGTAGGGCATGTGTGGTAAGTCACATGGTTCAGGGCCATGTCTAAATATAGCTATAGCAGACACACTTTGACAGAAAAGTTTGCAAAGATAACATCTAGAGAATTGCTTACAAAGTATGTCTTGTAAGTTTTAAAGAAATAAAAAATAAAATGTATACATTAACATAGATATTATGTATAGAGGCTGCACAATCAAGGAAGTTTCAATGTTATCTAAGACCATCAGGGCTGGCAGCTTCTCATGCATGGATTCCCTTCATCTGTTTTGCCACCAGGTCAACTGTGAACTGCATTTTCGTGTTTACTAGATAAGCAGGGGTGCTATTGTTCTTTTGTGCAGAGCAAATGGTTAAAATGTCTCTAAGGGGTAAAGAGGAACCCCCACTGAAGGAGGGGGAGCAGCTACAGTAGGTTTGGGATAGGACTGACACTCTGACTCCATGCTTACACTAGATCAATTAGTTTATTCACCAGGGATCTCACTTTTCCCATGATGACAGAGGGAATATATGTCTTAAATCTCCTTCCTTCTCTTTGTAACTATGCCTTCTGTTGTCTTGTTCTCTTTCCCCTACCCCTTCTCTCCCTCTGGAGCTACTTTGGAATTAGCTGTGAAGAGACTGCAGCTGCCATTTGGAGGATGTTCACCTTGTCTCGGCTATAAACAATGACTGCATGATGTTGTTGTCCCCAAAAGGTATAGCTTTCCAGAATGAATGCTCCAAAAACCAGGATAATATTTAAAACTTCTCCAAATTTCATCATTTTAGATGATGACTGTGTATCTAGTTATTTATATAAACTAAAAAGATTTAAAAAGCTATTACTTACAAAAAAAAAAAATGATAGCGTTGTTGACTGCAACAAGCAGCCATCCAGGTTGATGCCTGCACTTTAGTCCATCCTCAACTTGTGCAGTAATTGGCACTAAAATGCAAGACTGTTCATGCAACCTGTGGTCCTGAGCACATTGTAGTAGACTGTTAATATTAATTACAGTCCAAATCCATCCTTAAAGTTCTTGAGTTATTCCCAAAGCATTGCGATGCAACTCAAATACCTGGAAGGGAACGTTCTGTATTCACGGGTAGTATATGTGGGTGCCGAGTATCACCCACACACTTGTGGTTCCTGACACCATCTAGCTGAGCCCACACCCATATCGGGTGCCTTCGATCTGTGCCTTCCCTCTGTGCCCATCTTCCAGTCTCCTGTGCTTGGTGTTTCTTGGTGCTCGGTCTCTCCTTCCAAGGCTGTTGTCTCTCCTTTTTATTGGGCTTCAAATGGACTAAAACATTGCACACTTATTAGTCTCCATCAGCTGCATGTGTACGATACCACTCGGGTCCACCCTCCACACGCAAAGCAGCACCTGCTGCCACAACATACATGAAGGATCTCTGTTATAGGAGACTGTAACAAATCTCTGGTTCTGGTGTTGCTGGAAGAAAGAGCAACAGGCAGTAATTTACCCAGCAGATCTTTCTTTATTTTACTTAAACTTTTGCCCTGGTGCTTTTCTTTCCTACACTGAAGCCGGGTCTTACCACACTCTCACGGTTCCGGACACCTTTCCTCAGTGTCTACCGAAGCCCACTCGCGGATCAGCCCATCTTTCTCTCTGCATCCGCTCGCGCTCAGTCACCACTAGGTGACTCTTCCGCTGTCCTCTGCTTGGTGTCTTTCTTCTCTTTATTGGCATCGCCGGAATAAAACACAGCGCATTGATGAGTCTCATCAGCTACAGCTGAAGTCTTACTGCTCATTCCCTCCATTCACTTGTGTACAGAGACCAGTTACACACACCCGTGTGGGAAATCAACACGCCTCACTGACACATATACTGATATCCAAGTTGTCCTGAGAGACATGCTGAGAAGACACTGGGTCTAATATTATTACAATTTCTATTTTATCTTTCTGCTCTGAAGACCATGTCTGCTTTCACCTTCTTCAATATCTCCTTCAGCATCAGTTATACATCAAGGGTAAGAAGTGTAAATGTCTATATTTCAACCAAGGTTGTCCAAATCAGAGTGTAGAGACACTGTGGTGTTCTTTTTAAGGCATGGAAGCCCACAGATATCTTCAACAAGGTTCTGAGACACAACGATATCCTCTTAACAATCGTCAGACCGAGAGAAAGAGAAGGCAGCACATGGTGGCCATCGGGTCAGGGATAAATAGCACCGAGACACTCATTGGTGCCTCTGATTATACATCTCCTCTCCTGTATCTCGAAAGTTAGCATTTTCTGCATCCATTTTAGTAGGGTCATGTTCTGTCATGAGCAGGATGTGGATGCAAGTGCAGAGAATGTTGAATAAACTGCAAATGTACATGTGCTAAGTGACGGTGATGTGATGGTGCTGATGCCAATCATAGCCATAAATCCTGAAAATCATACTGTTTTTGTGTGACTGAGTTCTGTGTGGTCTGGAAGCAACATTTCTTTTTTTAATAAAAAAGTATGTTCATGTATTACAAAAATCACCCACATAAAAAGTGTCGTATTTTGGATATTTATTTGCAGTAAAAACAAAGCAAAACAGGAATGTGTACAGTATATAAGCTGTGATTGGTAAAAGCAGCTGTACTGTAATGTTTTATCCTGGTCAGAGCCACAATGGACCAAAGAGTCAATTCCAGAAATAATAAGTATCTATTTCACTAAAGCCAGTAACTCAAAACCAACTCTACTTAGAAGGTCAGGATCATTTCAGCACATCAGAGTAACATGGATGCTCATAATATCAACTGTAAATAAAACATTACTTCACCACTTTAAATAATTCTTTAGCAGTTATTACTGTATTTTAAACACATTAGCACAAGCGCATTAGCTTAAATCTATAACACTGACCTACACGTTATAGATTACTGGATTATTTATATCATCAGTATTGCTTGTGTCGGAACTCAGAACCCGTCTCTGAGTGGACATGTCACAGGTGGATTCTTTGTTGCAATTGATTTCAATGTAGCACACTCAATAATAATAATAATAATAATAATAATAATAATAATAATAATAATAATAATAATAATAATAAAATAGACTCACAATAGACCTCAAAAACCAATGAAGGATCTTCAGTTCTCAGATGAGAAAATGAGCTCAACAGAAGGTGATCACTCGATCAGGTCAAAATGATCAACCGCACACACACACATCTACACACCTACTTACACACACACACACACACACACACACACACACACCCACATATTTATACCCTGGTGTCACACCTCTATTTTTCCAGTTTCTTTGCCTTGGCAAATCCCCCTTATATTTGTCTTGTGTTTTTTTTACTTCCTTGTTTTTCATTTCCTCTTATCTCCTAACCTTGGCTCTCCTCCCCTCCATGTTATTCCATATGTGGGCTTCCTGCTCCCTTCAGTTACTCCTATTTTTAGCCTTTTCATGTTATACATTTTTAAAAACATCAGCGTTTGTATAAAACCTTCACTTCCTCAGATTCAGCCTCATTTTCTTTTAACCTTGCGTGAACAATCATTTTTTTGCAACCCAATTTCATTCCTGCATCTGCAATGTGTAAGTTTTCTGCTTTTCTTCTCATTTCTAATAATGTTTACTATTCTAATGTTGTCAAGCTAATATTCTTCTATTCAGCTTCTTCTCGCAGACGTTCTGGGTCAGCTGACGAGGACATTATCCTCAGTTTCAACTGCTCTCCCTAGCAACCGAGGTTGCAAAATTTATTGAACATCTCTCTACCCAAAACTGTTCCAGATAACCCCTTTCAGACCTCACCTGTCCGCCCTGCTGTTTGTCATCAGGAAACACAGAGTGAAAACGAAGACTATGGCAACCTTTGTACTCGCACACCTGCATCAACTCTTCCATCCTCTCCTTATCCTTCCTGCTGGTCTCCTACTCATTATTCTCCTATCTCCTAACAATTCTTTTCCTCCCATACCTTCACCTGATTCTGACCCCAATTATTTTCTCATATCTTCCTTAAATCCCAAGGCTTACTGGCTCTTTTATCCCAATAAACATCCCTAAATCTGCCTCCTACATGGTTTTATTTCACCCGCACACCTGCTTCAGCTTCAGTGTGTTACTATCAGTTTAATTTTATTTGGAGTAAATAGGTTAAATATAATTGATTATGATATAGGTTAAATACAGTGTCTTGCAAAAGTATTGACCCCCTTTGGCGTTATTCCTATTTTGTTGTCTTACAACCTGGAATTAAAATGGATTTTTTTGGGGGTTTGTATCATTTGATTTACACATCATGCCTACCACTTTGAAGATGCAAAATATTGTTTATTGTAAAACAAACAAGAAATAAGACAAAAAAACTGAAAACTTGCATAACTATTCACCCCCCCAAAGTCAATACTTTGTAGAGCCACCTTTTGCAGCAATTACAGCTGCAAGTCTCTTGGGGTATGTATCTATAAGCTTGGCACATCTAGCCACTGGGATTTTTGCCCATTCTTCAAGGCAAAACTGCTCCAGCTCCTTCAAGTTGGATGGGTTCCGCTGGTGTACAGCAATCTTTAAGTCATACCACAGATTCTCAATTGGATTGAGGTCTGGGCTTTGACTAGGCCATTCCAAGACATTTAAATGTTTCCTCTTAAACCACTCGAGTGTTGCTTTAGCAGTATGCTTAGGGTCATTGTCCTGCTGGAAGGTGAACCTCCGTCCCAGTCTCAAATCTCTGGAAGACTGAAACAGGTTTCCCTCAAGAATTTCCCTGTATTTAGCGCCATCCATCATTCCTTAAATTCTGACCAGTTTCCCAGTACCTGCTGATGAAAAACATCCCCACAGCATGATGCTGCCACCACCATGCTTCACTGTGGGGATGGTGTTCTCGGGGTGATGAGAGTTGTTGGGTTTGCGCCAGACATAGCGTTTTCCTTGATGGGCAAAAAGCTCAATTTTAGTCTCATCTGACCAGAGTATCTTCTTCCATATGTTTGGGGAGTCTCCCACATGCCTTGGCGAACACCAAACGTGTTTGCTTAATTTTTTCTGGCCACTCTTCCGTAAAGCACAGCTCTGTGGAGTGTACGGCTTAAAGTGGTCCTATGGACAGGTACTCCAATCTTCGCTGTGGAGCTTTGCAGCTCCTTCAGGGTTATCATTGGTCTCTTTGTTGCCTCTCTGATTAATGCCCTCCTTGCCTGGTCCGTGAGTCTTGGTGGGCGGCCCTCTCTTGCCAGGTTTGTTTTGGTACCATATTCTTTCCATTTTTTAATAATGGCTTTAATGGTGCTCCGTGGGATGTTCAAAGTTTTGGATATTTTTTTATAACCCAACCCTGATCTGTACTTCTCCACAACTTTGTCCCTGACCTGTTTGGCGAGCTCCTTGGTCTTCATGGTGCCGCTTGCTTGGTGGTGCCCCTTGCTTAGTGGTGTTGCAGACTCTGGGGCCTTTCAGAACAGGTGTATATATATATACTGAGATCATGTGACACTTAGATTGCACACAGGTGGACTTTATTTATGTAATTACGTGACTTCTGAAGGTAATTGGTTGCACCAGATCTTATTTAGAGGCTTAATAGCAAAGGGGGTAAATACATATGCACGCACCACTTTTCCGTTATTTATTTTTTAGAATTTTTTGAAACAAGTTATTTTTTTCATTTCACTTCACCAATTTGGACTATTTTGTGTATGTCCATTATATTAAATACAAATAAAAATCTATTTTAATTCCAAGTTGTAAGGCAACAAAATAGGAAAAACGCCAAGGGGGGGTCAATACTTTTGCAAGGCACTGTAGGTTTGTTTAAGCTATGTTACTTTTAAGGTATCTATTAAGTTCTACACTAATTATTAGATCAATATGTTGGATTAATTACTTTCTACTTTAGTTTTTTTTTTAAACACAAGCTAAACAAAATAGATTAGATTTTCTTTTTTCGACATCGCTAGCTGGCTTGCTTGTTGCTAATAAAACCCATGCTATCATGGAGTGGGGTAAGAGAAATAAAACACCTGGGGATTTTGTTGGGGACAAAATTAATCATCTTCAGTGTGGTAACAGTAACTCAACTTCAACTTATTAATCTGACACTCAGTATTTAAGTGTAACACACAAACATTTATAAAAAGATTCAAGCTGCTTTACTGGCTGTAAGTTGTTGATGTTGCTGGTGTAAAGAAGTGATTCAGGTTCTCCACTTCAGTGAGGAGTTCTCTCTATTCATCAGCTGTTTCAGGACTCATTTTCTTCATCATGTTACTCAAAGCCTGCAAGAGAACACACGAACATGACAATCAGAAATTTGTGTTAACGTTACATTACACCAGCTGTGTATCGGAACTCAACATCTTTAAATAAAAAGTCACATGATCACATTACTCTAAAACTCACTTCCATATTGCAGTAGTCAGAAGTGAGCGTGTCATCAGGAGGACTGCGATGAGAAATCTGCGAATGAGGAGGCCACGCCTTGTTACATTTTAATTCATAACAATTAAAGGCATTATTCTGTTAGGACTTCATTATCAAACATTCTAGCAGTAACTGTATGTTTCAGTTAAAACTTACTGCAAGTGTGTGATTAACATCATCAGATTTCCGGTCTGCAGGGTCGAGAGCTGCATACGTGTCGTCTTTAGCACTCATCCCAATGTTCTGCAGAGAGGAGGGGTGGAGAACATGAGCAGGTTCTGCTGAAGATCTTTACAGTAAGAGTTTATTATGAACAAAGCAGCCACCTGATGGACAGGTCTGTATTAACTCACCTGATGATCACCTTCATCTGCCTTGTTCTTCTGTCTCCTGCATCTGTTCATAAACATTCTAATATTTCCACATCAAAAACATCTTCAGAGGAATTAATGATGAATTTATCAACATATTTATTCTCACCTCAGCCAGAAGAGTACAGAGAGAAGAGCTGCAAGTCCAAACAATCCAACAGCCACATACACAATTACAGAGCCATCTGATACTATGTATACACACACACACACACACACACACACACACACACACACACACACACACACACACAGAAAAGTAAAATGTAAAAAATATTTTCATCTGCAGTACAGAATGTAAAATGGAGCAGTGATGAAACAGTAATGTCTGATCAATTATCTTACTGGTTATAGTGATGGACACTGCAGCTGATCTCTCAGAGCCGAGTTTATTCTGAGCCTCACAGTAGTACAGTCCACTCTGTAGAGCTCTGTAACTCTGTCCTGATCCTACAGGTGATGATTCATTCTCCTTAAACCAGGTGTAGTTCTCCACAGGTGGGTTTGCATCACTGCTGCAGGTCAGAGTCACTGAACTGCCCTCCACTTTCTCACCAGAGGAACTGATAGACACGTTCTTTGGAGGATCTACAATGGACAGGAAGGTAACACTTAAAAGTTAATCACGAATAATTTTACCTGGCATTGTTTCTGAGGAGATCCTCAGCTTAAACTTACACAGAACATTCAGAGTTACACTGGTGGAGTTCTGATTTCCGATTTTATTACTACACATGCACCTGTACTCTCCACTGTGCTCGGAGCTGAGCTTATTGATAGTGTAGTTTTTTTCTGTTGTTACAGAGAATGTCCCCTTAAACCAGGTGTAGGTCTCCACAGGTGGGTTTGCATCACCACTGCAGGTCAAAGTCACTAAACTGCCCTTCACAATCTCACCAGAAGGACTGATGGACACTGAAACATTCTTTGGAGGATCTGCAATGGACAGAAAGGTAACACTTTGAAGTACACCCATAATCTCTTTAGCTGTTTTGAATTTTAGAAGTTCTGCTTTAACTTACACAAAACATTCAGAGTTACACTGGTGGAGTTCTGATGTCCAACTTTATTACTGCACATGCACTTGTAGTCTCCACTGTCTTTAGAACTGATTCTTAAGATGGTGTAGGTCTTTCCTCTGCCTAGTGATGTAATTCCCCTTAACCAGGTGTAGGTCTCCACAGGTGGGTTTGCATCACTGCTGCAGGTCAAAGTTACTGAACTTTCCTCCACTATCTCACCAGAGGGGCTGATAGACACTAAGACCACCTTTGGGGGATCTTAAATGAAGAGAAGGTTAACATTTAAAATAAATATAAAATAATTTTATCTGTTATTGTTTATGAAGTGACTTTGAACTTCAACTTACACAGAACATTCAGAGTTACACTGGTGGAGTTCTGATGTCCGAGACTATTACTGCACATGCACTTGTACTCTCCACTGTCCTTAGTGCTGATCTTAGAGATGGTTAAGGTCTTCCCTTTTCCCACTGATGTCATTCCCTTAAACCAGGTGTAGGACTCCACAGGTGGGTTTGCATCACTGCTGCAAGTCAGAGTCACTGAACTGCCCTCCACAATCTCACCAGAGGGACTGATGGACACTGAGACCTTTTTTGGAGGATCTAACATTGGACAGGAAGGTAACACTTAAAAGTTAATTACTAATAATTTTACCTGCCATTGTTTGTGAGAAGATCCTCAGTTAAAACTTACACAGAACATTTAGAGTTACACTGGTGGAGTTCTGATTTCCGACTTTATTACTGCACATGCACTTGTAGTCTCCACTGTCTTTAGAACTGATCCTTAAGACGGTGTAGGTCTTTCCTCTGCCTACTGATGTAATTCCTTTAAACCAGGTGTAGGTCTCCACAGGTGGGTTTGCATCACTGCTGCAGGTCAGAGTCACTGAACTTTCCTCCACAATCTCACCAGAGGGACTAATAGACACTAAGACCACCTTTGGAGGATCTTAAATGGAGAGAAGGTTAAAACTTAAATCTAAGATAATTTCATCTGTTATTGTTTGTGAAGTGATTTTCAACTTTAACCTACACAGAACATTCAGAGTTACAATGGTTGAGGACTGATGTCCGAGATTATTACTGCACATGCACTTGTAGTCTCCACTGTCCTTAGTGCTGATCTTAGAGATTGTGAAGGTCTTCCCTTTTCCCACTGATGTCATTCCCTTAAACCAGGTGTAGGTCTCCACAGGTGGGTTTGCATCACTGCTGCAGGTCAGAGTCACAGAACTGCCCTCCACAATCTCACCAGAGGGACTGATGGACACTGAGACTTTCTTTGGACTATCTAATGGGTGGCAATGATAAGAGGGAGGATAACATTTATATTGAAATTATAAATTTGTCTTGATTTCTTTACAATAAATATGAAGTGGTTTACGATGTAATTAGATGTAAATTACATACGAAAAAATAAGCTTACATCTTATATTGAGGTTATGAGCAGGAGATGGGAGATGTTCAGATCCTCTTACAGCACAGCTATAACTGCCTGCATCCTCACTGCTGACCCTCTGCAGGTGGAGTTCGTTGCCCTTGAAGGTGTTTGTGGTTAAATCATGTGTGTTTCTGTACCAGATGAATGTTGGATCAGTCAGACTGCAGGTGGTTTTACAGGTCAGAATGACTGATTGTCCCTCTGTCACTTCTCCAGGAGCGATCACCTGAAGATCTTAATCATTGAAACATATATTCTGTTTCAGTGAATAATTTTTGCAAATAATTTAGCACATAAAAACCGAATGCAACGATTTCAATTCTAATAAACCCATATTTTATTTACAACAGAATATAGACAATTTATCAAATGTTTAAGCTGAGGAATTGTACCACTATATGAAAAAAAAAAAAAAAAATTATTCTGATCATCTCTGTACCCCGCAATATCGTCTATCTGTAATAAATGAACATTCGGTGCCACCCAGATAAGGATGAGTTCCCTCTTGAGTCTGGTTTCTCTCAAGGTTTCTTTCTTATGCCATCTTGGGAAGTTGGACAAACTTACACTTATAAAGAACATCTTATTCATTTTTAATTACCACCAACTACCTGCATGTCTTCGCTCACCACATCCATAAACCTCCTCCTTAGTTGTTTTTCCTCTCTCCTGGCAGCTCAATCCTCAGCATTCTTCTACTGATATACCCCATGTCCCTCCTCTGCACATGTCCAAACCATCTCAATCTCCCCTCCCTCACCTTCTCTCCAAAACATCCTACATGCGCTGTCCCTCTAAAAAACTGGTTTTTAATCCTGTCCATCGTTGTCACTCCTAATGAACATCTCAACATCTTCAGCTCTGCTACCTTCAGCTCCACCTCCTGTCTTTTATTTAATACCACTGTCTCTAAACCATACAACATCTCAGGTCTCACCACAGTCCTATAAACTTGTTAAGAAAAAGTTTCTCTATCTCTATCTAATTTTACACAATTACATGTTTTGTGTACTTCGTCGACCAAAGAAATTTACTTTCTTAAATCCTTAAAGCACTAGAAGTCAAAACCAAAAGTATTGTTTCCATGAGGAGGAAAAGGGCTGAAAGGTCTCAAACTGACACAAAGCAGACAAGGCAATCTGGAAATGAACTTTTTTATACTTTGTGAATATGGTTTCACACTGGTGACATTACATAAAGAATCCTCCAGGCTGGAAAAAGCCATCATATGGAGATAGGGAAAAAGAAAATGGTCTACTGAGGGAACTGAACCAAGTCGAGCTTGGGCATGCTGATCACACCACTCCCAGATTCATGTACCCATAATACCGGCAAAGTAATTTGTCCTTTTACAGTTCAACAAAAAGCTCCTACACTTACATCGATTTTAGCTATTGTGCTTTTTGTGCGTACATGACAGTCTGTGTTTGTCATTTCAATGAATCAGAGCTTGTTGGTGTTCCATTAAACAGTCATTCAGTAAGAACATGTTAGAACTCTTCATTCAGCTGCTTTAAAACTGTAAATGATACATGTAGAGAAAAAGATTATTTTATTTACCTGTAACTCTGAGTGTAACTTCAGGTTTTCCCAGCCATTGGTCTGCATTTGTTATCATTCTGAAGCAGTACCTGTGTTCATCTGATTTCTTCACATCGCTCAATTTGAGGGAGAACTGATTCTGTGTTTCTGATAAATATTCCACTCTGCCTGAGTAACCTGGTTCACCACCCAGATCAGTAGGTACTTTATCTGGAACTGGGTTTATTACCCAAAACCTGTTTGTCACTTTTAAATGAGTTGGATGTGTGTAAGTGGCCTTCATAACCACTGTAGATCCTTTTAAAGCACAGAGATATAGTGGGCTGTGTATCACACTCCATTCGTTCCCGAAAGCTCCTGAAACATAAAATATAGAAGAGGTGAAAAAATGTTTTTTTTATTGTGAGACCTATAAAACAGTTAAATATACAGTTTCACTTAACTCTTATGGCTAATGGATTAGAAGACAGTGTGAGATTTTAATGCAATTTTACAGACATTTGAGTTTTTTTCTGACGGGATGAATGGTATACAAGGTGTTATCAAAACGTTTCAAGACTAGTTTTGTTACACACTAACAGATGACAGCACAATGCTGCACACACAGTCACAGGGAGCACCAACTTTCATAAGTCAGTATGCCAAAATACATCATCCTGTGTATATCCAGTTGCATGGTACATCCCATGCAACTGGTGCTATTCTGACCACATGCGTTACCAGGTCTGAGATTTCATAATGGACAGCAAGTTAGAACAAAAAAGCAAATATGAAATTCTGCGTGAAATGGGCAAATCTGCCACAATAACTTTTGACATGATTCGACAAGTTTACAGCGATGCTGCAACAAGTTGTTTTAGGTGTTTTGAGTGGCATGCATGCTTCAAGAGAGGAGGAAAAGCACTGGAAGACGATTAGAGATCAGGAACACCTTCAACGAGCTAAACCCCTGAAACCATTTAGCAACTTGTGCATGATGATCATCGGGAAAACAATCCACATCATTGCTGTCATACAGAACAACCCGGGTGATCCTCACGTGATTTGAACATGCCTCATGTTGCTGCTAAGTTCATCCCAAGGCTGCAGACCCAGGAGCAGAAAAAAACAGACCCTTGAAGTCTGCCATGAACTCTGTAAGCATGCTGTGGATCACCCGTCCTTCGTGTCAAAGATCATTACAGGTAATGAAGCTTGGGTATTTGGGTAGGACCCTGAGACTAAGCAACCGTCTTCACAGTGGAAGAGCCTATCATCTCCACAACCAATAAAATGAGGCAGGCCGCAGCCTAACCAAGTGCATGCTTATCGTCTTTTTTAACATTCGTCAATAGTGAGTTTAACTGCCACATTTTGTAATGTAAAGGAGGACATTCGGCGAAAGGGACTGGTCTTCGGCACGCTAGTCTTTAAATATTTTATACCTTTTTTTTAAATAAAGTCTATCTTCATGTTTTTAATAAAAATATAGATTTGAATTGGGAACTGTATAAAGTTGCAAAATATATTACTAGTTAATTAATATTTTCTGTCTTTGATGTGTGTAGTGATATCGGAGGATTTAGAAAACGATCACACATTTATAGTCATTGCTGCTGCATTTCAAAGAGCCGGAAAGTAAATAAAACCCAGACGAAAATGATGCAGGTTGAACGCATTTCCTGCCGTTTCAGTGTGGATGAGCAACATTTGGGAAAGTCATCAACTCCAACCCTCAACCCACTCACACACTTTCACTCTCAGACTAAAACCTGCTAGTGATTGAGTACAAGTGTGTTCAATTAGACATATAGTAGACACAATTAGACACACACACACCTAGGAGCTCAAATCACTTTGCTTGCCCAATATTTCCCAATCAACAACCAGCCTCTAGCACCACCAATTCTCAGACCAGAAGTTTTGTAGTGATGATTCTAAATTTAAGAGATTCACCATGAAGGACTATTATACACAATCATAGCTTTACTAACAGGTAGACTGGACTCATTTTTGAGAGCCTGTTTCCACATACACACAGATATTACATGATAAGCTGTGATTATGCAAATGTGCAACTAACCTGAGATCATTACTAGAAAACACCCGCAAAGTGAAGACATCATTCTGAGGGACTTCATTGCTAAAAGATGCATATAAACTTTAAGAAACAGAAAAATATTACAGTAAATTAAATATGTTAATTAATAGTGTTTATAGCATACGTATTCGTTATTTTAGTAACCTGACCTCTTAAACCAATTTACTGAGATTTTTATTAATCAAAGTATTCAAATATTAATAAAAAAAAAAAAAAAAAAAACACAAAAAAAAAAAACCTGTTCATGAACTCTGCAATTAAATGTACTCAAGAGAAGGAAAAACACTTGTCATACACTTATTACCACTATGTCTGAATTTCCATTAATATAACATATCAAAGGATTGATGTGTAATATATTTATGTAATATATTTATTACATAAATATTACAAATATCTACAAATATAATATATGTATATAAATATAGATACATAAATATCGAATAATAAAAAAAAATAATTGTCTGAGTTTCAAAGACAAAAACAGCGAAAGCCATGAACACAATTAGATTGCTATGCTGAACTTTTCCTCATAAACAGTGAAAGAAAAGAAAATATGTTTTTGTACTTGATAGTCGTCCCCAAAGCAAGAATCTGAAAGAGTTCTGAGGTCATCTGAAATGCTGCAGGCTGGTCCACCCCACTGACCTTTGTCAGGTTCTATTACCTCGACATCAGAGCCCTCTGGCTCCTCTGTCCTGCGTTCTGGTTGTGAACAGACACACTAGGCAGGGACTGGTCAGTAAGGCGTGATTGGACACTTATTTCCAAAGCGTTGTGACGCAGCTCGAGTTCGAAGAGGAATGTCTCTAGGTTACGTATATAACGTCTTTAGGTTACGTATGTAACCCTAGTTCCCTAAGGGAACGAGACGCTGTGTCAACAGGCCATACTCCCTGCATCCCTGTGGCTTCTGTGGCTCACCCTGTAAGAGGAGATTCCCGACAGGGACAGGGCTTTCCTTCTGAATGCCCCGGTGGCTCCTCCTGACCTGTTCAGGCAACGCTGTAAGTAAGGGTGATCCCTGACAGGTTCAGGAGACCACGACGGCGTTTCAGTGGTACTTCGCCCCCGCTCTCATAGGGCTGTTAATCCGTTGCAGCCCCAGCCTCGCACGACCAGGCAATGCGAAGCCCAGAAACAGAACCCTGCCACCTGGACCCCACCGGGAGGACCCAAAGGCCCCAGGTGGCGCTCCAGGTCCAAATCGAAGGAGTCGGCCAACCTAAGGGTGGTCCTCTCCCCGAACAAATGAGCGGTGGTAAAGTGGCCCTGACAATCATAGCGCCCTACATCGAAAAGGGCGGTCTACACCTTACAGCCCATAGGGGTTGGTTCCCTGATCGGATGCCTTGGCACAGGAGGCCAGGCTGTTAGCCCTACCAAAGGCTTTGGAGCACAGCCTCCTTCCAGCAGGTGTTTTGAAGAGCTGCCAGACGTATCTCGGTGGGTCCTGTGTACGATAGAAAAGGTCTAATTGATTCGATTCGGGTCCTCACCTTCCCGGTTCAATGAATTGTGGCCCATCCTGGTGGAAACCAAGCAGGCTCTGGTCCTGAAGCAAGAAGTATGCACCCTCCTGAGGAAAGGGGCCATTGAATTGGTTCCTCCCTCAGTCAGAGTGTCAGGATAATATGGCCAGTACACAGTACACAGTACAATCCTAGATGAACATTCCCTGAACCGATAACCCATGAGGCTCAGGTTCAGGATGCTTTCTCTATTTCCACATAGCCATCCTTCCTGCTCACAGGAGGTTTCTGAGGTTTGCTTCCAGGGGCGCAGCTTACCAATTTTGGGCCTCCCCTTCGGCCTAACACTCTCAACCCGCACCCACAAAGTGCATGAATGCAGCTCTAGCCCTGCTATGGCTTCAGGGCATCCGCATTCTGAACTATATCGATGACTGGTTGATATTAGCGTGATCAGGGCTCCAGGCGGTCTGGCATCGAGATGTCATTCTTGGGCGTAGTTTGGAACTTGACCGTGTTCTCACAGTAGTCGAGAGAGTAAGAGAAGGCCAATCACTCACTGTAAAGCAGTTCCAGAGGCTGCTAAGTCTCATGGCGGAAGCGTCCAACATGATTCCACTTGCCCTCCTCCATATGAGACCCCTCCAGTGGTGGCTCAGAGACAGAGGGTTCTCCCGAGGGGGCAGCCCACTCCGTACTATCAAGGTCTTGAGGCGGGCTCTTCGAACCTTAGATATATTGAGAGAACATACGTTCATGTCTCAAGGCCCCATCTTGGGAGCGCCTTGTCATCGTGTAACGCTAACAACAAACGCATCCATCACGGGGTGGGGAGCGGTCATGAGAGGCCGGTCCGCTCAAGGTTGGTGAACCAAGCTACATTGTTCATGGCACATAAACTGCCGGGAGATGATGGCTGTGCAGATCCTTCTATGGTCCCAGGGTAAACTCCTTTCACATAACTTGCAAAGAGTTTGAAGTTATCATCATCTACAGTGCATAATATTATCCAAAGAGTCTCATTTAAATGGACTGTGGCAAATTGGAAAACTGTTCTTTGGTCAGATGAATCAAAATTTAGAGTTTTTTTTGGAAAATTGGGACGCCATGTCATCTGGACTAAAGAGGAGAAGGACAACCCAAGTTGTTATCAGCGCTCAGTTCAGAACCTGCATCTCTGATGGTATGGGGTTGCATAAGTGCGTGTGGCATGGGCAGCTTACACATCTGGAAATGTATCATCAATAATGAAAGGTATATCCAAGTTCTAGAACAACATATGCTCCCATCCAGACGTCGTCTCTGTCAGGGAAGACCTTGCATTTTCCAACATAACAATGCCAGACCACATACTGCATCAATTACAACATCATGGCTGCGTAGAAGAAGGATCCAGGTACTGAAATGGCCAGCCTGCAGTCCAGATCTTTCACCCATAGAAAACATTTGGTGCATCATAAAGAGGAAGATGGGACAAAAAAGACCTAAGACAGTTGAACAACTAGAAGAGTGTATTAGAAAAGAATGGGACAACATTCTTATTCCTAAACTTGAGCAACTTGTCTCCTTAGTCCCCAGATGTTTGCAGACTGTTATAAAAAGAAGAGGGGATGCCACACACTGGTAAACATGGCCTTGTCCCAACTTTTTTGAGATGAAATTTAAAAATCAACTTATTTTTCCCTTACAATTATACATTTTCTCAGTTTAAACATTTAATATGTCATCTATGTTACATTCTGAATGAAATATTCAAATTAGAAATTTCCACATCAATGTATTCTGTTTTTATTCACAATTTGTT
This sequence comes from Silurus meridionalis, assembly GCF_014805685.1. Lineage (NCBI taxonomy): Eukaryota > Metazoa > Chordata > Actinopteri > Siluriformes > Siluridae > Silurus > Silurus meridionalis. The sequence continues at coordinate 2,021,783 of NC_060907.1, forward strand.
CAGTGTACCAACTTTTTTGTAATCGGGTTTGTAAATGCTGACTGTACCCCAGGCCTTCTCATTTCACCTACATCAGTGCCTGACATTACTACCACCATTGCAGCTAAACGTAAATCTCCACAAATATTTATAAGTACACTCCAAATTCTAGTGGAACATCTTCCCAAAAGAGTGGAGAGAATTATAACAGCAAATTGGGTCTAAATGTAAAATGTGACGCCCAAAAAGCATATATCATACTTTTGACAATATGTCTGCAAACTTTTGCCAATATAGTATAACAATTAGCCTAATATGTAAAATTAGTAACAAAAAACTTACTGTGCCGACTTGATCCTCCTGTCATCAGTCATGCAGAGAGTGAGGAGTGTGATGTGAAGATGTGTTGCTTATGCTGTTCTGCATAATCAACACATCCTTATTATATTTCCTCTTTTTTGCTGCATTAGCTGCTATAACAGAAATGTTTTTTTTTTTTAATATACAACAGGATATCTCCAACAGTATGTTAATATTTCTCAGCATTGATAGTCAATCAGTTTAAAGTTATGTAGAGAAAACAAAAACGCAAAGACTTTCGATTTTCAGGAATTTATACATTAGATCAGTGAGTAACTAAAGGTGTTACACCATACTTGACCCTTATGTCCAACAAACAATTGCAACTATAAACAGAGAAGCATTAGAGACAAATATATAGTTATTTTGATTTTCATCTGTGTGGTGTGGGTTTGTTCAAGCTTTAAGTTTAAATTATAATCCTTGTCATCTGTGTGTTATTAAGGCCAGTTTACACACTCACACCGAAACACAAAAAGTGTGAACTTAAATGTGACAGAGCTGCAGCTGCGACTTCAGGATGGGTTTTTTAGCCATTTGAAAGTCAATTCTCAAATCTCTAACTCAACATGTACCTCAGTCATTCACACAGATAATGTTAATAAACAGTTACGAGATATTCAAACACTAAAATTAGAATTGCTAGATGAACAATTGGCAACCTTGGTTTTAATTTAAAAAACGTCAACATTATAATATAATATATTTAATATTCCATATTAATATAGGGCATGTGTGGAAAGTCACATGCTTCTGGGCCACGGTTATTTATAAACATGGCCACAGAAGACACCCGACAGTCTGATAAAACAAAGAAATGAAAGTTGTAAGTGAACTGCAAGTCAGATTGTATTATATATATATATATATATATATATATATATATATATATATATATATATATATATATATATATACACACTGGAAATGTTGTAAAGATTTAATATTCTTGAAATCACAGATTTGGAACGACCAACTTGTCTTGCTATAGCTGATAGGGTCATCCCTTTGGCCTTCATCTGGACATCCTGCTGCCGGAGGCTTTCAGTCACTTTAGAACAGCCCACCATTTTGCAGAGTCAGTGAAACTGGAAGTTAGGCTGCCAGTTAAATAGGGGTTGATCCTCATCTGTGTTGTGTCAGAGGTGGGTTCAAGAATCAGCTTTAAATCATAATGCTTGTCATCTGTGTCTTATTACAGTCACTTTACATAAGTTTGTCTCTTTGTGCTTTGAGGAATGGCCATAACCCTCGACAGAGTGTGTGGCTAAGCTGGCTAATTATACAGTGCATACACTCACACCCACACACACAAACACAAATAGTGTGAACTTGAATTTGAGAGAGTGGAAGCCACTCAGAGTTCAGGGTGGGCTTGTTTAGCAGTTTTAAAGTGAATCCTCCATTGTCTTACTCAAATAGTACCTCAGTCCTCCATACAGATAATGTTGATAAATAAATATGAGTCTATGCAAAGACTTAAACTTGAATTGCTTAAGAAGGACAATTGGCAACATTTTTTTAAAATAAGTCAACATGCCATAAATTCACATTAGGTTAATTAACACCCCCTCAAAATATATTGATGTAGGGCATGTGTGGGAAGTCACATGCTTCTGGGCCATGGCTATTTTTAAACATGGTCACAGCAGACACTCGTACTCTGCAAAGACCTAGAAATGAAGGTTTAATCTTGCAAAAATGTAGTTTTACTGATGAATATTTCTGATTTTGAAAATACGTTTCTGTGCAAGCATTAACAAAAAATACTTCGATAATGTTAGATTTTTATCATGCCCAAACAAAACTTCATTCTTGGAGAGGTTTTCCATACGACCTGCGATGCCCGTAGTGCCTTTCTGATATCAGGGAAGAATCACACAGCACACAGCAAATGTTCTTTTTCGGTTTATTGCAGGCAGCAGACACGTATATATACACACATTGGAAAGAAAGCTGACCTAAAGTTGTTTCCTGATTAGAAAAGAGGATATACTAGCCGGAGATGTGTGAGCCAGATAAAGACTCTCTGTATACCTTACATACTAACATCGTAAATATTCTATAGACACTGAACAGACAAAGGAATGTGTGCAAAGCAGTGTGAGAACCGTTTTAACACTAACAGATAATACATCAAATGTTTGTCAAATGCACACCATCCACTCAGATTCCAATGCTTAGAAGCCCATTGTAGGAGATTTAGGATGTGTATAGGGGTGAATAAAGGAGGTTTAATTGCTCTGCAGCGATGTACCCCAATGAACATCAATGTAAATGAGTGAACATTGTCCTTCCTGTTACTGGTCTTTACATGAAGCAGTTTTAATATGTACCACCACTACAATAGAAGAAACGCCTACTAGTTCCTGCTACATCAACCTTGAGAAGTGATTGATTACTTGCTGCTTAATATTTGACATTTCTTACAATTTCTTGTTATTCTTTGTCTGAACTGAGTTATTTATGACAAATAGTCTAATTCAACAGAATTAGCAAATAAATTGTGTTTGTATATTGTATATAGGTAAGAAGGTACTGTAAGCAAATATTCAATATAGGGTAGATTTTTAAGCAATAACTTATGGTGTTTGGATATATTTAATATTCTATTAATAATTAACCGTCAGTAGAGGTCTGCATATGTTTTATTAAAATATATTATAATATAATATTAAAGCCCTGAATCCAGCATTTAATCTGAACTGACCATGACCTGACTAATACAGAAAAAAAAATGAAGATACCTGTAGATCCAAATTAAAATGCATTTCTCACAAAAAAAAAACAAAACAACCTTTTGCAATAAGCTGCATTTCAAGATTACATGTAACACATAGTAAACAAGATGCACCCTGCCAAAGCAGACAGATGGTAAAAAAAAAAGTTTTTTTTACTGTGAGTGTGTAGAACACAGAAAGAACAAATAACTCCACATACTGGCCAGAAAATTTAGTCTGAAAATAGAGTCCGTAATTCCACACAATGGCAAACAGGGCAGTATAGAGCAGGCAAAAACAAGGAGCAGGCAAAAACTGAAGAGAGAGTCTGAGGGTTGTGAAACAAACCAGGCAATGTGCATCAGGCAAAAATCCTAAAATGCAGAAAGCCAAAGGGGTCAAAAAACAAGAGAAGTCAGGCAGAATTGCAGGATAAATCTCTGGAACATAAGATCCGAAGAGAAAATCTGCTAAACAAGGGCATGAGGTCTTCTGCCATGCTACTCTTAGAGCTGTGCCTTTCACTAACCCAGGGCTTCACCGAATATCACAATGTTTGCTAAGGTTTTTATAATCCAAGATTGCTCACTGTCGAACTACAACTCTACTTATTCCCCACCAACTGACTCACTAGACTCCCGTCAGGTCCGAAGGTCAATTCAGTATCTGGAAGACTGGTAGAGTTATGGCAGAAGAGTGATAGCAGGAGTGCATTGTGATGGAAGAGTATCTGTGAGAGTGAAAAAGTTTATAGGACTGTGGTGAGACCTGAGATGTTGTATGGTTTAGAGACAGTGGCATTGAGTAAAAGACAGGAGGTGGAGCTGGAGGTAGCAGAGCTGAAGTTATTGAGGTTTTCAGTGGGAGTGACGATGAGTTTATTAGAGGAACAGTGCATGTGGGTTGTTTTGTAAACAAGCTGAGAGAGGCCTGATTGAGATGGTCATGAGGAGGGACATGGGGTATATCGGTAGGAGAATGCTGATGATGGAGCCACCAGACAGGAGGAAAAGAGTAAGCCCAAGGAGAAGGTTTATAGACGTGGTGATTGGAGCCTAATGGGAGCAGCCAAAAGAAGAAAAAGAAGAATTATATTTTATTTAATCAATTTAGTTTGTGTCTTTTTATATATATATATATATATATATATATATATATATATATATATATATATATATATATATATATATATATATATTTTATTATTTATATCATATTTATATACCACTTAACCCAGCCATTAGGGAGGCACAAGCCAGTGCATTCTTAGTGCCGGTCCCAAGCCTGGGTAAATGGGGAGGGTTGCGTTAGGAAGGGCATCCAGCGTAAAACATGTGCCAAATCAAATATGCGGATCACAAATGAGAATTTCATACCGGATCGGTCGAGGCCCGGGTTAACAACGACCGCCACAGGTATCGTTAGCCGACAGGGTACCGGTGGAAATTGGGCTACTGTTGGCCGAAGGAGGAGAAGGAGAGGAGGAAGACAGGGAAAGGAGCAGTGTAGGAGAGTGGAGGTTAGGGTTGGTACTTCAAATGTCGGTACTATGACGGGGAAAGGGAGAGAGATAGCTGATATGATGGAGAGGAGAAAGGTAGATATGCTGTGTGTTCAGGAGACCAAGTGGAAAGGGAGTAAGGCCAGGAACATTGGAGGTTGATTTAAACTGTTTTATCATGGTGTGGATGGAAAGAGAAATGGTGTAGGGGTGATTCTGAAGGAAGAGTACAGTAAGGTGTAGTGGAGGTGAAGAGAGTTTCTGATAGGTTGATGATCGTGAAGGTGGAAGTCGAAGGGATAATGATAAATGTCATCAGTGCCTATGCTCCACAGGTTCGCTGTGAGATGGAGGAGAAGGAAAGATTCTGGAGTGAATTAGATGAAGTGGTAGATGGTGTACCTAGGAAAGAACGGTTGGTGATTGGGGCGGACTTTAATGGGCATGTAGGTGAAGGAACAGAGGTGATGAGGAGGTGATGGGTAGGTATGGTTTTAAGGAGAGGAATGTGGATGGGCAGATGGTGGTAGATTTTGCTAAAAGGATGGAAATGGCAGTGGTGAACACTTATTTTAAGAAGAAGGAGGATCATAGGGTGACGCATAAAAGTGGAGGAAGGTGCACACAGGTGGACTATGTGCTATGCAGGAGATGCAACCTGAAGGAGATTGAGACTGTAAGGTGTTGGCAGGGGACAGTGTAGCTAGACAGCATCGGATGGTGGTCTGTAGGATGGTTTTGGAGGTGAAGAAGAAGAGGAGGAGAGTGAGGACTGAAAGAAGAATAAGATGGTGGAAACTGAAGGAGAAAGAGTATAGTGTGAGGTTCAGGGAAGAGGTCAGAGAGAGGCTCAGTGGTGTTAAGGAGGTGTTGGATGATTGGGCAACTACTGCAGGAGTGATGAGGGAGGCAGCTAGAAAAGTACTTGGTGTGACATCTGGAAATAGAAAGGAAGACAAGGAGACGTGGTGGTGGAATGAGGAAGTGCAGGAGAGCATAAGGAGAAAGAGGTTGGCAAAACAGAAGTGGGATCGACAGAGTGATGAGAAAAGTAGGCAGGAGTACAAGGAGATGCGGCAGCAGGTTAAGAGGGATGTGGCGAAAGCCAAGGAAAAGGCATATGAGGAGCTGTATGAGAGGTTGGACACTAAGGAAGGAGAAAAGGATTTATACAGATTGGCCAGGCAGAGGGACCGAGCTGGAAAGGATGTACTGCAAGTTAGAGCAGTAAAGGATGGAGAGGAAATGTGTTGACTAGTGAGGAGAGTGTGTTGAGAAGGTGGAGGGAGTATTTTGAGCAGCTGATGAATGAGGAAAATCAGAGAGAGAGAAGGTTGGATGATGTGGAGTTGGTGAAGCAGGATGTAGATAGGATTAGTAAGGAGGAAGTGAGAGCAGCGATTAAGAGGATGAAGAGTGGAAAGTCGGTTGGACCAGATGACATACCGGTAGAAGCGTGAGATGTTTAGGAGAGATGGCAGTGGAGTTTTTGACCAGATTGTTTAACAGGATTTTGGAAGGTGAGAAGATGCCTGAGGAATGGAGAAGGAGTGTGCTGGTACCGATCTTTAAGCATAAAGGAGATGTGCAGACCTGCAGTAACTACAGGGGAATTAAGTTGATCAGTCACACCATGAAGTTATGGGAAAGAGTAGTGGAAGCCAGGTTGAGAGAAGAGGTGACCATCTGTGAGCAACAGTATGGTTTCATGCCGAGGAAGAGCACCACAGATGCCTTATTTGCTTTGAGAATGTTGATGGAGAAGTATAGAGAAGGACAGAAGGAATTGCATTGTGTATTTGTGGATTTAGAGAAAGCCTACGACAGGGTGCCAAGAGAGGAGTTGTGGTATTGTATGAGGAAGTCAGGTGTGTCAGAGAAGTATGTGAGGGTGGTGCAGGACATGTATGAGGACAGTGTGACAGCAGTGAAGTGTGCAGTAGGCACGACAGACTGGTTTAGGGTGAAGGTTGGACTGCATCAAGGATCGGCCCTGAGCCCTTTTCTGTTTGCAGTGGTGATGGACAGGTTGACGGACGAGGTCAGACAGGAGTCTCCTGGACTATGATGTTTGCGGATGATATTGTGATTTGTTGTGAGAGTAGGGAGCAGGTTGAGAAGAGCCTGGAGAGGTGGAGATATGCGCTGGAGAGAAGGGGAATGAAACTCAGTAGGAGTAAGACAGAATACATGTGTGTGAATGAGAGGGAGGGCAGTGGAGTGGTGCGGTTGCAGGAGAAGAGCTTCAGAAGGTGGAGGAATTCAGGTACCTGGGGTCAACAGTGCAAAGTAATGGAGAGTGTGTTAGAGAAGTGAAGAAAAGAGTGCAGGCAGGGTGGAGTGGGTGGAGAAGAGTGACAGGAGTGATTTGTGATAGTAGGGTATCTGCAAAATGAAAGGGAAAGTTTATAGGACTGTGGTGAGACCTGCGATGTTGTATGGATTAGAGACAGTGGCATTGAGTAAAAGACAGGAGGTGGAGCTGGAGGTAGCAGAGCTGAAGATGTTGAGGTTTTCGTTGGGAGTGACGAGGATGGATAAGATTAGAAATGAGTTTATTAGAGGGACAGCGCATGTAGGATGTTTTGGTGACAAGGTGAGGGAGGCGAGATTGAGATGGTTTGGACATGTGCAGAGGAGGGACATGAATTATATTGGTAGAAGAATGCTGAGGATGGAGCCACCAGGTAGGAGGAAAAGAGGAAGGCCAAGAAGGAGGTTCATGGATGTGGTGAGGGAAGACATGCAGGTAGTTGGTGTAAAAGAGGCAGATGTAGAGGACAGGGTGGTATGGAGACGGATGATCCACTGTGGCGACTCCTAATGGGAGCAGCCGAAAGAAGAAGAAGAAGATTTATATACCACTTAATGTGAAATTCATTGAGTAGCACTGACGCAGAGCAATTTCAGACTCCATGTCGCAGAAGTCATTGTGGCCTACATGCTTGAATGCTATAAACTAGAACTTTGACACCCTCACTCATGCTTTAGTCTCCAATTATTGATTGGGAACAGACCCAATCCCCCCCTGCACAGTATACAACCCAACGTGTCTCCCAACCAGTTTTACTTTAAACGTTTATATGCACAGTTGTTCCTAAGCCTTTGTCAGTACTAAGACATTTTAATGTGTTTACACTTTTGATCTTCATCTTTGTGGTATAAGGGGTGGGTTCAAGTATCAGCTTTAACCCTAGCGAGAAAGTGGCTAAGCTAACTGATCATACAGTGCATACACTCACACCCATACACACACAGACACCCTCACACCCAAACACACCCAGTGTGAACTTGAATTCGACTGAGTGGAAACATCAAGTTCAGGGTTGTTTAGTCATTTAAAAGTGAATCCTCCACTTTCTCACTCAACAAGTACCTCAGTCCTTCACACATTTAATGTTAATAAATAGTTATGGTCTATGCAAAGGCTAAAATTTTAATTGCTAAAGATAAACAATTTGCAAGTTTGGTTTAAAGAAGTCAACTTTCCCTACATTCACATTGGGTTAATCAACACCCTTCACCCCCTCAATATATTTTGATGTAGGGCATCTGTAGGAAGTCAGATGCCTCTGGCCATGGCTATTTATAAACATGGCCACAGCAGACACCCAACACTGCGAAGAGAATAAAATGAAGGTTTTAATTTGCAAAATTAAAACTGCAGGTCAGATTCACACTGAATATTTCAGATGTTGGAAAAAGGTTTCCATGCAGGCATTAACAAAAAAAATTCTAAATTCTAAGGTTTTCATGCATCAATTAGAGCATTATGCTGCTTCTTCAGTGCACATAAACAGCCTGTGAGTCGATTGCTTGGAAGCGGAGCACGTTAGGTTGGTTCCCGAGGAAACCAGTTGGTCAGGGTCTGCTTTTCTTTCCGGACCTGGACACCTCGGCTAAGCTGTATTTAGCCTGCCTCTTCAGTTTCAATCCTTGTTGTACTCCAATGCAGTGGGCCAGAAAGAGTATGGCTGGCTAGCTATCTCTTCCCGGGTGTCACTGCCCATCAAGCCCCTTCGTAACATGTCTGTGCTGTTGGGTAAGGTTTATGCCTCAGCAGGTCAAGCTGTTGCATGCTTGCACACCATGGCGGTGTTACAGCCAGCTGATAGCTGGGCAGACCATGGTTTGTGGACCTGGTAGCCCTTCTCGAACAGAGTCTCTGGGAGATACCTCTCAGACAGGGGTGCAAAAGTTTACGCACACCCAGAGATGTAGAGGCTCTGGCTGTGGCCCCTGAGGGTTGTATGCCGCTAGATAGCGACTGTTCATTGTATGGTTCGAACAGCACTGATTGGATTCAGTTAACTGTCTGGTTGGTTTAGTGCTGGAATTCATTTAAGAACAGTTTGCGAAAGGGTTGGCTCTGTCCACCCTCAAAGTCTACGAGTCTGCCATTTTGGTGTATTATGCCCCCTTGGCAGGGCAATCACTTTTCTCCCCGCTAGAATGACGCAGCGCCTCGTTCTCTCAGGAAACCAGGGTTACATACGTAACCTGGAGATGTTCTTGCTTATGTCCTTTTTCTTCCAGCAAACATAACAAAAATACCAGATGTTAATCTGGAAATTTGCTAATCATTGCATTCTGTTTATTTATTTATTTATTAATTTAAATGTGGTTATATTTCTGATTCTTGAGCAGCTGAATTATGTTTGATGTGTAATAAGGATGGTGTGACAAATAAAGGAAAGAAAGAGTCCACAATTTTAGATATTTATTTATTGCTCAATTAATATTTTAAGAAAGATTAAAATAATAATAATAATATATATATATATATATATATATATATATATATATATATATATATATATATATATATATATATATATATATATAAACACACACACACTCACCAGCCACTTTATTAGGTACACCTTACTAGTACCGGGTTGGACCCCCTTTTGCCTTCAGAACTGCCTTTAACTTGCGCTTTATGACAAGGCGCAATATCCTACTGGATATTAAGTAGCCATCAGAAGATGGGTACACAGTGGACATAAAGGGATGGAAATGGTCAGCAACAATACTCATGTAGGCTGTGGCATTGACAAGATGCTCAATTGGTACTAATGGGCCCAAGGTGTGCCAAGAAAATATTCCCCACACCATTACACCACCACCACCAGCCTGAACCGTTGATACAAGACAGGATGGATTCATGCTTTCATGTTGTTAACGCCAAATTCTGACCCTACCATCCGAATGTCGCAGCAGAAATCGAGACTCATCAGACCAGGCAACGTTTTTCCAATCTTCTATTGTCCAATTTTGGTGAGTCTGTTTAAATTGTAGCCTCAGTGTCCTGTTCTTAGCTGTCAGGAGTGGCACCCGTTATGGTCTTCTGCTGCTGTAGCCCATCCACCTCAAGGTTCTGCATACCTCTGTTGTAACGAGTGGTTATTTGAGTTACTGTTGCTTTTTTATCAGCTCAAACCAGTGTGTCCATCCTCCTCTGACCTCTGGCATCAACAAGGCCTTTGCGCCCACAGAACTGCCGCTCACTGGATATTTTCTCTTTTCCGGACCATTCTCTGTAAACCCTAGAGATGGTTGTGCGTGAAAATCCCAGTAGATCAGCAGTTTCTGAAATAATCAGACCAGCCCGTCTGGCACCAACAACCATGCCACGTTCAAAGTCACTTAAATCACCTTTTTTCCCCATTTCGTCTTGACCATGTCCACATGCCTAAATGCATTGAGTTGCTGCCATGTGATTGGCTGATTAGAAATTTGCGTTAACAAGCAGTTGGACAGGTGTACCTAAATAAGTCACCAGTGAGTGTATATATATATATATATATATATATATATATATATATATATATATATATATATATATATATATAGCCAATGAAATTACCTAATTTAAATACACACTGCAAATTAACACTCCAGAGTACACATGATAAACACTAGAAACAAAAATAAGAAAAAAAATAGTAGCAAATGTAATGTAATGTAATTGAAATGTAAATATATTTAAGCTTGTGATTAAATATTATATATAAATTGTGTCATACAAATGAGCAAAATCAATTAACCTAGAACATATTTCAGGTAACTAATGTTATTCTGGACTGTTGGCTGATTTTTCACTTCTTTGTGAAGAAGGAATTATAGGAAACCATTTTTTTTTTTTTTGAAGGAAGCTAATTGGTTTAAAAATCCTATCTTAAATTTGATTGGTCTTTCAACTGGGTTCTGAGTTAGTGGGCGGAGATTGTTATCTCTATCTAAATATCTGTGACTGACAGCTTACAGTTGAATCCTGGTAATATTTACACTTATACAATATCCTCTCATTCACTTTTTTACATTACATTACTTGAGATCTGTTGGTTTTTACACAGCGAGGGTCCAGAAGATGACAGAAAATCTAAAACTGGATTTACACTGTGATGATTTTCCGATGGATTTTTTGACACAAACTTTACACATCAGAAACTGATTGTTCGCTGAGGTGAAATCTAAAGTCCTACCACCCATAATGCAACATGCTGACCAGCAGATGATGAAATGCCACTGTTCTGTTATGAGCTGCATTTATAAATGAGTCACTGAAGTTTCTAGAAGCTTTAAACTAAAACCAGGTGGAAGTTGGTGATGCTGACGTTGGATAAACAGGTGAATTCTGTTTATTTCATGTTGCCGTAGATCACACTGAGATCCTCAGCATTGGAAGACCTACAGAAAGAGAGTAAATGATCACACTAAGATCCAGCAGAAGATCTTTTCCAGATCTGTTAGATTGAAGGAAACAGAGCAGCTCTTCTCACCTGTCGTCAGCACCAGTGCGTGTAAATTTAACACTAGCGTACTGAACCTCGTCCTCCCCAGAGGCAGAAGTGATTGCAGCAGAACTTCCAGCATCCCCGAGATCAACAGCACGCTGGCGTACAACTTTAGCATACAGGACTTCATCCTGATTGGCCGAGGCTGAACCAGATGCTGCGTTGACTTTATTCACTGCTACATTTTCATAAAAATCCTGAGGAGGAGAGCATGAGATCACAGAGACAGAGAGGTGGCAAACATCTAAATTTATATCACAGCACTGTTAAATTCTGGATTGTGATTGGTCAGAAGGTGTTGATTTATTATTAATAACAGCAGATCTTTTACTCGTTCTAATGTCAAGGATGAATTTTGTCCTAATAATTTCAAGAGAGAAAAAAGTGATTGATTTTTAATGAATTTCCACAACATGTATGTAACTGCAAATGGACAAAAACATTTATCATAATGTTTAATAGAAATAGAAAACACTTGGGAATGTGCTGTTATTGGAAAATAATCAACTTCAAGCAGGTAAAAGTTCCTCTGCCTCATTACATTATACTGTTGTTTATTTTACTATAAAAGCAGCACATGATATACAAACACAAGTCAACAATTATCTGTACACTTTTTTACCTCTTTTCCACTTTGGTCAATTTTTTTATTTTTCCTGCTGAAAAAAAAATAACAAACAAACGAAATATCAGCATTTAACAAATCTGTTCACATTATTATAACTGTAGTTTTATTCATGTAATAAATGATAAATGATCCTGTATTTTCTCACCTTTTACACAAGATGATGACACCAATGACACAAACACACACAACACCAACAACCCCAACACCTGCATACACACCTACACTCTGATCTACTGTGTGGAAATATAATGTTATAATGAATCAGTGTTAAATATTATACAGTGTAATTCTGATTTATAGATGGACACTGAGATGTTCTTTGGAGGATCTAAAATGGGTTGATAAATGAGAAATAAATCTATAATAGTTTTATCTTGTATTGACTATAAGAAAATCTTCAGCTTTAACTTACACAGAACATTCAGAGTTACACTGGTGGAGTTCTGATGCCCGACTTCATTACTGCACATGCACTTGTACTTTCCACTGTCCTTAGAGCTGACTTTAGAGATGGTAAAGGTCTTTCCTTTCCCCACTGATTCTGTTTCATTAAACCAGGTGTAGTTCCCCACAGGTGGGTTTGCATCACAGCTGCAGGTCAGAGTCACTGAAGTGCCCTCCACTATTTTACTAGAGGGGCTGATGGACACTGAGATGTTCTTTGGAGGATCTAAAATGGGTTGGTAAATGAGAAATAAATCTAGAATTGTTTTATCTTTAATTGACTATAAGAAAATCTTCAGCTTTAACTTACAGAGAACATTCAGAGTTACACTGGTGGAGTTCTGATGCCCAAATGTTTTTTGTTATCTAATCAAGGCATTTAACCATTTTAGCACAAAACAATCATCAACTTCTTAATTATTTTGAGGATATTTATTAGGATAAATAATTCACACCTATAAAAATTCTAAAAACTGTTTTACATTTTTTTTTTACTGGTTCAAATGGGATTCAGTGTAAAGTTTATCATATCAATGTTTCCTAAATGCATACAACAAAACTAAACAGCCACAACTAACCCAAATCACACAGGTGTAAAATTTCAATCCCATTATTATCCAATGTACATTTTTTAGGCAAAACGTAACATGTGCTTCCTTCCATCTGGGGACATTTTTAAAACTTTTAATGTGACAATGCAATAAGACAGCATTTAAAAAGACCAAAATCAGTAAACACATTATTAAAAAAGGAGACTATGTACAGACAAGCACATGAGTCTGGAATCTGAAAATAAAGTTTAATTACACGTTAATCGTTTAAAGAAAAATCTTAAAGTGGTATAATGATATAAAAGCATTTTAAAAAGACCAAAACTCAACCAAACAGTTTGTACACAATATGAAATATTATTCATGTGTTTACTGAGTTTAGTCTTTTAAAATCTCACATCATCTCACATTATCACATTAAGCCATGTTAAGTTTTTTCATGTTAGGCGTTTTAGAATGTTCCTTCCATGTGAACTTAGATGAATAGTTTTTCCTTCTCACTGAACTTATTTTACAAAATCATTAATCACACACTCAAAGTTACTGTAATTACTAAATGTAAAGTTCCATCAAGGGTTCAGGTGAAGATGTTCAGTCTCTCCATAGTGTTTTGTTTAATAGATAAAACTTCAGCTGTGCATCAATATGAATCTGTATGCAGAACACGGTGTGTTTAGGAAGAAAGTACGTGTGGTAACAGAGTGTAAATGGAGGGTGGAGTCAGGAGAAGTGAGTGATAAGGATCCCACACCAGGACGTGTATGTTTTAGTTCATGAAAAGTGAAATCACGAGAATGAACATTAAGATTCCAGTTTGCCTTAAGCTCCGTTTCATTATTTTTATTTTGCATTGTTTTACTTTATTAAATACTGAGTTATAAATAATAAAAAACTGAATAAAACTCACATCTGACACTGAGGTATTGAGCAGGAGATGGGAGATGTTCAAATCCTCTTATAGCACAGTTATAACTGCCTGCATCCTCACTGCTGACCCTCTGCAGGTGGAGTTCGTTGCTCTTGGAGGTGTTTGTGGTTAAATCATGTGTGTTTTTGTACCAGATGAATGTTGGATCAGTCAGACTGCAGGTGGTTTTACAGGTCAGAATGACTGATTCTCCCTCTGTCACTTCTGCAGGAGCGATCAGCTGAAGATCTTATACAATGAGAGAAACATTAAATCTGCATCAGTGAATAATCACCTGCTCATTTACCCCAATTACCCCCACCTGCTTTTCTGTTTGTCTCTTTTTGTGGGTTTTTTTGTGTCTTCTAGGTACTGATTAATAAATTATTATTATTATGAACCAGAATTAAATTACAACAAAATTAAGTAAATAAATATATAAATATAAATTTGTAGCAGTTCTAAAGTTTTCTTACATTTACCATGAAATAAACCAGATCTATTTTATTACAGAAATATGTTAACATTTATATTTCATTTTTTCATGTGAGTTTTTGACACAAACACACACTCATGTACATGATCCACAACATAAAAATACATCTACAGAATCACAAGTCACAATTCTGTGAATCTTTCTTACTGTGATTAAACTGTTGGTAAATATGCAGATTCTTTTTATTTAAGTGGTGAAGATAAGAGAATTTGCAGATTTATTTATGTACAGATTTTTGTCACACCAGACATTAAATTAAAGAAAAGAGGGAAAAGTGTTCCTTGTGTGTAAAAGTGGTAGTGGAGAGTAGCTAGAGGTGGGAGAAGGAACGAGAGAAGACATGACTGGAGGCAACGGATGAAAGTAGTGGATCCTCACTGTTCTCGAGCTGGGGGGACGTATAAAGGGACCCTGAAAAGATACTGAGATGGAGAAATTTTGGCCCCAATTACTGCTGGTTATCTCCCTTATTCTCTCTTCATCTTCCTGAAACACTTAAATTAGCACTTTCCAGGTTTGCTTTGTAGAATTCAAGAGTTATATTTATATTAAGTTTGTAATCTGGCGTACCAGTGTAGATTTATTCATTACTAGAGACTCAAAGCACTTTTGTACGTCACTCTGGATAAGGGGGTCTGCTAAATGCTGTAAATGCCGCAAATGTAAATGTAAATGTAAATATAGTAAATCAGAGTTTTGTGGTGTTTAATGAAAACAGTAATTCAGTAAAAACATGTTCGAGTTTTAATTCATCTGTTACAAAACTCCTGTAGCTAAAAGGAGATTATGGTCTGAGTGACACATGTAGAGAATAAGATGATTTTATTTACCTGTAACATTAAGTGTAATTCCAGGATAACCCTGATATTTATCTTTAGTTGTTATGAATCTGAAGCTGTACATGTGTTCATCTGATTTCTTCACATCACTCAGTCTGAGGGAGAAGTGATTCTGTTTATCTCCTAAATACTCCACTCTGCCTGAGTAACCTGATTCATTACTCAGATCAGTCGCTTCTACATCCTTAACTGGGTTTATTAACCAAAACCTGTTATTCACTGTAACATCTGTTGGATGTGTGTAATTGGCCTCCATAACCACTGTAGATCCTTTTACAGCACAGAGATGTAGTTTGCTGTATTTCACACTCCATTGATTCCCAAGAGCTCCTGAAACATGACACATGAAAGAGGTGATTAGAGATCATTATCCTGAGCCCCATAAAACACTGAGTTATTTTACAGCTTCTCTTCTCTCCTCTGGAACTCCGGGGCAGAAACATACAAACTATTCTTTACTACTGGAAGAAACTGTGAATAATTTAGACACAGATGTGTGTTCTGGATTCAGGACCTTAATAATAATAATAATAACAGTAATAATGTTATTATTGTTATTATTATTATTATTATTGTTATTATTATTATTGAGATTGTGTATATAATTTATTGATAACCCCCAATGATTTGTTAATATTAAATATCAGTCCCACAACTGACTGACACTTTAATAAAACATTTACCACTGAATAATGTACAGAATACAAATATTTATTATTTTTGAATTTCTACACTTTTTGTCATTTTTGCATGAATAATCTACATTTTATATCTGCAGGGTTCATGAGATCCAACCTTGTGATTCTGACTATATAATATTAGCTGGTTGAATATTTCATGTCTCTGGTGTGTGTAGCTGTGATTTTTATGTAGATGTGCAATGATGAACAAAAGCAGATGCAAGTGCTGGGTACGAATATTAATTA
Organism: Silurus meridionalis; assembly: GCF_014805685.1. Classification (NCBI taxonomy): domain Eukaryota; kingdom Metazoa; phylum Chordata; class Actinopteri; order Siluriformes; family Siluridae; genus Silurus; species Silurus meridionalis. The sequence continues at coordinate 2,037,934 of NC_060907.1, forward strand.
TAATAAACATGCAGATACTCCAAATCAGCAGGCAGAGACAATAACATTAAACAGGAAAAGATCTGATTATTAGCAAAGATCATCAACAAAACAAGAAACGTGAACATTAAAGTTTAGTGAGATTGAAAAAAGAAGTTACTTCACAAATACGAGATGGATATTACGGTATATATATATATATATATATATATATATATATATATATATATATATATATATATATATATATATATACAGTAAAACCCCGTTGTACGAGCAACCTATAGTATGAGCAAACGAAGATACGAGCAAACTCGACAAAATTTTACCCTATTTCACGAGCAAATTTCGAAGGTACAAGCAAACCCACACTGCCGGTTCCCGTTTTCGGCGGAGGGTCGCATCAGTCGCTTTGTTAATGACGTATCACTTGGTCACTCTAATTGTTCAGTGCAGTAAAAACATAACTTTTTTTAGTTATATTTTTGTTTCACTAGAAATCTTGAATCCCAAGAAAATCAGTGATAGTGCTGTGAAAACGAAAGTAAATACAATTACAATGGAAACCAAGAAGGATACAAGCGTCACAGTCGCAATCAACCACTATCACATGGGTCAGTGTTCAATTATATTTACATTACGGTCATTTGCGGTGTATTTGTTTGTTAAAATAGGCTACAAATACTTTTTAAATGTTAAGTGATAAGCGATCAAATGAGGTCTCGGAACGGATTAAATCACTTTTGCATTCATTCCTATGGGGAAAATCAGTTCGAACGTACGAGCAAATGGACCTACAAGCAATTTTCAAGAACGGATTATGCTCGTCCAACAGGGTTTTACTATACATATATAATATGCTTATGTATGCACTAAACACTGCTGCAAATAGAGGAAGAGGGTGAATTCTGACAAGGACGAAAATGTAGCACTCACCTGAGATCATCAGGAGGAAGATCAGAAAAAATTGGGTCACCATTTCGCTGGACATCATTTCTAGAGGTTCTAGAGAAAAATGTTTTAAATAAAAAAAAAATACTTGAAAAAGTAAAAAATAGCTAAAACAATTTTTAATATAATTTATTTGACAATAAGGTAAGTTACTCTTAAATATATTTCAGCTGTATAGAAGGAGTATCCAATATCAGAGCTTTGTAACAGTCATAGGTCTTCTTCTTCTTCTTTTGGCTGCTCCCATTAGGGGTGGGCACAGCGGATCATCAGTCTCCATACCACCCTGTCCTCTACATCTGCCTCTTTCACACCAACTACCTGCATGTCTTCCCTCACCACATCCATGAACCTCCTCCTTGGCCTTCCTCTGTTCCTCCTACCTGGTGGCTCCATCCTCAGCATTCTTCTACCAATATAATTCATGTCCCTCCCCTGCACATGTCCAAACCATCTCAATCTCGCCTCCCTCACCTTGTCACCAAAACATCCTACATGCGCTGTCCCTCTAATAAACTCATTTCTAATCATGTCCATCGTCGTCACTCCCAACGAAAACCTTAACATCTTCAGCTCTGCTACCTCCAGCTCCATCTCCTGTCTTTTACTCAATGCCACTGTCTCTAATCCATACAACATCGCAGGTCTCACCACACTCCTATAAACTTTCCCTTTCATTCTTGCAGATACCCTACTATCACAAATCACTCCTGTCACTCTTCTCGACCCACTCCACCCTGCCTGCACTCTTTTATTTACTTCTCTAACACACTCTCCATTACTTTGCACTGTTGACCCCAGGTACCTGAACTCCTCCACCTTCTCCACCTCTTTTCCCTGCAACCGCACCACTCCACTGCCCTCCCTCTCATTCAACACATGTACTCTGTCTTACTCCTACTGACTTTCATTCCCCTTCTCTCCAGAGCATATCTCCACCTCTCCAGGCTCTTCTCAACCTGCTCCCTACAATATCATCCGCAAACATCATAGTCCAGGGAGACTTCTGTCTGACCTCGTCCGTCAACCTGTCCATCACCACTGCAAACAGGAAAGGGCTTAGGGCCGATCCTTGATGCAGTCCAACCTTCACCCTGAACCAGTCTGTTGTACCTACTGCACACTTCACTGCTGTCACACTGTCCTCATACATGTCCTGCACCACCCTCACATACTTCTCTGACACACCTGACTTCCTCATACAATACCACAACTACTCTCTTGGCACTCTGTCGTACGCTTTCTCCAAATCAACAAATACACAATTCCTTCTGTCCTTCTCTATACTTCTCCATCAACATCCTCAAAGCAAATAAGGCATCTGTGGTGCTCTTCCTCGGCAAGAAACCATACTGTTGCTCACAGATGGTCACTTCTTCTCTCAGCCTGGCTTCCACTACTCTTTCCCATAACTTCATGGTGTGACTGATCAACTTAATTCCCCTGTAGTTACTGCAGGTCTGCACATCTCCCTTATGCTTAAAGATCGGTACCAGCACACTTCTTCTCTATTCCTCAGGCATCTTCTCACCTTCCAAAATCCTGTTAAATAATATGGTTAAAAACTCCACTGCCATCTCTCCTAAACATCTCCCCGCTTCTACAGGTATGTCATCTGGTCCAACCGACTTTCCACTCTTCATCCTCTTAATCGCTACTCTTACTTCCTCCTTACTAATCCTATCTACATCCTGCTTCACCAACTCCACATCATCCAACCTTCTCTCTCTATGATTTTCCTCATTCATCAGCTGCTCAAAATACTCCCTCCACCTTCTCAACACACTCTCCTCACTATTCAAACATTTCCATTTCCATCCTTTACTGCTCTAACTTGCAGTACATCTTTCCCAGCTTGGTTCCTCTGCCTGGCCAATCGGTATAAATTATTTTCTCCTTCCTTAGTGTCCAACCTCTCATACAGCTCCTCATATGCCTTTCCCTTGGCTTTCGCCACATCCTCTTTACCTGCTGCCGCATCTCCTTGTACTCCTGCCTACTTTTCTCATCACTCTGTCTATCCCACTTCTGTTTTGCCAACCTCTTTCTCCTTATGCTCTCCTGCACTTCCTTATTCCACCATGTCTCCTTGTTTTGCTTTCTATTTCCAGATGTTACACCAAGTACTTTTCTAGCTGTCTCCTGCAACACTCCTGCAGTAGTTGCCCAATCATCCAACACCTCTTCAACACCACCAAGCCTATGTCTCACCTCTTCCCTGAACCTCACACTATACTCTTTCTCCTTCAGTTTCCACCATCTTATTCTTCTTTCAGTCCTCACTCTCCTCCTCTTCTTCTTCACCTCCACAACCATCCTACAGACCACCATCTGATGCTGTCTAGCTACACTGTCCCCTGCCAACATCTTACAGTCTCCAATGTCCTTCAGGTTGCATCTTCTGCATAGCACATAGTCCACCTGTGTGCACCTTCCTTCACTCTTATACGTCACCCTACGATCCTCCTTCTTCTTAAAATAAGTGTTCACCATTGCCATTTCCATCCTTTTAGCAAAATCTACCACCATCTGCCCTTCCACATTCCTCTCCTTAAAACCATACCTACCATCACCTCCTCATCACCTCTGTTCCCTTCACCTACATGCCCATTAAAGTCTGCCCCAATCACCAATCGTTCTTTCCTAGATACACCATCTACAACTTCATCTAATTCACTCCAGAATCTTTCTTTCTCCTCCAACTCACAGCCAACTTGTGGAGCATAGGCACTGATGACATTTATCATCATCCCTTCAAATTCCACCTTCATGATCATCACCCTATCAGAAACTCTCTTCACCTCCACTACACTCTTACTGTACTCTTCCTTCAGAATCACCCCTACACCATTTCTCTTTCCATCCACACCATGATAAAACAGTTTAAACCCACCTTCAATGTTCCTGGCCTTACTCCCTTTTCACTTGGTCTCCTGAACACACAACATATCTACCTTTCTCCTCTCCATCATATCAGCTACCTCTCTCCCTTTACCAGTCATAGTACCAACATTTAAATTACCAACCCGAACCTCCACTCTCCTACACTGCTCCTTTCCCTGCCGTTTCCGTAGACGTCTTCCTCCTCTCCTTCTCCTTCTTCGGCCAACAGTAGCCCAATTTCCACCGGTACCCTGTCAGCTAACTAGACCTGTGGCGGTCGTTGTTAACCCAGGCCTCGCATATTTGATTTGGCACATGTTTTTACGCTGGATGCCCTTCCTAACGCAACCCTCCCCATTTACCCGGGCTTGGGACCTGCACTAAGAGTGCACTGGCTTGTGCATCCATAATGGCTGGGTTGTAACAGAGGAGTTTACACCTATTTTTATAACTGACAGAGAGAAAAAAAAAAGGCTGTTCTTTCCTTCCCTCTTTCTCTCTCTCTCTCTCTCTCTCTCTCTGTCAATTACACAAAAAAGGTGTAAACTCTTTAGTCATTAATAGCTGGTTTGTTTATTTTATTTTATCAAGTGCACCGTTTTTTTATTTATTATTACTTTATTAATTCACACTTCTATTAAACACGTTAGTTTGAACACATCACAACAATCCAATACTCACAAACCACAAATAAAAAGCTGTTCATGAATTCATTGTTAACAAATTAACCATCATGTTCTAATTTCCATCATCTTAGAATTGTCATTAATGTACAGAAGCATTAGACAATCAAAGCTATTGGATGAAAAACAAAATAATAATCACAAATATTTCAATTTTATTTTATTTTTCCATTTCTTTGTTTTTTTATTTCTTATATATATATATATATATATATATATATATATATATATATATATATATATATATATATATATATATATATATATATATAGTTTCAAAGATTAAAAATAAAACAAAGTAGTGTTAGTATTTACTCGTTGGCCTTCCACACTACATTGCTAAAGAACTCTCAACTTGCCAAATTGGCTTTCCACAATACATAAACGCAGAGATAATTAATGACACTAGTGGCCTTCCATAGCCTCAGCTACAACGCTAGATGTTTAAGTTTCTTACTCCAGAACTCTCATTTATCAAAGTGTGTAGAACAATTTGTAATTGTGTGTGGAAGAAACACCAGTACACACTCCAACACTGGTGTTTATTACACGTGTGTACACACAGATGTAACTATATACAGTCATCAATCCTACAGATTCTGTACATGACTCTGTTCCTGCACAAACACATTCATTTACATAAAACAACATCCCCAAATTACAATATACACTAAATAACTTCATTTAAAGTGTGATTTCATGGATATATTTTGATTTATAATGTTTACAATACGTTGTAATTATGTTAATATCTAATCATGTAGTCGCATTCAGAGTTTGTAATTTGTTATAAAACAGACACAGTCACAATATCATAATTATCATTTATTAAATTGTTGATTTTTTAACTATTTTTCTCAGCACTGAGAATCGATCAGTAAAATGTTAACAAAGGAGTAAAGATTGCAAAAATGAATCATTTACACTGAAAAAACAACACTGACCCTTTTTATGTTCAGGAAAAGTAGAGATTAAACTAATGAGTGAATTTAATGACTACAAATATAATAAATAGTTTCTCACCGTGTTCCTCTACCTTCATGTACGACGACCAAACAGAGTAAAGAAAAGTGTAAGAGTTGAAGGTTGTTTCGGAGGAGTTGTTGCTTTTTTTCTCTTTCACTAAATTTGTTGCTGCAACTAAGGAAGTGTTGTTTTCTACAGTAAACACATCGTGTCTGCATGGTGCATATAATTTTTATTATTGTCTCAGTGCAGAAGTGTTAGAAGAAATGGAGAGGTGTTGAGTTGAGGCCACTGCATCTTCAACTGCGGAGCTGAGGAAGTGAAACACACAGCGTGGCCATCATCACCCTAAACACAAGTGTTGAGCATAGAGTCATGACTTTTATAAAAACGATCAGTTTAATGTTTAGATTTGGTTTGATTGCCATATACAGTGGTACCTCGACATACAAGTTTAATTCGTTCCGTAACCTTGCTCGTATGTCAAATTGCTTCAAAGCAAATTTCCCTATTGAAATGAATTGAAATGCCATTAATCCGTTCCAGCCCCCAAAATGCGACCCCAGTTGTTTTTGTTACGTGTTTTTGAATAAGAAAAATGTATTTATAAATGACAAATATTGTATAAAAACATAATAAAAGAGAATGTAAAGATATAATGTTTTATTCAGTGTGTTTTCCTTGAAGATGAGACAACTTGAGCTAACGAAAACACTAGTGGGGTGTGTGTGTGTGTGTGTGTGTGTGTGTGTGTGTGTGTGTGTGTGTGTGTGTGTGTGTGTGGGGTAGAGGTGATATGCGGAGGCAGAGGGAAAACTCGTTTTTTACTAATCACTCCTCCACACTACATATCCCCAAACTTAAAAATTTGTACTTTTTCTTCTTTGCTTATTGTTACTTATCCGCTTGAACTTTTCCCTGCAGCAGTGTAACAACTCATTAGTTGATGCTGGTGGAATGATGAGATGGACAACATTAGCCGATGCATAACCACTTTACTTGTTTTTATGAAGATAGATTTGCAGGGTTACAGTATAATATAACTCCCAGGTGGATAAACTTGGATTAACCAACCACACTGCAGAACACTAATCATATAAATCACACACAGGAAAAACATCCAGCCCGCACACTTCTTTCCCGCACTACACTACCCATAATGCATTTTACTCTGGACTTCAATACCCAGAGATTAAAGCCTTAAGCCTTTCATTCACTGACCAGTGTTAAACACTGGTCATGCTTTATTACATTTTATTTTATGTTTTTATAGAGACAAGTAGAAAAATAAAAGCTGAACAGTACTCTAAAATGGAACTGGGGTGGGATTTTCACACCTGACCACCCACAGTATCATTTTCTGATATTGAGTGACACACAGCAGAGCATCTCTTGTAGGGCAATTATTTCTTTAGAGGGCAAAATGAGTTTTACTCATTAAAACCTCAGTCATTTGCACTTCGGTTTCCCGCTTCATTCCTCATGCCTAACAGAAAAACGGACCTGAACTGAAAAGAGAAAACGCTCTACCTCGCAATAGATCCACAGCCGGGTGGCGCTTCAGATCCCATCAGGGAGCTTACCGCCACTCTCCGGGTGGCGCTCACGTCAGCTACCGCCACCCGGGCTTCTCCACCGCCATCCGGCAGCCCAGTGGCTTTTCCAGGCACCTTCTCTGGGGATGCGGCCGAATGTCATGGTTTCCTCCTACAGGTATCGCTCTGTATCAATATATAGCGGCACAAGTTCCCTTCCAAGGGTTGCATTCCTCATCTCCAATGCAGGTAGGATATCAGTGACTATGCAAACAAGAGAGAAAAAGCCTCCTAGCAGCAGGGGCATTCGGTGAATACACCCACCGAAATCTCTCACTTGTCCACGCTTCCTGTTACATTAATTACCCCCGCTCTGTCCATCTTAGTATCTGCCCTAGTTGACTCCGGCTCCGTGGGGATGTTCATCTCCCAGGCGTGTGTAGCCTTCATCTCCCCACTTGACTGTCAGAGCCCATGGCCCTAGCAGCCATGCACGTGGAATGATCCAGGTATAAGTTCTGGAGGAGTCCACCTTCGTGGACGTCTTCAGCGAGTGGGTTGCCACTAGTTTACCACCTTACCAACAGTGGTACTATCAATCTGGTACTGGGGGCTAAAAGGGTCGTGTCTATCCACTGTCTGCTCCGAAACACAGGGCCATGAAGGGTTATATACAGCAGGTCCTTGAACAGGGCATCAAGGTCTCGTCTTCTTCTCCAGCTTTCTCATATGTGAGAAGGCAGATGCCCTCTCACATATGGACGGCCCAGATGAGTCCCTCGAACCGGAACCTATTCTACCTCCTGAGGTTTGGCCACACGAGGAGAACAAATCCCCACAGGGTGTCCAGTAGGCCGAGCCATCATCCCTGAATCCGGTCAAAAAGAAGATATTACACGAGAACCCCGGCTCAGGTCATCCAGGGAGAAAACGGACGTTCCGTCTGCGCCAGATCAAAAACCCCCGGGCACCTGACCGTGGGCAAATTGGTCCCTCTGCCTGTCCTGCAACAACCATGGTCACACTTGGGGACGGATTTTGTGACTTACAATGTTTGGAGGGGTATACCTGCATCCTCATGGTGGAAGACCGATTCTCCAAAGCCTGTCACTTCGTTCCCCTCCGAGGCCTCCCTACGGCCCTGGAGACCACCGAAGCCATCTTCCACCATGTATTTCAGAACTTCGGTCTCCCCGAGAAGACCATCGTTTCCAGTTCAACTACTACATATCGGGAGCGTTCTTTCGGCTTCTGGGGTGTCCATCAACCTGTCTTCCAGTTACCATCCCCATTCAAATAGACAAATGGAACAGAAGATCCAGGAGTTGGAACGGTACTTGCGGTCTTATTGTTATGAAGACCAGACAGAGTGGAGTCGATTCCTTACCTAGGCGGAGTAAGCGCAGAACTTGCTGCGTCAGGACACAACCGGCCTCACACCCTTCCAGTGTGTGCTAGGGTTCCAACCTCCCCTGTTCCCATGGTCGGACGAACCGTCCCAAGTACCCGCGGTTGACTACTGGTTCAGGGAGAGTGTAAGGGTGTGGGAGTCAGCATAGAGTCGGCCTAGGAAGGATTGGGGAAAACCTGGTGAAATGGGAGGTTTATGGTCCGGACAAATTGTCTTGGGTTGCCCGGCAGGATATCCTGGACCCGGCGCTTCTGGAGGAGTTCCATGCCGTGCACCCGCTTTGTCCCAATCATCCCTGAATCAATGTCCATTCTACAGGTTATGCTGGGAACATTCTAGGACTAATCTACACTCAGATTTCTAACCTTTTTTAATGGATTACTCTTGCTCCATGGACTCTATGTTCCCAAGTATTACCGGCATTACGGCTTACGGTATATGTTTGTTGGGACTTTCTTTTGCTATTCATTTCACTCATTAAAACTTTGGTTGGACCGGGTGGGACCCCCTTTTGCCTTCAGAACTGCCTTAATCCTTCGTGGCATAGGTTCAGCAAGGTACTGGAAATATTCCTCAGAGATTTTGGTCCATATTGACATGATAGTATCACGCAGTTGCTGCAGATTTGTCGGCTGCACATCCATGATGTGAATCTCCCGTTCCACCACATCCCAAAGGTGCTCTATTGGATTGAGATCTGGTGACTGTGCAGGCCATTTGAGTACAGTGAACTCATTGTCATGTTCAAGAAACCAGTCTGAGATGATTCGCGCTTTATGGCATGGTGCGTTATCCTGCTGGAAGTAGCCATCAGAAGATGGGTACACAGTGGTCATAAAGGGATGAACATGGTCAGCAACAATACTCATGTAGGCTGTGGCATTGACACAATGCTTAATTGGTACTAATGGGCCCAAAGTGTGCCAAGAAAATATCCCCCACACCATGACACCACCACCATTAGCCTGAACCGTTGATACAAGGCAGGATGGATCCATGCTTTCCAAATGTCGCAGCAGAAATCGAGACTCATCAGACCAGGCAACATTTTTCCAATCTTATATTGTCCAATTTTGGTGAGCCTGTGCGAATTATAGCCTTAGTTTCCTGTTCTTAGCTGTCAGGAGTGGCACCCGGTGTGGTCTTCTGCTGCTGTAGCCCATCCGCCTCAAGGTTCGACGTGTTGTGCATTCAGAGATGCTCTTCTGCATACCTCGGTTGTAACGAGTGGTTATTTGAGTTACTGTTGCCTTTCTATCAGCTCGAACCAGTCTGGCCATCCTCCTCTGACCTCTGGCATCAACAAGGCATTTGCGCCCACAGAACTGCTGCTCACTGGATACTTTCTCTTTTTCGGACCATTCTCTGTAAACCCTGGAGATGGTTGTGCGTAAAAATCCCAGTAGATCAGCAGTTTCTGAAATACTCAGATCAGCCTGTCTGGCACCAAAAACCATGCCACGCTCAAAGTTACTTAAATCACCTTTCTTCCATATTCTGACCCTCGGTTTTAACTGCAGCAGATCGTCTTGAGCATTTCTACATGCTTAAATGCATTGAGTTGCTGCCATATGATTGGCTGATTAGAAATTTCGGTTAACGAGCAGTTGGACAGGTGTACCTAATAAAGTGGTTGGTGAGTGTATACTATTTGATTATAGTTAATGCATGTTGCCTGCATGCTGCTTGCTTATATTACTATTTTTATTTTATTAAAACTGCCATTTTTTTAATCCTTAACCTAATCTATCACCCTTATCTGCTCACTGGCTTTTCTAACATGTATTACATTTACAAGCATTTTGATATTATGCTGTATTCTAAACTTTATATATGATGAACTTTACTGTAACGCATGACTATTGATTTTGCCTCTGTTAATTAATTTTCTCTGTTAACTCTGTTAATACCCAGAGATCTTTGCGAAGCTGATTATTATATTATATTATTGCTGAATAATGTTTGTGTATTAAGCTTGGATTTAAACTAATATAAGCAATGTTATATGTTATCTGAAGCACATTAGCATATGGTTTGTGCTCTGACATGCACTGTTAATTGTGGGACCTCATATAGACATGTGCATCTCCAATCATCTGAATTTACTACAGGTGGACTCCATTCAAGTTTGCAAAGATTTCAAACAAAAGTATTTTACGTTGTCATTATGAGGTTTTGTTTGTAGAATTTTGAGGAAAATAATGAGTGTAATTCATTTTGAAATAAGACTGTAGCATAATGTGGAACAAGTGAAATGCTGTGAATACTTTCCAGATGAACTGTATATTTATTTGGCGTTCAATTTCAACGAGCATGTTCATGAAGCTTTGGCTATTTAAGTAACTGTACTGTGATATATAAATATACAATTTAAATAATGTAAATACATCATAAAGTTCTTTAGTAATATTAGCTGGATAGCTTGTTGCTAACAAAACACACACAACCAATAATTAAGAAGAATGAAATATTTTGGGTGGTAACACTAACTCCACTACATCTCATTACCCTGTCATTCAATATTTTACTATAACACACACACACACACACACACACACACACACACACACACACACACACACACACACACACACACACACACAGTTTTCTTCATTACTAAATGCAATATTTACATTCAGATCTTTAGTTGAGTTTCAATAATTGTCCTCACTTCAAATATTTCCAAAAAAAATTGATAATTGATAAATAAAAAGCTATAAAATAATGAAAGCTGCTTTAACTGGCTGTAAGTTGCTGATATTTCTGGTGTAAAGGGACGATTCAGGTTCTTCACTTCAGTGAGGAGTTCTCTCTGTTCATCAGCTGTTTCAGGACTCATTTTCTTCATCATGCTCCTGAAAGTTTATGAGACAAAAAAGACACAGGAACATCATAAATTTGTGTTAAAATAGAACTCACTCACATTTTCAGATGAAAGGAAGTCATAAGACCAGGCCTAAGAATAGGTGCATTTACATGGAGCATTGGAATTGATTTAAAAGTCCAATCTGAATGAAAATGCTTCACGTAAACACCTGAATCAGAATAAAAATGCCCAAAACGAATCTAATTGAAATGGGTTTGAGAGGGGTGGGATGAACCTGTCTATAAACAAAACAAAATAAAAATTCTGCCATGTAAACACATTAAACTGATTAGTGCCATCGTTAAGACCCATTGGTTGAGACACAAAATGCGCTTCCTTAAATCTCAATGCGATTTTGGAAGTCTCCTGTTCACCTGGCATCTGTATCAGATCTCGTATCAGCTCATTCCCTTGCATAAGTTGTAGATGAACGTTTTTACTGTGCCCTTGAGAACAAAATAATTTGCCACAACAAGGTTTTTGACAAAAAGGTGTATGTGTAAACGTGGCTAATGGTTTCCAATAAAACAAAAAATCCCGGCCATAGAAGTACCACAAAGCACACATGATATTAATATATTAATACAAATTAATTTTGAATGTTGTTCTCTAATGAATGTATCCAGACTGAAGATCCACCATATAGAACACAAGCAGAGAAAAGATGATGATGATCAGGTGATCAGGAATGTGTCTGTTCTCAGTCATGTTCTCATCACTGACTCCCTCTGTCTCATCCACGTTAACGCCAGACTTCTTACTGCCTTCTGCCTGCTCATTGTGAGGTTCATAAACTAGTCTACATCTGTGGTGTGTGAGAGACAGGAAATGATACACCAGTGGATTGAAAAAGCAGCACAATGACAGGAAACAGTGCAGTGAGAAAAATAAATATTAAACGTCACCAAATACATTAAAACTAAAGTAACGAGTCTGATTTGAAAATGTTAGAAGTAGAAGTACAGATATTTGTGTAAAAATGTAATGAGTGAAAGTAAAAAGTAAAAAAGAACTGATTCCAAACTTTTTTCTACTGAAGAACAGTTACAAAGTATTGTACTTCATTTCTTTCCACATCTGCTCCTGACCTTCGGATCACTAACCCAAATCTGGAAATCTAAAGTCACCTGAAGAGATTTGACCAGAGTCTATATCACCCACATACTGTAGGTCTCAGTGCAGGATTATTCCCAAGCAGTGTGGGAGACGGCCAAGAGATATGTTTCTGGTAGTAAAGGAGCAATGCCTGCTGTAGAAACCATGAAGAAAAGCAGGAACAATGACACCTAGTGATTTATAAGATTTATAATCACACACTTGATATCAACCAAATGAGGATGGGTTCCCCTTTTGAGTCTGGTTCCTCTCAAGGTTTCTTCCTCATAACATACAAAATAGAGTTTTTCCTTGACAGAGTCGCCCCAGACTTCATCAACAGTTAAGCCAAAAATTAGGTCCCAACGGTCAGTCTCTTCTGCAAGATATTTCAGGATTAAAGGAGAAGAAAAACATGAGTAAAGGGGCTCCTGGCTGATGAAGCCCCCGAGGACACTGTAATGTGTGTGTCAAGTACAAACGTCTCACTTTTGCTGGCATCTAATCAGAACACGTGTCCACATCAGCAGGACTGGGATGAGAAATCTGTGAATAAAGAGAGAGTCGTCACCTTGATGAATAATTGGGTATAAAACTCAATAAAACTAATAAAACAAAACTAAAACCTAATCTAGCAGAATACAGATTTAATGAAAAAAGTAAAAAGTTATCATTCTCTTAAACTAAACATTCTTCATAAGATGTTCTACAACTAACAATATTTTTTACATAACACTTACTGCAAGTGTGTGATAAACATCATCAGATTTCCGGCCTGCAGGGTTGAGAGCTGCATACGTGTCGTCTTTAGCACTCAGCCCAATGTTCTGCAGAGAGGAGGGTGAAGAACATGAGCAGGTTCTGCTGAAGATCTTTAAAGTAAGAGTTTATTATGAACAAAGCAGCCACCTGATGGACAGGTCTGTATTAACTCACCTGATGATCACCTTCATCTGACTTTTTCTTCTGTCTCCTGCATCTGTTCATAAAAAGTCAAATATTTCACCATCAACAGCGTCTTCAGAGAAAATAATCATGAAATAATCAGCACAGTTTTTCTCACCTCAGCCAGAAGGGGGCAGAGAGAAGAGCTCCAAGTGCAAAAATACCAAGTCCAGCAGCCACATTCACAATTACAGAACCACCTAATAGTATAACCACACACACACACACACACACACACACACACACACACAGAGTATATTCAAAGCATAAGTAAAAATATTTTCATGTTTATCCACAAAGTACAGGATGTATAATGGAGCAGTTATCAAACAGGAACATCTAAACATCTCTCACCATTTATAATGATGGACACTGCAGCTGATCTCTCAGAGATGAGTTTATTCTGAACCTCACAGTAGTACAGTCCACTCTGTAGAGCTCTGTAACTCTGTCCTGATCCTACAGGTGATGTTTCATTTTCCTTAAACCAGGTGTAGGTCTCCACAGGTGGGTTACTGTCACTGCTGCAGGTCAGAGTTACTGAACTTCCCTCCACTTGGTTAGAAGAGATGCTGATGGACACTGAGACTCTCTTTGGAGGATCTGAATGGATAGAAAAGTGTAACAAACATAAATGATGATTATTTTATCTCTTATTGGCTGTGAGGAGATTCTGGTTTTGTCTTTATGTACAAACATCAACATACTCATTGTAGGAAACTTTAAAAACTGTCTGAACAAACATCATAACATGCAGAGTTTTTTCTCTTCTCCTTCTCTCCTTTACTTCACATTTAAATACTCAGAAAACTTGAGCCCATTTAGTGGTGCATTAATGTAAGAACTTCACAGTGTTCAGCTTTAACTTACACAGAACATTCAGAGTTACACTGGTGGAGTTCTGATGTCCAACTTTATTACTGCACATGCACTTGTACTCTCCACTGTCTTCAGCAGTGATCTTAGAGATGGTGAAGGTCTTTCCTTTTCCCACTGATGATGTTCCATTAAACCAGGTGTAGTTCTCCACAGGTGGGTTTGCATCACTGCTGCAGGTCAGAGTTACTGAACTGCCCTCCACAATTTTACCAGAGGGACTGATGAACACTGAGATGTTCTCTGGTGGGTCTTAAATGGGCAGGAAGGGAACAATTTAAAGAACATATATGATTGTTTGTTTGTTATTGTGTGATACTTTGAACAATTTTAAAATTGTCAATTGTGTTAGAAAAGTGTATGTGCATTTTCCATAAATCTTTTATTTGTCTTACAATATTTCTTTTTTTATATTTTTTTCGGTTTTTTTTTTTCTGAGAGTTAAAAAAAAGTTATTTAAAAACATTTCAGAGTGCAGAGTTAAAGTTCACCAATCCATTACTCAGTATTAAAGATACTGGGTATTGCCTACTTTTGTTGCTCATTCATGTAAAGGAACTTTTACAGATTTCCTCATTAAACAGAAAGAATTCAGTGAGAAAACATTGGAGGGCTTGTGTCAATCATTTCTCCTTCAAATTGCTGTAAGGAGATCTTCAGCTTTAACTTACACAGAACATTCAGAGTTACACTGGTGGAGTTCTGATGTCCAACTTTATTACTGCACATGCACTTGTACTCTCCACTGTCCTCAGAGCTGATACAGTGTGTCGGGGAGGAAACATGGAAACTGTGCAGCACACACAGAGTTGTACTTTGACTTAATCGTGTCTATACACTGGAGTTCAATCAGCTCCATTTGGAGGTTGGTTGGTGCGCTTTCCAAGTCAACCACAAACGGATTACTGAGCAGATCAAATCTGCATTTCTAGGCTTCAAAGTCGGTAAATCACCGGGTAAATTCAGCGCTGAGTACGCAGAGTTTTTCAGCGGTCTTGACTGACGCACTCGCGCACTAACAAAGCATTCTGGGATTTGTAGTATTAGCGGTATATGTGCTATACACTGGTGGGCAGTTTTAATACACACTTGATATGATCTTGCGGGCCAAAACCAATTACTCCGCGGGCCAGATTTGGCCTAGGGTCTCTGATCTAGAGAGTTCCATTATAATAGATATTGAAAAAGCTGTTAATTGTTATAATGTCTGTTTTTTGATCATTTCAGTACATTTGTTTTTTTATTGATTATTATTTTTGTGTATAACTTCATGGCTTTATTATAATGAATCATTCTGAAAATATCTTTGTTATAAATCAGTGACACCTTGTTTCTGAACACTTTTACGTTATGGCTACATTAGATTTTATATTGTATCAAATTTTTGAGAATAATAAAAAAACCCACATCCTACATAAGACACAATCACACAGATCAGATCAATAATATTATCACATAAATAACACAACTGCTACAGCAACAAAACAAATGAAGCAACAACTGATTTCCTGCTCAAATAAAAGTAATATTTTTTTTAGAGAAGAATGTATTAGAATTAAAGAGTAGCTAATACTTAAAAAAGCAATTGTGTTACCATTACACTTACATCAACATGGATATGAAAAGCTTGAGCAATTATTTATTTTCATCTCATGTCAAGATGTCAAGAACCCGGGCCGCAGCGGTGAGAGCGCCGCATCCTAACCACTAGACCACCATACATATTGTGAATATGCAAATGAGGCATCAGAAGCTGACTGCATCTTTTCAATTTGTTGCTGAGTGCTTTTAGGCAGCGTTACTCTCTCAGAGGAAACTCCCATTTTATCATCAATTTTATAATAATAGATATGGGAGACACAGTAAACCACTTTCTAATTTTTTTGTTTTATTAATTTAATAATTTATCTATTTATTTATTTATTTGTTTATTTGTGTCAGCCAGTCTCACACATATGTCCACTGTTTACACTAAAACTTAGTCTTTCATTTATATTTATCAGTTTGCCCCCATTTTACTATTTTTGCTTTTTGCTTTTCTTCAATTACATTAATGCTTTTTTATGTTTTTATTAACTATTGAGTTATACATACCGAGCTCTATGGTGTATAAAAAGAAGGTCAATAAAACTCACATCTGACACTGAGGTATTGAGCAGGAGATGGGAGATGTTCAGATCCTCTTACAGCACAGTTATAACTGCCTGCATCCTCACTGCTGACCCTCTGCAGGTGGAGTTCATTGCTCTTGAAGGTGTTTGTGGTTAAATCATGTGTGTTTTTGTACCAGATGAATGTTGGATCAGTCAGACTGCAGGTGGTTTTACAGGTCAGAATGACTGATTCTCCCTCTGTCACTTCTGCAGGAGCGATCAGCTGAAGATCTTAAACAATAGAAAGATTAATTAGGAAAGTTTTTTTTTCTGATTCCAGAACTCTCATTTATCATAGTGTGTAGAACAATTTGTAATTGTGTGTGGAAGAAACACCAGTACACACTCCAACACTGGTGTTTATCACACGTGTGTACACACAGATGTAACTATATACAGTCATCAATCCTACAGATTCTCTACATGACTCTGTTCATGCACAAACACACCCAGGTATAAGTGAATTAATGAGTAAAAACATTATTAATAGATTCTTACCGTGAATACTCGACCCTCATTAGCTTGACCAAACATTTCAGACTAAAAAACTCTGCTGCAGTGTTAATAATTCTGGATTCTGTGAAGGCCTTCAGCTCACTGGTGGGGTGGGTCAGTGAACCGGGAAAACAGGAACCCCCTCTGCTTCCTCTCAGCTTTGGAGTCTACAGTGTGTTCATGATAGAACTGCTGGCAGCTGGAAAACATCAGGACACACAGAGAAGAAAATAAAGTGTTTGGGGAGAAGCATAAACTGCACTGAAGTTACAGCTGGAATGGTGATCAATGTGTTCTTTCCTGCATATTGATTTGTGTGTGTGTGTGTGTGTGTGTGTGTGTGTGTGTGTGTGTGTGTGTGTGGTGAAGCTCTAAACTTCATGAAAATGTTTACTTATTTGACCTGAACTCATCTTGAGTGATGTTCATTTCCACATCATTTCTGGATTTGTGTGTGTGTGTGTGTGTGTGTGTGTGTGTGTGTGTGTGTGTGTGTGTGTGTGTGTGTGGTGAAGCTCTAAACTTCATGAAAATGTTTACTTATTTGACCTGAACTCATCTTGAGTGATGTTCATTTCCACATCATTTCTGGATTTCATGACCACCTTAAGCAGCTGAGCTTTAAAATAATCTTGATCATTTCAGATGATAATGAAGCTTCTTCTCTGTGATATTTATGTCCTTCTATCAAGTGACTTTTACCTTTAATGAACTACAATAAATATAAATGAGACACTCCACACATATTATACCAAAAAGAGGAAGAAAACCACAAAGGAGCACAGTGACAGGACATTTTTATTGAATATTTAAGTTATCAGTCGGTTATTGCTAAACTGAATCTTCTCAGTTCCTGACTAATTCTTTTAACTATTTTTTCCAGAAGAAATGGACCTTGTGGAAAAGAAAAAAAAAGCTACAAAATTTTACTCAGAATGAGTAATTTGCATAAAATGGACAATTAACTACAGTAATTTAGAAAATAGAAAGACTTACTTCTCTCTTAGTGGACGAGTCACTTTTAAACTACATTAAATCTTTTGGCATTTTGTTTTTTAAAATGTTTGTACATGTCCACATGCTTTAATTTAAATAACAACTTTTAACACTTACTATTCTCACCTGTTATTTGATCTGTATTTTAGAGAAAAGTGAAAACAAAAAAAAGTTGAACATTGTTATAAAAAGACTGAGGTGGATTTTTACACCTGGTTTATTCAGATATATGCTATTTAGAAAATTGTACTTCTGTATGATATTTCAGTTCTGTTTTTATAGATACAGTACAATTACAGATGCACTTCACCCTTCTAACCAACAGGTGTCACTATCACACACTGAGATGAAATGATTGATGCATTTTTTTATCCAGTAAATTTTCAAGAATTTTGCATTACATTAAGATAAATATACAGATTTCATGACGCATTCTTTTTTATGCATGTCACTATTAATATGCTATTAATATGCTATTAATATTAATATTAAAATGATTTGGTAGCTGAACCAAACCAGACAGTTAAAGATCTACACAGGACAGACTAAATGATGGCTGAGTAGAATTGTTTCAGCAGCTCCTGTGGCAGGCTGAATTTCCTCAGGAAATTCAGGCAAATGAAGTACAACCTCTGCTGGGCCTTTTTATCAATGGAGTCAATGTTATTGTCCCACTTCAGGTCCTGAGAAATGGTGGTACCCAGAAACTTGAATGACTCCACTGTTGTTACAGTGCTGTTCATGATGGTGTGTGGGGGGAGTGCTGGGGGATTTCTCCTGAAGTCCACGATCATCTCCACTGCTTTGAATGTGTTGAGCTCCAGGTTGTGGTGGTTGCACCAGACAGACAGCTCTTTAACCTCCTGTCTGTAAGCAGGCTTGTCTCCATCCTGGATGAGGCCAAATGACTGTAGTGTCATCAGCAAACTGATGTCATAGTACACGTCAGCCAATAAACAACCAGAGAAACTATTCATAGACTATGCTACTACACAACTGTATACTGTACAGTTCATGTACTTAGTATAAATGTGATACAGTGAACTGTATATACGAACTTCGCTATATGCTCGCAAAAGTTATCTGTGTGTGTTTAAAGTGTGTGGGAGGAGGTTTTATAGGTTAAACAATAAAAAAAGCATGTGTGGGGTGGCGTATGATTATCACAGTTATTTGTTTATTGCTCGTGGTTTTGGAACATAACCACCACGATAAACAAGTGATTACTTAGCAGAGTCTGACTGAGCTCCGGAGTGTGGAGATGGTACAAAGTTCCAGAGGTACACCCATCACTGCAGCCCTCCACCGATCTGGGATTTATGTCAGAGTGATTGAAAGGAAGCCTCTCCTCAGTGCTAAAACCATGAAACCACACTTGGTGTTTGTCAACAAGCACCTGAAAGAGTCTTAGACCATATGAAACAAGATTCTCTGGTTTAATGAAACAAAATTTGAACTGTTTGGCCTAAATTCTAAACATTATGTCTGGAGGAAACCAGGCACTGCTTGTCACCTGCCCAAAACCATCACAACAGTGAGTTTATTTTCTGTAGCAGGGACTTGGCAACTGGTACAAAGTACAGAGATGAACTCAATTAAAACCTGTTCCACAGCTCTCAGGACCTCAGGCTGTCCCAAAAGTTTATGTTCCTACATGACAACAACCTTAAGAACACAGCCAAGACAACAAAGTAGTGGTTTAAGGATGACTATGTTAATGTCCTAGAGTGGACCAGCCAGAGCAAAAACATGAACCCTATTAAAAATCTGAATGTGACTGTCCACCAACGCTTCTTATCCAACCTACCCAACTTGAATGGATTTGAAACGAAGAAAGACAGAAACTCCCCCAGTCCAGGTTTGCAAAGTTGTTGTGTCAACCCCAAAAATACATGAGGCAGTAATTGTTGCCAAAAAGGTGCTTCAACTAAGTACTGAGTAAAGGGTTTGAATCCTAATGTACCTGTGATGTTTTTAATGATTTATTTAATAATTGATTTTTTTTTAAGTTTGTTTTAATTTTACAGACGTTTTTAGAATTATGTTTTCACTTCATTGTCATAATGCACTACTGTGACAAAAAATATATACATTTTAACGATTGTTTTCAATTTAATACAAATGTATTTGTAT
This sequence comes from Silurus meridionalis, assembly GCF_014805685.1. Taxonomy (NCBI): domain Eukaryota; kingdom Metazoa; phylum Chordata; class Actinopteri; order Siluriformes; family Siluridae; genus Silurus; species Silurus meridionalis. The sequence goes on from NC_060907.1 coordinate 2,057,901, forward strand.
AGCGGTTTTTACAATGAAAACTGTTTAAATTTCTTAGTCTGGAGGTCAAGTCAAGTCAAGTCAAGTTTATTTCTATAGCGCTTTTCACAACAGACATTGTCTCAAAGCAGCTTTACAGAAATCAACAGTCATGGTGAATGGTGTGCATTTATCCCTGATGAGCAAGCCATGGCGACTCTGGCAAAGAAAAACTCCCTTAAGGTCAGGAAGTTCATGGACGAGCTTCTCTGCATCTGATATAGACATGTTTCTTAGCTTAACAATATTTCTAAGGTGGAAGAAGTCTGTTTATGAAATGGGGTGAGCAAAATCTTTGTCTTATCACAATTTTAAAATAGAAAGTTATGCATCATCCAATCTTTAAATTTTTAATGCGCTAAGATAACCAGGTCAATTGAGATGTATCGTCTGGTGTTGATGAGATATATAGCTGGGTATCATCAGCATAACAGTGGAAGCTAATCCCATACTTTCTAATAATATTTCCCAAGAGAAGCATGTATATTGTAAAATGTGATGATGTGATGATTTTCAGGCTGATTTTGTGACACACAAAATTTACACATCAGAAACAAACTGATTGTTCGCTGAGGTGAAATCTGAAGTCCTACAGCCCATAATACAACATGCTGACCAGCAGATGATGAAGTGCCACTGTTCTGTTATGAGCTGCATTTACAAATGAGTTACTGAAGTTTCTAGAAGCTTTAAACTAAAACCAGGTGGAAGTTGGTGATGCTGATGTTGGATAAACAGGTAAATTCTGTTCATTTCATGTTGCCATAGATCACACTGAGATCCTCAGCATTGGAAGACCTACAGAAAGAGTAAATGATCACACTAAGATCCAGCAGAAGATCTTTTCCACATCTGGATTGAAGGAAACAGAGCTTTCTCACCTGTCGTCAGCACCAGTGCGTGTAAATTTAACATTAGCGTACTGAACCTCGTCCTCCCCAGAGGCAGAAGTGATTGCAGCAGAACTTCCAGCATCCCCGAGATCAACAGCACGCTGGCGTACAACTTTAGCATACAGAACTTCATTCTGATTGGCCGAGGCTGAATCAGAAGCAGCGTTGACTCTATTCACCGCTACATTTTCATAAAAATCCTGAGGTGGAGAGCATGAGATCACAGATCAGAATCAGGTTTATTGGCCAAGTGTGTTGACACACACACACACACACACACACACACACACACACACACACACACACACACACACACACAAGGAATTTGGTTCCAGCTGTTAGTGACTCACAAATTACAGACATAAATAACACTATACATTCAGCTTGGACTTTACAAGACAAAACAGACAATGTGAGACAATATAGACAGTATGAGTACGAGACACAGAGAGGTGGCAAACATCTAACTTTATATCACAGCACTGTTAAATTCTGGATTGTGATTGGTCAGAAGGTGTTGATTTATTAATAATAACAACAGATATTTTACTTGTTCTAATGTCAAGGAAGAATTTTTATTTTAAAAGAGAAAAAAGTGATTGATGTTTAATGAATTTCCACAACATGTATGTAACTGCAAATGGACAAAAATGTTTATCATGATGTTTGATAAAGAAATATTGGTAAAAGACAAATAAAACACTTGGGAATGTGCTGTTATTGGAAAATAATCAACTTCAAGCAGGTAACAGTTCCTCTGCCTTATTACATTATGCTGTTGATTATTTTACTGTAAAAGCAGCACATGACATACAAACACAAGTCAACAATTATCTGTACACTTTTTTACCTCTTTTACACTTTGGTCAATTCTTTTATTTTTCCTGCTGATAAACAAAAACAAAAACAATATTGAACAAAATCTGTTCACATTTTTATAACTGTAGTTTTAATTATTTGATAAATGATAAATGATCCTGTATTTTCTCACCTTTTACACAAGATGATGACACCAATGACACAAACACCCACAACCCCAACACCCCCAACACCTGCATAGACACCTACACTCTGATCTACTGTGTGGAAATATAATGTTATAATGAATCAGTGTTAAATATTATACAGTGTAATTCTGATTTATAGATTTATATCATCTCTCTTACTGGTTAAAGTGATGGACACTCCAGCTGATCTCTCAGAGCCGAGTTTATTCTGAACCTCACAGTAGTACAGTCCACTCTGTAGAGCTCTGTAACTCTGTCCTGATCCTACAGGTGATGATCCATTCTCCTTAAACCAGGTGTAGGTCTCCACAGGTGGGTTACTGTCACTGCTGCAGGTCAGAGTCACTGAACTTCCCTCCACTTTCTCACCAGAGGAACTGATAGACACTGAGATGTTCTTTGGAGGATCTAAAATGGTTTGGTAAATCAGAAGTACATCTATAATAGTTTTATCTTGTATTGGCTGTAAGAAAATCTTTAGCTTTAACTTACACAGAACATTCAGAGTTACACTGGTGGAGTTCTGATGCCCGACTTTATTACTGCACATGCACTTGTACTCTCCACTGTCTTCAGAACTGATTTTAGAGATGGTGAAGGTCTTTCCTTTCCCCACTGATGTTGTTCTATTAAACCAGGTGTAGGTCTCCACAGGTGGGTTTGCATCACTGCTGCAGGTCAGAGTCACTGAACTGCCCTCCACAATCTCACCAGAGAGACTGATAGAGACGCTCTTTGGTGGATCTAAAGAGTTCCATGATAAGAGTGAAGAAAGCAGTTTAGTGTCATAATTAATGGTTTTGTTATCTTTCATCAAGGCATTTAACCATTTTAGCACAAACCACTCATCAACTTCAAAATTATTTTGAGGATCTTTTTTTTATTATGATAAATAATTTACACCTTCTCTAAAAACTGTTTACCTTTTATTTTACTGGTTAAAATGGGATTCAGTATAAAGTCTATCATATCAATGTTTCCAAAATGCGTACAACAAAACTAAACATCCACAACTAACCCAAGACATAACAAATCACACAGGTGTAAAATTTCAATCCCATTATAATCTCATTTACATTTTTTTAGGATAAGCATAACATTAAACTACTTTTAAATTCTGATTAGACGGATATTTTGCTCATCGGCCCAAAAACTAGTATACAGAAGCACCAGCATCTCAACCTGCATTTAGACGGATGTTCTGTAACCACTAGTTCAACAGTAAAAGACCTGGGAGTTATTTTAGACAGCATCATATCAACCAAGTTACAAAAACAGCTTCTTTCACCTTAGAAATATTTCTAAGTTAAGAAACATGTTGTCTATATCCGATGCAGAGAAGCTCGTCCATGCGTTCATGACCTCCAAAATAGACTACTGTAATGCATTACTAGGTGGATGTCCTGCGTCATTAATAAACAAGCTTCAGTTAGTTCAGAATGCAGCAGCCAGAGTTCTTACAAGGTCAAGAAAATATGATCACATAACCCCGATCTTATCGTCCCTACATTGGCTTCCTGTTAAGTTTCGAATAGATTACAAACTATTACTTCTCACTTATAAAGCACTAAATGGTTTATCTCCCATGTATCTATCCAGTCTTCTAACACGCTACAATCCATCATGCTCCCTGAGATCTCAAAACTCTGGGCTTCTAGTAGTTCCTAGAATAGCAAAGTCCACTAAAGGTGGTAGAGCGTTTTCACATTTAGCTCCTAAACTCTGGAATAGTCTTCCTGACGGTGTTCGGGGCTCAGACACACTCTCCCAGTTTAAGTGTAGATTAAAAACATATCTTTTTAGCAAAGCCTACACATAACACACATCACATCATAACCTTGTGCTCCAGAACATCTGATCACATGCACATTATCAACTTGTGCTGTTAATATCATGAACAGCAGCTACGCTAATTCCTCTCCACTGCTTCTCATTCTCTCCCCATCCCGAGACACCCTGAGGTTTGGCCAGCTCCCGTCACCTCCCTCCTCATGAAGATTATGGACTTTGAAGAAGTAGATGCCGAACTCACAAACATCCCGAACCATCTAGAGACGTACCAGTGCCAATTGGATCCCACTGCATGTGTGGAGTTTGACATTGGACTTCCTGGAGTGTTTAAAGGCTCTGGCATGGAGAAGCTGATGCTGGATCTGTGATGATCACAAATGTTGAGCTCAGTAGCTCCTTCATTTATACCAAAGACTGTTGAAAGAGCATCACTTATAATCTTATACTCCAGTAATCATGTTAGTTCTCACTCTCCAGTGTTCTGTATTGTTGAAAGATTTATGATCAAACTCTTGATGTCACCCAGATGAGGATGGGTTCCCCTTTTGAGTCTGGTTCCTCTCAAGGTTTCTTCCTCATTACATCTAAGGGAGTTTTCCTTGCCACAGTCGCCACGGCTGCTCATCAGGGATAAATACACACCATTCACCATCACTGTTGATTTCTGTAAAGCTGCTTTGAGACAATGTCTGTTGTGAAAAGCGCTATACAAATAAACTTGACTTGACTTGACGTGTGTCAGGGATCCACCTGCCACGCCCCCTTTGGTGGCTCTCTATGCCTCGCTCTCCCTGGAGCTCCAGGCATAACCACGCACACCTGGAGCTCGTTGTCACTCATGCCTCCGCTCTCTCTGAAGCTCCAGGTTTAACAATGCACACCTGAAGCTTATCATTACTCCACCCCGCTCCTACATAAACCCCTCCCTCACATTCACCCGCCGTTCGTTATTGTATGTGTTGGACTTTACGTGCGGGTGATGATTGTATGTTTCGGTGTTCACACGGGACGCTATTGATCCGTTCCATTCGGACTCCACAATCCCGTCCCGGCTGCGATTCTCATCCCCGCGCTTCTCGGGTCTATTACGCTTCTGCCAAAGCGCACCTCGAACTCTCAACCGAAGGACTGCCGTGTGCGTGTGTGAGTATGTGTATCTCTCTCTTTTAATGATGCAGGTCATTAAAACCCGAGCGAGCTGTACTCCGGCTTCTGCCTTCTGTTTCGCTCGCACCATGACAATGTGCTTCCTTCCATGTGGGGACTTTTCTAAAACACTCAATGTGGCTTAATGCAATAAGACACATAAAAAAAAGCAGATTATGTACAGACAAGCACATGAGTCCAGAATACGAATATAACGTGTTTAATTACACGTTAAGCCTTTTATACTTTAGACCATTAAAGAAAAATCTTAAAGTGGTATAATGAGATAAGAGCATTTTTAAAAGACCAAAACTAAAACATACTGTTTGTACACAATATGATTTATTATTAATGTGTTTACTGAAATTAGTCTTTTAAAATCTCACATCATCTCAAATTATCACATTAAGCCATGTTAAGTTTTTTCATGTTAGGCGTTTTAGAATGTCCCTTCCATGTGATTTCAATTAGATAAATACATTTTCCTTCTCACTGAACTTGTTTTTTACAAAATCATTAATCACACACTCAAAGTTACTGTAATTACTAAATGTAAAGTTTCATCAAGGGTTCAGGTGAAGATGTTCAGTCTCTCCATAGTGTTTTGTTTAATAGATAAAACTTCAGCTGTGCATCAATATGAATCTGTATGCAGAACACGGTGTGTTTAGGAAGAAAGTACGTGTGGTAACAGAGTGTAAATGGAGGGTGGAGTCAGGAGAAGTGAGTGATAAGGATCCCACACCAGTACGTGTATGTTTTAGTTCATGAAAAGTGAAATCACGAGAATGAACATTAAGATTCCAGTTTGCCTTAAGCTCCGTTTCATTATTTTTATTTTGTATTGTTTTACTTTATTAAATACTGAGTTATAAATAATAAAAATAAAACTCACATCTGACACTGAGGTATTGAGCAGGAGATGGGAGATGTTCAGATCCTCTTACAGCACAGTTATAACTGCCTGCATCCTCACTGCTGACCCTCTGCAGGTGGAGTTTGTTGCTCTTGAAGGTGTTTGTGGTTAAATCATGTGTGTTTTTGTACCAGATGAATGTTGGATCAGTCAGACTGCAGGTGGTTTTACAGGTCAGAATGACTGATTCTCCCTCTGTCACTTCTGCAGGAGCGATCAGCTGAAGATCTTATACAATGAGAGAAACATTAAATCTGCATCAGTGAATAATCACCTGCTCATTTACCTCAATCACCCCACCTGTGTGTGTGTGTGTGTGTGTGTGTGTGTGTGTGTGTGTGTGTGTGTGTGTGTGTAGTGATAATTAAATTATGAACCAGAATTAAATGACAACAAAATCAAGTAAATAAATATCTACCGTAATTTCCGGACTATAAAGCACCCCCTTACATAAGCCGCTGAATTTACACAGGCTTTAACGAAAGACACTTTACACACGGTGTAACGGGTGAAATCTTTTATACTGAGCAGAGCGGTATTTTGGGAATCGCATGCAACTGCATTCCTCCGGTATTACTGCATGTGTGTGAGACTGAGGAATATGTCCTTATTATTTTCTGATGCTCATTTCTAAGTTTCTTTGACTAACCCGTAACGCTGTTGCCAAGAAAAATAAAAAAGCACGAGTTTTGGAAACCTGTCTGTGCTTATATGATTTCTGTTGTAACTGGAGTTAGCGAGCTCTCCCTTCACCCAGACTCAACACGCTACAACGGCTTGTATCTAAACAGTAGCAGACCAAGAAAGTCATTGTTCACTGTCTTCCTCCTTCCTTTCACAACTACACTGGTACCTTGACCTACGAAAATGAAGATAAGCAAAGAAGAAAAAGTAAAAATTTTAAAGTTTAGGGATACGTAGTGTACAGGAGTGATAGTAAAAAACGAGTTTTCCCTCCGCCTCCGCTTATCGCCTCTACCCCCCCTCCACACACACACACACACACACACACACACACACACACACACACACACACACACACCCACCGGCGTTTTTGTTAGCTCAAGTCGTCTCATCTCCAAGGAAAATACACTGAATAAAACCTTATTATATCTTTACATTCTCTTTTATTATGTTTTTATACAAGATTTGTTATTTAGAAATGTATTTTCCAATTTATTAACATCAAACTTAAAAACGGTGTAATTTTAGGGTTGGAACGGATTAATGCCATTTTAGGTATTTTTTATATGGAAAACTGATTTGATGTGCGAGCAAATTGAGATACGAGCTCGTCCACGGAACGAATTAAACTCGTAGGTCAGGGTACCACTGTATTTCTCTCCGAAGTTTATCTTTTGTCATCGTCGTGTGCCACCGGTGGAAGTTTTTCTCCCGATGCCGTGCAGCTCAGAACACAGGTGAGGAGCGTTTTTTCGTTTCCGTTCGAAAATTACATTGGTCTAATGTTAAGGGGCTCAGTTTTTTGGCTTGAAGTTTGTGAAACCGGGAAAAACCCAGGAAAAATCCATAAATTGTCTAGAGTTCATGTTCATGTTTTTGCTCTTCTTCTGGGTATTTTTTCATTGTAATCCCCTTAAATACCAATTTCTGACATCATGAATTTGTTATTATAATTATTTTTAATCTCTGATTTGCAGATTCTGTTTTACTGTTTATTTATTACTTTTATTTGTTTTATTTTAACTTTTTACATTTTATTTGATGGTAATTAGAACATTGAGCAGACAATCTTTTGTAAATCACCTGAACTACAAGCAGAAATGTTAAATTTATCAGTTTATTTATTATTTTGTGGTGTTTCATGGAAACAGTAATTCAGTAAGAACATGTTCCAGCTTTAATTCATCTGTTACAAAACTCCTGTAGCTAAAAGGAGATTATGGTCTGAGTGACACATGTAGAGAATAAGATGATTTTATTTACCTGTAACTCTGAGTGTAATTCCAGGAACACCCTGATATTTATCTTTAGTTGTTCTGAATCTGAAGCTGTACATGTTTTCATCTGATTTCTTCACATCACTCAGTCTGAGGGAGAAGTGATTCTGTTTATCTCCTAAATACTCCACTCTGCCTGAGTAACCTGATTCATTACTCAGATCAGTCGGTTCTACATCCTTAACTGGGTTTATAAACCAAAACCTGTTATTCACTGTAAGACCTGTTGGATGTGTGTAAGTGGCCTCCATAACCACTGTAGATCCTTTTACAGCACAGAGATGTAGTTTGCTGTATTTCACACTCCATTGATTCCCAAGAGCTCCTGAAACATGACACATGAAAGAGGTAATTAGAGATCATTATCCTGAGCCCCATAAAACACTGAGTTATTTTACAGCTTCTCTTCTCTCCTCTGGAACTCCGGGGCAGAAAAATACAAACTATTATTTACTACTGGAAGGAAACTGTGCAGGATTTGGACACAGGGGTGTCAAGGGTTCATTAGATCCAACCTTGTGATTCTGAATATATAATATTTAGCTGGTTGAATATTTCATGTCTCTGGTGTGTGTAGCTGTGATTTTTATGTAGATGTGCACTGATGCACGAAAGCCAGATTTTTAATCTTCGAAGACTGCTGAAGCTTCTTTCAGCCTCTGCTGAAGAAACATGAAAAACAAGGAGCAACCTCACAAGTGTTTCCACTTGGTCAAAGAGTTGGTGGACTTCTGGTAACATATTCTGAAGAATGCTTGCATTTTTTGTAAAAAAGGAGTGAAGCTGGGTTTTTTTGCCGCTTTGAGCTCATCGCAACCGAATGTTGGATCGCGTGCGGGACCACGGATGCGACTCGAGCTACAGTACTAGGGCGTGTGATGATGACGTGACAAGTGAGTGACTGATTGCCATGGATACGTGAACGTCATGTATAGACTATCTTGTCTCTTTAAATTTTAAATCACTCTGCATTTATATACATTGCTCCATTAAAACCTCAACAGGTCATGAACACAGACACACTCTCCACTAAAAAAGTGAGGGGGGCAAATTTACTTTTTATAAAAAGTGTGTGGGACATACCCCCAGCATCCCCGTGTAATCTATGCCCCTGTATATATATATATATATATATATATATATATATATATATATATATATATATATATATATATATATATATATATAATATGCTCATGTATGCACTAAACACTGCTGCAAATGGAGCAAGAGGGTGAATTCTGACAAGGACGAAAATGTAGCACTCACCTGAGATCATCATGGGGAAGATCAGAAAAAATTGGGGCACCAATTCGATGGACATCATTACTAGAGGTTCTAAAGAAAAATGTTTTAAATTAAAAATTACTTTAAAAAGTCAATAATAGCCAAAACTATACTTTTTCTTTTAAATATATTTCAGATTTTTGGAAGGAGTCTCCAGTATCAGAGCTTTGTAACAGTCAGAGGTAAAGCTGTAAAATATTCAGGACAGATGAGTTTATACCTATTTTATAACTGACAGAGAAAAAAGTCTCTCTCTCTCTCTCTCTCTCTCTCTCTCTCTCTGTCAATTACACAAAAAGGTGTAAACTCTTCTGTAAGTAATAGCTGGTTTATTTATTTTATTTTGTTTTGTTTAATTTTATTTTATCAAGTGCACAGTTTGTGTTTTTTATTACTTTAATAAATCACACTTCTTAATCACGTTAGTTTGAACACATCACAACAATCCAATACTCACATTTTTTCTATCAATTTTTTTGTAATTATTTATATCGTTTTAAAGATTAAAAGAAAACAAGTCCAGTAGTGTTATTTTATACTCATTGGCCTTCCACACTACATTACTATAGACCCTGAACTTGCCAAAATGGCTTTCCACAATACATCACTGCAGAGCTAAATAATGACACCAGTGGCCTTCCATAATTATTTGTTGCAATTATGTTAATATCTAATCTTGTAACCACATTCAGAGTTTGTAATTTGTTATAAAACAGACACAGTCACAATATCATAATCATAATTTATTAGAATGTTGATTTTATAACTCTGTTTTTCTCAGCACTGAGAGTCGATCAGTAAAATGTTTACAAAGGAAGTAAAGATTGTAAAAATGAATCATTTACACTGAAAAAACAACACTGACCCTTTTTATGTTCAGGAAAAGTAGAGATTAAACTAATGAGTGAATTTAATGACTACAAATATAATAAATAGTTTCTCACCGTGTTCCTCGACCTTCATGTACGACGACCAAACAGAGTAAAGAAAAGCGTGAGAGTTGAAGGAGTCGGTTATTAAGAGACAAGTTGCTGATGAGTCCTTTTTCCTCTTTTCCTGGAATTAGTGGCTGCAACTAGAAAAGTACAGTTTTAAAATGTCGTGTCTGCATTGTGCACATTATTTGTTTATTGTCTCAGTCCAGAAGTGTGAAAAGAAATGAAAAGGTGTTGAAATGAGGCCACTGCATCTTCAACTGCGGAAGTGAAACTCGCAGTGTGGTCATCATCACCCTAAACCACTAAACACACTCAAGAAACAAACACAAGTGTTGAGCATAGAGTCATGACTTTTATAAAAACAATCAGTTTAATGTTTAGATTTGGTTTGATTGTTTGAAGTTTATGAATTCTACACTTCATTGTTTCATAGTTTTTAGCATTTTAAGTTGAAAGTTAAAATGCTGATTATTGGAGGAGCCTGTGGGCCTCTGAAGACAGAAACAGCAGATTTTTGCTCCTCAGGATGGAACACAGTGATTATCATAGCAAAAAGAGGAAAGAAAACACAAAGGAGTCAAGTGAAAGGACAGTTTTATTTAAAGTTGAATAGTTCTGTAGCTTATTACTGAACTGAAGCTTGTCAGTCCTGACTTCCTGAGTTATTCCCCTTGTGTTTTCTGTATTCCCCACCAGATGTCGCCATTGCGTCCCTCTGTCTCTCATTATTTTCCCATTGTTTCCACGTGTCTAATCTCTCCGGTGTATATTAAAGCTTCACATTTCTCTCGGATTTTCAGTCGTTTTTAGTGATTTTGTTCATGTTATGGTCCCTGTTTTTCATGTCTGTTTTTCTCTGTGTTTCCAGCTTTTTCCATTTTTCTCCTGTGTAAGTCTTTGTTTATCGGTTTCTGTTTTGTTTTGCTTTTTCCGGAGGGGATTTTTCACGTTCTTGACATTTTTTAATCCTTTTCTTGTTGTGAAATATATTTTATGCTATTTTCTATTGTCGTGTTTTCTGAACTTTAATCAAAGAATGGATTCTCCAAACTGTAAGAGTCTCTCTTTTTAGATTCACACCTCCCATTGACAGACTGCTAGAACCCCGAACCTGATATTAACATTTAGAGGAAATGTTTTTGTGGAAAGAGAATTGTAGGCAGTAGCACTACACGATATTTCTCAGTGTGTAGTTGCACAAAATAAACAAATAATTACAAAAATAATAGAAAACAAATCACTGGATTAACTTTTGAAATAACATTTTGTGTGTTTTAAATTTAAATGTAATGTAATTTTTATCTGACATGCTATAATTTGATTCGCTGACCAGTGTTAAACACTGATTATGATTTATTACATTTATTTTATGTTTTTGTGGAGACTTTCTCCCTTGAGTTCCCCTGTATTTCCCACCAGATGTCGCCATAGTGTTGTTTTCTCCCTTATTATTTTCCAATTCTTTCTTCTTCTTATCCCTCTTCATCTTCTTCTTCTTTTTTCATCTGTCTCCATACTATTCCGTTCTTCTTTACCTGCCTCTTTCAAAACAACTACCTGCATGTCTTCCCTCACCACATCCATAATCCTTGTCCTTGTCTTTTCTCTTTTCCTCCTTCCGGGTGGCTCCATCCTCAGCATTCTCTTACTGATTTACCCCATGTCCCTCCTCTGCACATGTCTAACTCCTCCTGTTCATACTATTTCTTTAATGGGCAATATGAGGTGATTGTACTTTGTGTGTGTGTACATATTTAAGTAAATACATAAATAACTAATAACAGGTTTGTATAAAATAAAAGGTTTGAAATTAAATTCATTTTAAGTGCTTTTGTTTATTATTAAATAAATAAGGAGGAGAGATCGAAGTGGCGTAATATAAAACATTTGCTTAGGGCCCTCAAATTTCTAGAACCGGCCCTAATTTAGATCCTTTGCAACAACATTTAAAAATTAGCTCAGATGCCTCCCATTTCTCTTGATCAATGCTGAGATGTTTCTACACCTAGATTGGCATCTACCTTTAAAAAAAAAGTTGATTGATTGGACATGATTTGGAAAGACACACACCTCCCTATAGAAGGCCTCCCAACTCATTATAAAAACCAAGCCAAAAACCGATTGACAAACAGTGATGCTGCAATGAGTTGTTTAAGTTCTTATGAGTGGCATGGTGCTTCAAGAGCGGATTTCCTGAAGATGAAGATCCAGCCCACCATTGTGAAGATCAAGCGTGAATCACAGAAGCTGCTCGACAGGTTTTGGAAAGAAGACTTCCAGGAGAAGCAGGGAAGCAGGGAGCGCTGTATTGCTGTGCAAGCGAACTATTTTGAAGGTGATAGTGTGTAAACGTAGATAAAAATCTAAGAATTTCTTGTAAACAGAGCGAGTCTCAAAACCTTTTGATACCACCTCATATAACAGAGTGGAAATTTTAAAGTTGTATTAAGTTGTATTGGCTGTGTGCTTAGGGTTGTTGTCATGTAGGATGGTGAACCTTTGGCCCAGTCTGACGTCCCGAACGCTGTGGAACAGGTTTTTTATTGAGAATATCTCTATAAGCAAAGCATGCTTACAGAGCTATTCTCAGTAAAAAACTGTGCTGCCGTTAATCTAATCTGCCCAGGACCTTTAAAATCAGTTCTGCTGGCCTTTTTACCTTAGAGAATATTAGAATTGGATCATTTCTTAAACCAATCAGATTTCCAATTCTCCTTGCTGGCCCAGAATAGAGTCCGCATTTTTCTGTCCTCTGATTGGTTGGTTAGAGGGGAAACTGTTACAGACAATTTTGAGTGTCAAAACACGTGTGTAGATCTGCACACATTAACACATCTGAATTAGACTTTTTTATGTCTACAGAGGAAGAGAAATTTATTTGGTCACAGACATACTTAAAAATACATTTTCCAGAAAAGCTAGACATGGTCAAGTCAAGGCGAGTTTATTTGTATAGCGCTTTTCACAACAGACATTGTCTTAAAGCAGCTTTACAGAAATCAACAGTGAAGGTGAATGGTGTGTATTTATCCCTGATGAGCAGCCGTGGCGACTGTGGCAAGGAAAAACTCCCTTAGATGTTATGAGGAAGAAACCTTGAGAGAAACCAGACTTAAAAGGGGAACCCATCCTCATTTGGGTGACATCAAGAGTGTGATCATAAATCTGTCAACAATACAGAACACTGGAGAGTGAGAACTAACATGAGCACTGGAGTATAAGATTATAAGTGATGTTCCTTCTGCAGTCTTATACAGTCTATATGGTTATAAAACTAGGAGCTACTGAGCTCAATTTTGTGATCATAACAGATCCAGCATCAGCTTCTCCATGCTAGAGCCTTTAAACACTCCAGGAGGTCCAATGTCAAACCACACATGTAGCGGGATCCAATTGGCACTGGTACGTCTCGAGATGTTTGCGAGTTTGGCATCTACTTCTTAAAAGGTCCATAATCATCATGAGGTGGGACGTGACTGGAGCTGGCCAAACCTCAGGATGCCTCGGGATGAGAAGAGAAAGAGAAGCAGTGGAGAGGAATTGCTTCATGATATTAACAGCACAAGTTGATAATGTGATGTGATCAGATGTTCTGGAGCACAAGGTTATGATGTGATGTGTGTTAAGTGTAGGCTTTGCTAAAAAGATATGTTTTTAATCTGCACTTAAACTGGGAGAGTGTGTCTGAGCCCCGAACACCGTCAGGAAGACTATTCCAGAGTTTAGGAGCTAAATGTGAAAATGATCTACCGCCTTTAGTGGACTTTGCTATTCTAGGAACTACTAGAAGTCGAGAGTTTAGAGATCTCAGGGAGCGTGGCGGATTGTAGCGTGTTAAAAGACTGGATAGATACATGGAGATAAACCATTTAGTGCTTTATAAGTGAGAAGTAATAGTTTGTAATCTATTCGAAACTTAACAGGAAGCCAATGTATGGACGATAAGATCGGGGTTATGTGACCATATTTTCTTGACCTTGTAAGAACTCTGGCTGCTGCATTCTGAACTAACTGAAGCTTGTTTATTAATGACGCAGGACATCCACCTAGTAATGCATTACAGTAGTCTATTTTGGAGGTCATGAACGCATGGACGAGCTTCTCTGCATCGAATATAGACAACATGTTTCTTAACTTAGAAATATTTCTCAGGTGAAAGAAGGCTGTTTTTGTAACTTGATTGATATGATTTTTAAATGGTTTTTAAATGGTTTTTAAATGATTTTTACATGGTGAGGAGGTAACCGACCCTGAAGCTAGCTAGCGTGTCTCAGCCCTGGAAAGGGTTTGTTCACCACTTCCAGACCAGTGAATACGAGCGGTACCACTGGATTACACTCTGGAGGGCGCTGCACATTATGAGTCTGCATGAATAGGTTGTATTTTATTTACATTTTTAATGTTTTTGTCAAGTTATTAGACAAATATTGGTTCTGACCTGCTTTAGATGATGTAGGTGGCAGAGTTGCAGTTGTAGTGTAGAGGTTTGAAGCTTGGTTTAGTAAAATGGTTTTCACCCTCCATATGTGAAATTTCTCTCTCTCTGTGGTACCACACATTGTTATATTGCATTTTTGTATAGTATTGATGTTTTCTGGATAATTTCTAGATAATTAATCACAAACACATCATTAAAAATAATGATTCTGTTCTGTTCTGTGAGGTTCAGCAGAAATCACTCACTAATTATCGTGTTTTATATGTTTTTTTAGAGATAAAATTAAGCAACATGTTTATGAAGCTTTGGCTGGTAAAGTAACTTTACTGTGATTATATATATAAGCTCTTTATTCTGGTCAGAGACACAGTGAGTCAGGAGTCAATTCCAGGAACACTGAGTGTGAATCTGTTTCAATAAACTTGTAACTCATCGAAATATACTAAAACATAATAAAAAGCACAGGATTTTATTTTTTTGATTTTGTTTATAGCAGTTACTAATTTAGATCCATTAGCACAGAAACATTAGCTGCTTTATAAGACAAACCTACAGTTTAGAGAATGTAATACATCATAAAGATCAGTAATATTAGCAGGCTAGCCTGTTGCTAACAAAACACACGCTATTATTATGTAGATAGTTACAGGAATAGCAAGAGGAATTAAATATTTTGGTTGGTAACACTAACTCCACTACATGTTATCACCCTGTCCCTCACTATTTTACTATAACACACACACACACACACACACACACACACACACACACACACACACACACAGTTTTCTTCCTTACTAAATGCATATGCAAAATTTACATTCAGAACTTCAGTCGAGCTTTAATAATTTTCTTCATTTCTAATATTCCCAATAAAAAGTGATCATTGATAAATTTAAACAGCTGACTGAAACAGTTCCAACCTTCTGGCTGCAGAACAAAAATATTTCAAACATGGCTATAAAATAATGAAAGCTGCTTTAACTGGCTGTAAGTTGCTGATGTTTCTGGTGTAAAGAAGTGATTCAGGTTCTCCACTCAGTGAGGAGTTCTCTCTGTTCATCAGCTGTTTCAGGACTCAATTTCTTCATCATGTTTCTGAAAGTGTGTAAGACAAAAAAGACACAGGAACATCAGAAATGTGTGTTGAAGTAGAACTCTCACATCTTCAGATGAAAAGAAGTCATAAAACCAGATATTAAACTAACAATTGTTTTCAGTGGAAAAACAAAAAACACTGCCATAAAGGTTAAATCCCACAAAGCAACTGATGAAGACCAAACGTCCCAAAAGCATCAATAACATCACAGTGTGAAGGTGAGAAGCCTAAAAGAAATGCCAAACTGGAACATCAGAAAAGTCAAAAGCTCCTTTTTTTTACTTGTCGCTGTACATTTACAGCACAGTGAAACTCTTTCTTCGCATATAACAGTGATGTTACGAAGCTGGGATGTATGGTGCAGGGTCAACCATGATACAGCACCCCTGCTCAAGGGCCTTGCTCAGGGGCCCAAGAGTAGCAGTTTTGCGATACAGGGGCTTGAACCCCCGACCAGACTTGGTAAAAGTACACACATCCTTCACTCAGTAGAAGTGCAGATCCTCATGTTTTAAAAGACTCTGATAAAGTTGAAGTTCTGACGACACTTTTTCATTCAATTTAAAAAAAAAAAGTTTGGGCTCTGACATGTTCTTCAGTAAAACATAGTCATTATTACTACCTGTTTATTGTCAGACTGTAACTGAACCTCACATGATATTAATATATTAATACAAATAAATTTTTAATTTTGTTCTCTAATGAATGTATCCAGACTGAAAATCCACCATATAGAACACAAGCAAAGAAAAGATGATGATGATCAGGAATGTGTCTGTTCTTAGTCATGTTTACATCACTGAACTCCGTCTGTCTCATCCACGTTAACCCCAAACTTCTTACTGCCTTCTGCCTGCTCATTGTGAGCTTCATAAACTAGTCTACGTCTGTGTTGTGTGAGAGGAAATGATGCTCCAGTGGATTGAAAAAAGCGACACAATAACAGAAAACAGGTTGATGAGCTGAAAATGGTACAATGAGAAGAGTAAGTATTGATCATGTCACCAAATAGATTAAATCTAAAGTAACAAGTCTGATTGAAAGTAAAATTTTGTCTGAAAAATAAATAGTGAGGTAAAATAGTGATACCAGAAAATCTACTTAAGAACAGTTACCTCATTGCTTCCCAACTCTGCTCCTGAACTTCTGATCACTAACACAAATCTGGAAATCTAAAGTCACCTGAAGAGATTTGACCAGAGTCTATATCACCCACATACTGTAGGTCTCAGTGCAGGATTATTCCCAAGCAGTGTGGGAGACAGAATATTTAAAAAGAAGTTGTATTTTGTTTATAAGTTTTATTAATTTATGTGTCATGTTATGAGGCATGCTGGGTGCGCACGTGCACGAGTAGAGAGAAAGAAAAGGAGGGAGAGTAAGACACCGGCTGAACTAACGAGTACGACCTGTTCATCAATTAGTGTAAGGAAGCTAATTAGGTGTTCAACCCGAACCCTGTGTAGTGATAGTTTCCGTGCAGAGTTGGAAACACATCAGAAAGACGTGGACATCGCCTCTGACGAACGGAGATTTAAGTTGTGCTTTACTGCGCCATGTGCTGAGACTTTGCTAATGGACCGGCGGATAGCTAGCTCAACTAGCAGGGACTACGTGTGGCGAAGGAGTATCCCTTGAAGCATCCAAGCTCTGTCTGTGTTTTACATCGACCCTTTTTTCTGTCTGACGCGTGCACGGTGTGCCAACAAACTTCATACCAGGTACTATTTTCCGTTTGTTGCCCTCGTGGTGAAGTAGCCATTTTGTTTGGTTTCTACGAACCCCAGCTACGTACAGGCCTGCAACTGGTAGACTGAGTAAAGTTTTCATTTACTTTTGCCGGCTTTTATTATTTGTTTTGTGGCCATTTTTTCATAAGTGAATGTTACTGATATTTTTCATTTAAAACCTTTGACCTTGATTTTGAAAGTTATTTACACCTTATTTTATTTGACATCCCATTTTAGTAAACTGTTATTGTTGTTTAAATTGTGTTGTGTGTCTATATTTACAATATAGGATTGCATTTCATTTTCTTGGCACCGGTTGGTTAATACATTTATTTGTAAATAGAACCCATACTCAAAGTAAAGACAAATTGATTAGGTTTAATATTTTCAGATATTCATTAAAAAGAACTCAGGTTAGCCACCCCATTATAGCCAGTAACGCTAGGGGCGCTACACTCATAACATCTAAGGGAGTTTTTTCTTGCCACAGTCGCTCCAGACTTCATCATCAGTGATAAACACACATCATTCACTTTAATTCTTAAATCCTGTAAAGCTGCTTTGAGACATTGTCCATTGTGAAAAGTGCTACAGAAATAAACTTGAACTTGAATGATTTCTATCACCAGGTCAAAGTGAGACACATCTCACATCAACGAGCCAAAAAGATCAATAAATGCAAAAGTAAGGTCCCTATGGTCAGCCTCTTTTATTTCAGGATTACAGGTGAAAAACATGAGTAAAGGGGCTCCTGGCTGATGAAGCCCCCGAGGACACTGTAATGTGTGTGTCAAGTACAAACTTCTCACTTTTGCTGGCATCTAATCAGAAGACGTGTCCACATCAGCAGGACTGGGATGAGAAATCTGTGAATAAAGAGAGAGTCATCACCTTGGTGAATAATTGGGTATAAAACTCCAAAGTACAATTAAAAATCAAACAAAATAAATAATCAGAATACAGATTTAAAGAAATAAAGTTATCATTCTCTTAAACCAAACATTCTTCATAAGATGTTCTACAACTAACAGTATTTTCACGTAACACTTACTGCAAGTGTGTGATAAACATCATCAGATTTCCGGCCTGCAGGGTCGAGAGCTGCATACGTGTCGTCTTTAGCACTCAGCCCAATGTTCTGCAGAGAGGAGGGGTGGAGAACATGAGCAGGTTCTGCTGAAGATCTTTACAGTAAGAGTTTATTATGAACAAAGCAGCCACCTGATGGACAGGTCTGTATTAACTCACCTGATAGTCACCTTCATCTGCCTTTTCTTCTGTCTCCTGCATCTGTTCATAAAAAGTCAAATATTTCACCATCAACAGCGTCTTCAGAGAAAATAATCATGAAATAATCAGCAGTTTTTCTCACCTCAGCCAGAAGGGGGCAGAGAGAAGAGCTCCAAGTGCAAAAATACCAAGTCCAGCAGCCACATTCACAATTACACATTCACCTTATAGTATAAATACACACACACACACACACAAAATATTTTCATGTTTATCCACAAAGTACAAGATGTATAATGGAGCAGTTATCAAATAGGAACATCTAAACATCTCTCACCATTTATAATGATGGCCACTGCAGCTGATCTCTCAGAGCCGAGTTTATTTTGAACCTCACAGTAGTACAGTACATTCTGTAGAGCTCTGTAACTCTGTCCTGATCCTACAGGTGATGTTTCATTCTCCTTAAACCAGGTGTAGGTCTCCACAGGTGGGTTACTGTCACTGCTGCAGGTCAGAGTTACTGAAATTCCCTCCACTTTCTCACCAGAGGAACTGATGAACACGTTCTTTGGAGGATCTAAAATGGGTTGGTAAATGAGAAATGAATCTATAATAGTTTTATCTTGTATTGGCTGTAAGAAATTGAATTGTATTGGCTGTGTGTGCGGGGGGTAGCTCCAGCGGTTAAGGCGCTGGGTTACCGATCGGAAGGTCGGGGGTTCAAGCCCTGGTATCGCCAAGCTTCCACTCTTGGGCCCTTGAGCAAGGCCCTTAACCCTCTATGCTCCAGGGGTGCCGTATCATGGCCGACCCTGCGCTCTGACCCCAGCTTCTAAGCAAGCTGTGATATGCGAAGAACAAATTTCACTGTGCTGTAATGTATATGTGACAAATAAAGGCTATTCTAAAATCTTCAGCTTTAACTTACACAGAACATTCAGAGTTACACTGGTGGAGTTCTGATGCCCGACTTTATTACTGCACATGCACTTGTACTTTTCAGTGTCTTCAGAACTGACTTTAGAAATGGTGAAGGTCTTTCCTTTCCCCACTGATGTTGTTCTATTAAACCAGGTGTAGGTCTCCACAGGTGGGTTTGCATCACTGTTGCAGGTCAGAGTCACTGAACTGCCCTCCACAATCTCACCAGA
This sequence comes from Silurus meridionalis, assembly GCF_014805685.1. NCBI lineage: Eukaryota > Metazoa > Chordata > Actinopteri > Siluriformes > Siluridae > Silurus > Silurus meridionalis. The sequence goes on from NC_060907.1 coordinate 2,077,509, forward strand.
GAGACTGATGTACACGTTCTTTGGAGGATCTAAAGAGTTCCATGATAAGAGTGTCATACTGTAATTAATGTGTTTTGTTTTTTTTATCATGGCATTTAACCACTTTAGCACTTCACACCACTCATCAACTTCAAAATTATTTTGAGAATCAATAAATAATCCACACCTTGTCTGTAAACACTGTTTGAACTTTTTCTTTTAACTGGTCACAATGGGATTCAGTATAAAGTTATTTATCACATCAATGTTTCCTAAATTTACCATGAAAAATGCTCAATGTGGAAAAAAACAAAACAAACTCAGTAAACACATTAATAAAAAAGCAGACTATGTACAGAGAAGCACATGAGTCTGGAATATGAAAATATCTGAAAATAATATGTTTAATTACACGTTAAGCCTTTTTCTACAAAAGAACATTAAAGAAAAATTTTAACGTGTCTAAAAAGAGCATTTTTAAAAGACCAAAACTCAACCAAACTGTTTTTACACAATATGATTTATTATTAATGTGTTTACTGAGTTTAGTCTTTTAAAATCTCACATCATCTCAAATTATCACATTAAACCATGTTAAGTTTTTTTCATTTTAGGCGTTTTAGAATGTCCCTTCCATGTGATTTCCATTATTTAAATACATTTACCTTCTCACTGAACTTCATTATTAATCACACACTCAAAGTTACTGTAATTACTAAATGTAAAGTTCCATCAAGGGTTCAGGTGAAGATGTTCAGTCTCTCTATAGTGTTTTGTTTAATAGATAAAACTTCAGCTGTGCATCAATATGAATCTGTGCAGAACACGGTGTGTTTAGGAAGAAAGTCCGTATGGTAACAGAGTGTAAATGGAGGGTGGAGTCAGGAGAAGTAAATGATAAGGATCCCACACCAGGACGTGTATGTTTTAGTTCATGAAAAGTGAAATCACGAGAATGAACATTAAGATTCCAGTTTGCCTTAAGCTCCGTTTCATTATTTTTATTTTGTATTGTTTTACTTTATTAAATACTGAGTTATAAGTAATAATAAAGTAAATAAAACTCACATCTGACACTGAGGTATTGAGCAGGAGATGGGAGATGTTCAGATCCTCTTACAGCACAGTTATAACTGCCTGCATCCTCACTGCTGACCCTCTGCAGGTGGAGTTTGTTGCTCTTGAAGGTGTTTGTGGTTAAATCATGTGTGTTTTTGTACCAGATGAATGTTGGATCAGTCAGACTGCAGGTGGTTTTACAGGTCAGAATGACTGATTCTCCCTCTGTCACTTCTGCAGGAGCGATCAGCTGAAGATCTTATACAATGAGAGAAACATTAAATCTGCATCAGTGAATAATCACCTGCTCATTTACCTAAATCACCCCACCTGTGTGTGTGTGTGTGTGTGTGTGTGTGTGTGTGTGTGTGTGTGTTTTGTGTTTTTGTGTCTTCTATGTACTGATAATTAAATTATTTAAACAGACTTAAATTACAACAAAATCAAGTAAATAAATATATAAATATAAATTAGTAGCAGTTTTAAAGTTTTCTCACATTTACCATGAAATAAACCAGATCTATTTTATTACTGAAATATGTTAACATTTATATTTCATTTTTTTCATGTAAGTTTTTGACACAAATACACACTCATGTACATGAGGCTCAACATAAAAATAAATCTACAGTATCCCAAGTCAAAATTCTGTTAATCGTTCTTACTTTTAAACTTTGAACTTTTAAATTTCTGACATCATGAATCTGTTATTATAATTACTTTTAATTTCTGATTTGCAGATTCTGTTTTTCCTGTTTATTAATTACCTTTATTTGTTTGTTTTATTTTAACTTTTAAAAATTTTCACTGATCAGAACATTAAGTAAACAATCTTCTGTAAATCACCTGAACTACAAGCAGAACATTTATCAGATCCACAAGTAAATTTGTGTCTGTGTTTGTAATTTGAGTGAATCAGAGTTTTGTGGTGTTTCATGAAAACAGTAATTCAGTAAAAACATGTTTGAGTTTTAATTCATCTGTTACAAAACTCCTGTAGCTAAAAGGAGATTATGGTCTGAGTGACACATGTAGAGAATAAGATGATTTTATTTACCTGTAACTCTGAGTGTAATTCCAGATTTACCCTGATATTTATCTTTAGTTGTTATGAATTTGAAATAGTACATGTGTTCATCTGATTTCTTCACATCACTCAGTCTGAGGGAGAAGTGATTCTGTTCATCTCCTAAATACTCCACTCTGCCTGAGTAACCTGGTTCATTACGCAGATCAGTCGCTTCTACACCCTTAACTGGGTTTATAAACCAAAACCTGTTATTCACTGTATCACTTGGATGTGTGTAAGTGGCCTCCATAACCACTGTAGATCCTTTTACAGCACAGAGATGTAGTTTGCTGTATTTCACACTCCATTGATTCCCAAGAGCTCCTGAAACATGACACATGAAAGAGGTGATTAGAGATCATTATCCTGAGCCCCATAAAACACTGAGTTACTTTACAGCTTCTCTTCTCTCCTCTGGAACTCCGGGGCAGAAAAATACAAACTATTCTATTGTTTATTTTATATTATCAAGTGCACAGTTTGTGTTTTTTATTACTTTATTAAATCACACTTCTCTTAAGCACGTTACTTTAAACACATCACAACAATCCAATACTCACAAACCACAAATAAAAAGCTGTTCATGAATTCACTGTTAACAAATTTACCGTCATGTTGGTAATGGCACAGAAGCATTAAACAATCAAAGCTATTGGATTAAAAGCAAAATAATAATCACAAATATCTCAATTTTCTAATAGATTTTCTATTTTTTAATTTATTTTTTTATTTTTTATATCGTTTCAAAGATTAAAAAGAAAACAGATCCAGCTGTATGAGTTTATACTCATTGGCCTTCCACACTACATTACTATAGAACTCTCAACTTGCCATATTGGCTTTCCACAATACATCACCACAGAGATAAATAATGACACCAATGGCCTTCCATAGCCTCAGCTACAATGCTAGATGTTAAAGTTTCTTACTCCAGAACTCTCATTTATCAAAGTGTGTAGAACAATTTGTAATTGTGTGTGGAAGAAACACCAGTACACACTCCAACACTGGTGTTTATCACACGTGTGTACACACAGATGTAACTATATACATTCATCAATCCTACAGATTCTCTACATGACTCTGTTCCTGCACAAACACATTCATTTACATAAAACAACATCCCCAAATCACCATATACACTAAATAACCTCATTTAAAGTGTGATTTCATGGATATATTTTATGATTTATAATTTAATTTAATTTAAGATATTAAATATGTTAATATCTAATCATGTAGTCACATTCAGAGTTTGTAATTTGTTATAAAACAGACACAGTCACAATATCATAATTATAATTTATTAGAATGTTGATTTTATAACTCTATTTTTCTCAGCACTGAGAGTCGATCAGTAAAATGTTAACAAAGGGAATAAAGATTGTAAAAATGAATCATTTACACTGAAAAAACAACACTGACCCTTTTTATGTTCAGGAAAAGTAGAGATTAAACTAATGAGTGAATTTAATGACTACAAATATAATAAATAGTTTCTCACCGTGTTCCTCGACCTTCATGTACGACGACCAAACAGAGTAAAGAAAAGCGTGAGAATAGAAGGTTGTTTCAGACGAGTTGTTGCTTTTTCCTCTTTCTCTGAATTTGTTGCTGCAACTAAGGAAGTGTTGTTTTCTACAGTAAACACGTCATGTCTGCATTGTGTATATTATTTTTTATTGTGTCAGTGCAGAAGTGTTAGAAGAAATGGAGAGGTGTTGAAATGAGGCCACTGCATCTTCAACTGTGGAAGTAAAACATACAGCGTGGTCATCATCACCTAAACCACTAAACACACTCAAGAAACAAACACAAGTGTTGAGCATAGAGTCATGACTTTTATAAAAATGATCAGTTTAATGTTTAGATTTAGTTTAATTGTCATATATAAGTTTATAATTAAGTTTTTCTACATTTCATTGTATCATTGTTTTCAGTATTGTCTTTGTTTTAAGTTGAAAGTTAAAATGCTGATTATTGGAGGAGCCTGTGGGCCTCTGAAGACAGAAACAGCTGATTTTTGCTCCTCAGGATGGAACACAGTGATTATCATAGCAAAAAGAGGAAAGAAAACACAAAGGAGGCAAGTGAAAGGAAGTTTTATTTAAAGTTGAATAGATTTCTGTAGCTTATTACTGAACTGAAGCTTATCAGTCCTGACTTCCTGAAAGTTTTTTCCCCTTTGTGTTTCCTGTATTCCCCACGAGATGTCGCCATTGTGTCCCTCTGTCTCTCATTATTTTCCTATTGTTTCCACGTGTCTAATCACTCCCGTGTATATTGAAGCTTCACATTTGTCTCTGATTTTCAGTCGTTTTTAGTGATTTTGTTGACGTTATGGTGCCTGTTTTTCATGTCTGTTTTTCTCTGTGTCTAAACCTTTTTCCCTTGTTGTCCTGTGTAAGTCTTTGCTTATTGATTTCTGTTTTGTTTTGCTTTTTCCTAAAGGGGATTTTTCACGTTCTTGACATTTTTTTCCTTTTCATGTTGTGAAATATTTCATGCTATTTTCTATTGCTGTGTTTTCTGAACATTCTAATTAAAGAATGGATTCTCCAAACTGTCCGAGTCTGTCTCTGTTTTTAGATTCACACCTCCATTTGACAGACTGCTAGAACCTCGACCCTGATATTAATATTTAGAGGAAATGTTTTTGTGGAAAGAGAATTGTAGGCAGTAGCACTACACAATATTCCTCAGTGTGTAGTTGCACAAAATAAATAAATCATTACAAAAATAATAGAAAATAACAAATCAATGGAGTCACTTTTAAAATCAATTTTTGTGTGTTATTTTTATGTAATTTAATTTTATCTGACATGCTTTTATTTGATTCGCTGACCTGTGTTAAACACTGATCATGCTTTATTACATTTTATTTTATGTTTTTGTGGAGACTTTCTCCCTTGTCTTCCCCTGTATTTCCCACCAGATGTCGCCATAGTGTCCCTTATTATTTTCCAATTGTTTCTTCTTTTTCTTATCCTTCTTAATCTTCTTCTTCTTCTTTTTTCATCTGTCTCCATACTATTCCGTTCTTCTTTATCTGCCTCTGTTAAACCAACTACCTGCATGTCTTCCCTCACCACATCCATAATCCTTGCCTTGGCTTTCCTCTTTTCCTCCTTCCTGGTGGCTCCATCCTCAGCATTCTCCTACTGATATACCCCATGTCCCTCCTCTGCACGTGTCTAATCCGTCCTGTTCCTACTATTCCCTTAATGGTCAAAATGAGGTGGTTGTACTTGTGTGTGTGCGTGTGTATGTGTGTCTGTGCATGCATTTAAGTAAATACATAAATAACTAATAACAGGTTTGCATGAAATAAAAGGTTTTAAATTATTTTTGTTTTAAGTGCTTTGTTTATTACGAAATAAATAAGGAGGAGAGAACAAAGCGGTGTCAAATTTCCAATCTCTAGAACCGGCCCTAATTTAGATCCTTTGCAACAACATTTAAAAATTAGCTCAGATGCCTCCCATTTCTCTTGATCATTGCTGAGATGTTTCTACACCTAGATTGGCTTCTACCTTGAAAAAAAGTTGATTGATTGGACATGTTTTGGAAAGACACACACCTCTCTATAGAAGGCCTACAAGCCCCCAATGCAGATCAATATAAAAACCAAGCCAAAAAGCGAGTGACAGACAGTGATGCTGCAATGAGTTGTTTAAGGTCTTATGAGTGGCATGGTGCTTCAAGAGCGGATTTCCTGAAGATAAGGATCCAGCCCACCATTGTGAAGATCAAGCATGAATCACAGAAGCTGCTCGACAGGTTTTGGAAAGAAGACTTCCAGGAGAAGCAGGGATGCAGGGAGCGCTGTATTGCAGTGCAAGCGGACTATTTTGAAGGTGATAGTGTGTAAACGTAGATAAAAAACAAAGAATTTCTTGTAAACAGAGCGAGTCTCAAAACTTTTTGGTACCACCTCATATAGAAAGTTTAAAGTCTTTCCTTAGAGCAAAACCTTAGGAAGCCTGAGACATTCACAAACCATCTGACATTTGCAAAGTTGTCCCTAAGCCCCTACTATGTTGTATTGGCTGGTTGCTTAGGGTTGTTGCCATGTAGGATGGTGAACCTTCAGCCCAGTCTGAAGTCCCGAACGCTGTGGAACAGTTTTTAATTGAGAATATCTTTATAAGCAAAGCATTCTTTTGAGGAGGAAGAGAAATTGATTTGGTCTTGGACATACTTAAAAAATTGTTTTCCATAAAAGCTAGACATGGTAAGGGGGTTGGCCAACCCCAAAGCTAACTAGCGTGTCTCAGACCAGGAAAGGGTTTGTTCACCACTTCCAGACCAGTGAATACAAGCGGTACCACTGGATTTCAGCCTCTGGGGGGCGCTGCACATTATAAGTCTGCATCTCTTTTGAGTAGGTTGTATTTTATTTAAAATTTTAAGGGTTTTGTCATGTTTTTAGACAATTATTACTTTTGAACTGCTTTAGATGATGTCGGTGACAGAGTTACACTTGTAGTGTAGAGGTTGGGAGGTTGCTTTAGTAAAACGGTTTTCACCCTCCATATATAAAATTCCTCTCTCTCTGTAATGCCACACATTGTTATATTGCATTTTTGTATAGTATTGATGTTTTCTGGATAATTTCTAGATAATTAATCACAAACACATCATTAAAAATAATGATTCTGTTCTGTGAGGTTCAGCAGAAATCACTCACTAAGTATCATGTTTTATACTTTTTTTTAGAGCTAAAATTAATCAAGCATGTTTATGAAGCTTTGGCTGGTTAAAATAACTTTACTGTGATATATATATATATAAGCACTTTATTCTGGTCAGAGACACAGTGAGTCAGGAGTCAATTCCAGGAACACTGAGTGTGAATCTGTTTCAATAAAGATTGTAACTCATCAAAATTTACTAAAACATAAAAAAATAGGATTTTATTTTTTTGATTTTTTTTATAGCAGTTACTAATTTAGATCCATTAGCACAGAAACATTAGATGCTTTATAAGACAAACCTACAGTTTAGAGAATGTAATACATCATAAAGATCAGTAATATTAGCAGGCTAGCCTGTTGCTAACAAAACACGCGCTATCATTATGTAAATAATTAAAGGAATAGCAAGAGGAATTCAATATTTTGGTTGGTAACACTAACTCCACTACATGTTATCACCCTGTCACTATTTTACTATAACACACACACACACACACACACACACACACACACACACACACACACACACACACAGTTTTCTTCCTTACTAAATGCAATTACATTCAGAACTTCAGTCGAGCTTCAATCATTTTTCTCATTTCAAATATTCTTAATAAAATGTGATCATTGATAAATTTAAACAGCTGACTGAAACAGTTCCAACCTTCTGGCTGCAGAACAAAAGTATTTCAAACATGGCTATAAAATAATGAAAGCTGCTTTAACTGGCTGTAAGTTGCTGATGTTTCTGGTGTAAAGAAGTGATTCAGGTTCTCCACTCAGTGAGGAGTTCTCTCTGTTCATCAGCTGTTTCAGGACTCAATTTCTTCATCTTGTTTCTGAAAGTGTGTAAGACAAAAAAGACACAGGAACATCAGAAATGTGTGTTGAAGTAGAACTCTCACATCTTCAGATGAAAAGAAGTCATAAAACCAGATATTAAACTAACAATTGTTTTCAGTGGAACAACAAAAAATAACCGCCAAAAAGGTTAAATCCCACAAAGCTACTGATCCCAGAATTGTGTTTGGTGAACATGAAGAAGACCAAACTTCTCAAAGGATCAATAACCTCACAGTGTGAAGGTGAGAAGCCTAAAAAGAAATGCCAAACTGAAACATCAGAAAAGTCAAAAGCTGCTTTTTTTACTTGTCGTACTTTTACAGCAGAGTGAAACTCTTTCTTCGCATATTCCAGTGATGTTACGAAGCTGGGATGTATGGTGCAGGGTCAACCATGATACAGCACCCCTGCTCAAGGGCCTTGCTCAGGGGCCCCAAGAGTAGCAGCTTTCTGATACTGGGGCTTGAACCCCTGACCAGACTTGGTAAAAGTACACACGTCCTTCACTCAGTAGAAGTGCAGATCCTCATGTTTTAAAAGACTCTGGTTAAGTTGAAGTTCTGACGACACTTTTTCCACTCAATTTACAGTAAAAAAGTTTGGGCTCTGACATGTTCTTCAGTAAAACATAGTCATTATTACTACCTGTTTATTGTCACACTGGAAACTGAACCCCACATGATATTAATATATTAATACAAATGAATTTTTAATTTTTTATGTTGTTCTCTAATGAATGTATCCAGTCTGAAGATCCACCATATAGAACACAAGCAGAGAAAAGATGATGATGATCAGGTGATCAAGAATGTGTCTGTTCTCAGTCATGTTCTCATCACTGACTCCCTCTGTCTCATCCACGTTAACCCCAGACTTCTTACTGCCTTCTGCCTGCTCACTGTGACCTTCATAAACTAGTCTACATCTGTGGTGTGAGAGGGACAGGAAATGATACACCAGTGGATTGAAAAAGCGACACACTGACAGGAACCAGGTTGATGAGTTGCCAATGGTACAATGAGAAGAAGTATTGATCATGTCACCAAATAGATTCAATCTAAAATCTAATCTAGGAGAATCTACTTAACAGTTACAAAGTATTTGTACTTTATTGCTTCCCAACTCTGCTCCTGACCTTCTGATCACTAACCCAAATCTGGAATACTAAAGTCACCTGAGGAGATTTGACCAGAGTCTATATCACCCACATACTGTAGGTCTCAGTGCAGGATTATTCCCAAGCAGTGTGGGAGACGGCCAAGAGATATGTTCCAGGTATTAAAGGAGCAATGCCTGCTGTAGAAATCATGAAGAAAACCAGGAACAATGACACCTAGTGATTTATAAGATTTATAATCACACACTTGATATCACCCAAATGAGAATGAGGTTCCCCTTTTGAGTCTGGTTCCTCTCAACGTTTCTTCCACATAACATCTAAGGGAGTTTTTCCTTGCCACAGTCGCTCCAGACTTCATCATCAGTGATAAACACACATCATTCACTTTAATTCTTAAATCCTGTAAAGCTGCTTTGAGACATTGTCCATTGTGAAAAGTGCTACAGAAATAAACTTGAACTTGAATGATTTCTATCACCAGGTCAAAGTGAGAGACATCTTTGAGACGAGACAAAAAGATCAATAAATGCAAAATTAAGGTCCCTATGGTCAGCCTCTTTTATTTCAGGATTACAGGAGAAAAACATGAGTAAAGGGGCTTCTGGCTGATAAAGCCCCCAAGGACACTGTAATGTGTGTGTCAAGTACAAATGTCACACTTTTGCTGGCATCTAATCAGAAGACGTGTCCACATCAGCAGGACTGGGATGAGAAATCTGTGAATAAAGAGAGAGCCGTCACCTTGATGAATAATTGGGTATAAAACTCCAAAGTACAATTAAAAAACAAATAAAACAAAACCTTATCTAGCAGAATACAGATTTAAAGAAAAAATAAGTTATCATTATCTTAAACCAAACATTCTTCATAAGATGTTCTACAACTAACAGTATTTTTCACGTAAAACTTACTGCAAGTGTGTGATAAACATCATCAGATTTCCGGCCTGCAGTGTTGAGAGCTGCATACGTGTCGTCTTTAGCACTCAGCCCAACGTTCTGCAGAGAGGATGGGTGGAGAACATGATCAGGTTCTGCTGAAGATCTTTACAGTAAGAGTTTATTATGAACAAAGCAGCCACCTGATGAACAGGTCTGTATTAACTCACCTGATGATCACCTTCATCTGCCTTTTTCTTCTGTCTCCTGCAACTGTTCATAAAAAGTCAAATATTTCACCATCAACAGCGTCTTCAGAGAAAATAATCATGAAATAACCAGCACAGTTTCTCACCTCAGCCAGAAGGGGGCAGAGAGAAGAGCTCCAAGTGCAAAAAATCCAGCAGCCACATACACAATCACCGAGCCACCTTATAGTACACACACACACACACACACACATACACACACACACAGATTATATTCAAAGCAGAAGTACATATATTTTTATTTTTATCCACAAAGTACAGGATGTATAACGGAGCAGTTTAGAAACAGGAACATCTAAACATCTCTCACCATTTATAGTGATGGACACTGCAGCTGATCTCTCAGAGCCGAGTTTATTCTGAACCTCACAGTAGTACAGTCCACTCTGTAGAGCTCTGTAACTCTGTCCTGATCCTACAGGTGATGCTTCATTCTCCTTAAACCAGGTGTAGTTCTCCACAGGTGGGTTACTGTCACTGCTGCAGGTCAGAGTCACTGAACTTTCCTTCACTTGGTTAGAAGAGATGCTGATGGACACTGAGACTCTCTTTGGAGGATCTGAATGGGTAGAAAAGTGTAACAAACATAAACCGATGATTATTTTATGTGTTATTGGCCATGAGGAGATTCTGGTTTTGTCTTTATAAACAAACATAAACATTCTCATTGTAGGAAACTTTAAAAACTGTCTGAACAAACATCATAACATGCAGAGTTTTTCTTTCCTTCTTCTCTCCTTTACTTCACATTTAAATAATCAGAAAACATGGGTACCATTTAGTGGTGCATTAATGTAAGAACTTCACATCTTTAGAGAAGTTTTTCGGAACTTGTTCAGCTTTAACTTACACAGAACATTCAGAGTTACACTGGTGGAGTTCTGATGTCCGATTTCATTACTGCACATGCACTTGTACTCTCCACTGTCTTCAAAGCTGATATTAGAGATGGTGAAGGTCTTTCCTTTCCCCACTGATGTTGTCCCCATCAACCAGGTGTAGGTCTCCACAGGTGGGTTTGCGTCACTGCTGCAGGTCAGAGTCACTGAACTGCCCTCCACAATCTCACCAGAGGGACTGATGGACACTGAGATGTTCTTTGGAGGATCTAAAGTGGACAGAAAGGGAACATGTTTAAATAAATCATTTTTTTCTGTTATTCTGTAATACAGTGAACATGTTAAACTGTCACCTGTGGTCAAAATGAGTATTCTGTATATTTTCACAAATTCATAATTTGTGTTTAAAAACAATTAAATATGTTAAAAACTTGCTCTAAGTGTGGGTTAACAATTCATTGTGTTTAATATTTTTCACTATTTTATTACTCAGGTTTAAATGAGTTCAGTATTAATTATTTTGGTCTCCCAGTCCTGTAGGGGGAGTTTTCACAGTTTTTATTGGTGTTTCTGTTGATGATCTAGAACAGGGGTGTCAAACTCAAATTCACAGTGGGCCAAAATGAAAACCTGGGACGAAGTCATGGGCCAAACTCAATATTTATTGAAAAATTTAATGTAATTGTGCCTGTTTTCCATCTCTACAGATGTGTAATGTTTAACCTTTTCATATGGAAACAAACTTTAGTTTTGCATAAACATTGAATCTGGAACAACCAAAGTTTAATATTATAAACACATGAGAAATTACATTTGAAATAAAACACACATCAGTGCTATTCATTTCTTATTATGTCTCTCTCTCTCTCTCTCTCTCTCTCTCTCTCTGGACTTTCTAATTCCTTTTTAATGTAAACCTTTTTTCACAGGGCAACAACAAAACAATCAAAAATAATAAGAATTTCCTTCAATTAAAAAAAGCAATAATTCAACCATTAACAGTTCAGGCCTTGGAGTAGAAAAAGTGCATAAAGACAACATTCATTCGAGCTCAGTTTCTAAACTCTGATTTACTCTGATTGGTTGAAGTCAGATTCCTGCACCTCTTCTTAGATACAAGTGCATCATGTCTGGGTTTAGGCTCTGAGCTGAGCATCATGTCTGGGGTTTAGGGTCTGAGCTGAGCATCACGTCTGGGTTTAGGCTCTGAGCTGAGCATCACGTCTGGGTTTAGGCTCTGAGCTGAGCATCACGTCTGGGTTTAGGCTCTGAGCTGAGCATCATGTCTGGGTTTAGGCTCTGAGCTAAGCATCATGTCTGGGTTTAGTCTGAGCTGAGGAAATCCTCAGGATTGAGTGAAGATGTTCATCAGTGAGACTCCTGAGTGGTGTTTTGTTCATTTTCATTAAAGAGCACAGTTACACACACAGATATGTGCTGGTGAACACAGAGAGGATTTGAGCAGCTTGGGCACGGAGTTGTGCAGTGTGTCGGAGAGGAAACATGGAAACTGTGCAGCACACACAGAGTCGTACTTTGACTTAATCGTGTCTCTACACTGGAGTTCAATCAGCTCCATTTGGAGGTTGGTTGGTGCGCTTTCCAAGTCAACCACAAACGGATTACTGAGCAGATCAAATCTGCATTTCTAGGCTTCAAAGTCGGTAAATCACCGGGTAAATTCAGCGCTGAGTACGCAGAGTTTTTCAGCGGTCTCGACTGACGCACCCGCGCACTAACAAAGCATTCTGGGATTTGTAGTATTAGCGGTATATGTGCTATACACTGGTGGGCAGTTTTAATACACACTTGATATGATCTTGCGGGCCAAAAACAATTACTCCGCGGGCCAGATTTGGCCTAGGGTCTCTGATCTAGAGAGTTCCATTATAATAGATATTGAAAAAGCTGTTAATTGTTATAATGTCTGGTTTTTGATCATTTCAGTACATTTGTTTTTTTTTATTGATTATTATTTTTGTGTGGAACTTCATGGCTTTATTATAATGAATCATTCTGAAAATATCTTTATTGTTATAAATCAATAAAACCTTGTTTTTGAACACTTTTACGTTATGACTACATTAGATTTTATATTGTATCAAATATTTGAAAATAATAAAAAAACCTACATCCTACATAAGACACAATCACACAGATCAGATCAATAATATTATCACATAAATAACACAACTGCTACAGCAACAAAACAAATGAAGCAACAACTGATTTCCTGCTCAAATAAAAGTAATATTTTTTTTAGAGAAGAATGTATTAGAATTAAAGAGTAGCTAATACTTAAAAAAGCAATTGTGTTACCATTACACTTACATCAACATGGATATTAAAAGCTTGAGCAATTATTTATTTTCATCTCATGTCAAGATGTCAAGAACCCGGGCCGCAGCGGTGAGAGCGCCGCATCCTAACAACTAGACCACCATACATATTGTGAATATGCAAATGAGGCATCAGAAGCTGACTGCATCTTTTCAATTTGTTGCTGAGTGCTTTTAGGCAGCGTTACTCTCTCAGAGGAAACTCCCATTTTATCATCAATTTTATAATAATAGATATGGGAGACACAGTAAACCACTTACTATTTTTTTGTTTTATTAATTTAATAATTTATCTATTTATTTATTTATTTGTTTATTTGTGTCAGCCAGTCTCACACATATGTCCACTGTTTACACTAAAACTTAGTCTTTCATTTATATTTATCAGTTTGCCCCCATTTTACTATTTTTGCTTTTTGCTTTTCTTCAATTACATTAATGCTTTTTTATGTTTTTATTAACTATTGAGTTATACATACCGAGCTCTATGGTGTATAAAAAGAAGGTCAATAAAACTCACATCTGACACTGAGGTATTGAGCAGGAGATGGGAGATGTTCAGATCCTCTTACAGCACAGTTATAACTGCCTGCATCCTCACTGCTGACCCTCTGCAGGTGGAGTTCATTGCTCTTGAAGGTGTTTGTGGTTAAATCATGTGTGTTTTTGTACCAGATAAATGTTGGATCAGTCAGACTGCAGGTGGTTTTACAGGTCAGAATGACTGATTCTCCCTCTGTCACTTCTGCAGGAGCGATCACCTGAAGATCTTATACAATAGAAAGATTAATTAGGAAAGTTTTTTTTTCTGAAGCCAGAAACATTTTTAGTTATAAAACTTTCCTTTTTCGAAGTGTTTTTTATTTAATGATGTTCTTTTCGGTCTTTATAAAATGTTTAAACTGTGAGAGTTTTGAAGAGCCCCTCACTAATCAGCACAAACACTTTAACATCAAATCACTGGTATTAAACAGTGTGAACGCTTCAGAAGTTCTTATTAATTAGATCCAAACCTCTGGAAACTTTTTTAGTAAGAACATGTTAAAGATTTTCATTAATCTGGTACAAATCTAATGAATTTACCTGCATTTAAAAACAAATGTCAAGTATTTACAATTTAACAATTGATACCACAAACATAACAAAATATAATAAATATATAAAAGATACATTAGAAAAACAGATTAAACTTAAACCCAGTTCTCACAAACAATCTGCAGTTAATATGATGAACTACATCATGTGTTACTCTGATTTGGAGACACTGTATGAAATTGGAGGTAATTATCTACACACATCCTCCATAAATGAGTCTGGGAACAGAGTAAAGACGTTTAAATAAGGAGCTGTGAACGGAACCAGGCACAGAAATATCTTTAATTAAGGTGGATAATGTCCAAATACTTTTGAGACTAATGTACATAGAAAATAAGATGATTTTATATTTTATACCTGTAACACGGAGTGTAATTCCAGGATGACCCTGATATCCATCTCCAGTTATTATGATTCTAAAGCAGTACATGTTTTCATCTGATTTCTTCACATCACTCAGTCTGAGGGAGAAGTGATTCTGTTTATCTCCTAAATACTCCACTCTGCCTGAGTAACCTGATTCATTACTCAGATCAGTCGGTTCTACACCCTTAACTAAGTTTATTAACCAAAACCTGTTATTAACTGTAACATCTGTTGGATGTGTGTAAGTGGCCTCCATAACCACTGTAGATCCTTTTACAGCACAGAGATGTAGTTTGCTGTATTTCACACTCCATTGATTCCCAAGAGCTCCTGAAACATGACACATGAAAGAGGTGATTAGAGATCATTATCCTGAGCCCCATAAAACACTGAGTTATTTTACAGCTTCTCTTCTCTCCTCTGGAACTCCGGGGCAGAAAAATACAAACTATTCTTTACTACTGGAAGGAAACTGTGCAGGATTTAGACACAGTGTTTATTAATTTAAGACATTATTATAACCAGTGGTAGTTCAAAACTAATAATAGTAAAAAAAATGACAACTCAAATCATGCGGTCTGGTCGGGGGAGGTGCGCTATTACTTTTCTAAATATTCCCACACATCCGTTTTCGTTTACATGACAATTTTTTTCCTCATAGAAAATGAACGGGGCAGAAATTTCATGTGTCACAGCTCAGCCCTTGAGTGTCTGACATTCACATATGACATATTCACTCGAAGGGGGGATGGAGTGGGTCGCAACCATATGACCCTCGATAGCCAGACCTATTCATAATTCTGGGAATTCAATGACATTACTGACAGATAAAAAATGAATAGGAAATCTGAATCGTGCAGGGTCACAAAAATACACCAAGGGAGACATGTGACATATAAACCGACTCTCCCCAGCATGGGGAGTTGCACTGTGGGTAATATAGTGCCATCATGTGATGTCACTTCAAGTCACGATACCACAATTTGCCCAATTACAAAAAAAGCTTTAATTTAAGATAGCAATAAGACATAAGATAGAAAGAAATCTATCCACGATTTAAAGTGGTGATGCATAAAGTTAGTAAATATAATTCTGTTTAAATATTTCATGTCTCTGGTGTGTGTCGGTGTGATGATGTGAATGTGAGACTTACCTGAGATCACGAGGAGAAACATCAAACAAAGTGGAATTTTCAATTTTAGAGACATCATTGCTATTGGTTCTAAATAAAAAAATTAAATAAAAAATAAAGTCAAAAAAGAAAAAACAAAACAAACAAAAAAAGAAACAACAGTCATGGCTTTCTTTTGATGAGAAAATAATATCTCAGGGATTTGCCCCTTAGCTTTTCGTTAGCTCTGCTGGCTACATGTTTATATTTTTGTGTTTCAGTTTCATGTGTTTTTGTTTAGTTTTGTTTGACGTGTGTTTTGTTTTCATGTCATGTCTCCACCCCGTCCAGTCATTGGTTCTGTTGTTCATGTGTCTTTCCCAGTATGTGTATTTACTCCTTTATTTGTTATTCATATTCACCAAGTAGCTCATCTTATATATTGTTATTCTGAGAGGTTTTTCGTTCATTTCCACAGTTCATGTTGATGGTTTCATGGTTTTGATCTTATTTTCATTTTCTCATTTCATGTATTAGATTTTGCCTCATATTGCTGTTTGCTCATCACCAGACATTTGCCACGATTCTGTGTTTGATTTCACTCAATGATTTGGATGATCTGCCTGTTTCTCTAATAAATGCTCTTATCTGTATTGCAGCTGCTCTTGTTTTTTTATGCTTTCAGTGTGAAGTCAAACACACAACACTACATATAAACATGACAATATATTACTCTTTAATTTATTTTAAATGTATGAGAGGAGTCTCCAGTGTCGGAATCGTCAGGAGAAAAGCTGAGGTTTTCAGGACAGGGGTGTTTACCACCTTTTGTGTCTAATTACCTTCAGGAAGAAAAGAGATGCTGTTGAGGAAACGACTGTTTATAGCAGGTTTAATTTCTATTCTTTTCTGCTGTTAGCATTTTAACTGCACTGTTTTAAAAAGGTGAATATTGTTAAGAATCATGTTTCTTATTTACTGATTATCATTAGTTTAGTATTCACACCTTTCTTAACCAGATACTGAGATTTAAATTAATCACAAAATAGTGATGAGTCCAAACGTTTAATCAGTGCTGTACTTCTGTATGATGATAGAAAACTGGCTAGCAGAAGGTAGAAGAAAGAGCATCACAGCTTGAGCTAGCTAGCCTCATAAATTGTCAATGAAATAGTGCTAGCATTTAGCAGATCTGATGTACTGACTGGTTAGCAACTGTTCAAACACATTTTTGCAATTGCTAGTTAAACTTTAATACTATAGATAAAATATAATTACCTTAATAATATCACTAAGCTATAGCTTATAGGCAGAGCAGACAATTGCATAGGGCCTCAGGCTTGTAGGAGGAGCCTCCATAACTGGGACCAACCTATACACCAGTTCACTAATCAATACAGTAGGCATGTAACGGTACACAAAATTCAAGATTCAGTACATATCTCTGTTTTTAACTCATAGTTCAGTTAAATTTCATACAATTTGGGGGAAGAAATGCAAAACATAAAATTGCTTGTATTTTATTTTTTTATTACTTTGTGAAGTTTCCGGACTTGAAAATTCCTGTAATTTTGCAGCCGTAGATACGACTTATTTTATTAAAGTGTATAGAACAATTACTAATTCTGTGTGGAAGATCCAGTACACACCGCAACACTGGTTATATCTACATATACATATATACAGTCATCAACCCCACATATTCTACACACGGCTCTGTCCACACACAGACACATCCACTTATTAGAGAATTGATAATATTTGATAACTAATAAAAAAAATATAACAAATAAATAGTAAATAAGTAAATAGTTTCTCACCATGCATTTTCTACCCCTCATGCCTGACGGCCAAACAGAGAGTAAAGAAAAGCGTGAGAGTTGAAGAGGTGTGAGGTTAAGGCGTTTTGTTCTGCACAATTGTGTTTCCTCTTGTGCTGAATTAGCTGCTGCAAACTGAGGAAGTGTTGCACTGCTACAGTATTAATGCGTTTTGCTGCTAATTATTTTTACCATCTCAGTCCACAAGTGTGAAGAGAAATGGAGAGGGTCCAGATGAACCCACTGTCTCTGTAACTGAGCGAGTAAAACTCACATCCTGTTCCCCTTCAGGAACTCGAGCTGCGTCGAAACGCTATGGGAACGCCCCTGCGTGACCGCGCTCTGAACCACGTGTGTAATCTGACCAATAGGCGTTTGGAACGTGACGTCATCAGCGGGCGACGTCGCGTAAACAGGAAGCTACAAATGGCTGCGAGATGGACCAGACGCTAGCTTTCTGCTCGTTCAGGTAAGCGCTGTTTCGCTGTGTTTTTCTGGTTGAGTGATGGCTGGCAGACAGGGTTTCCGTAAGTGCGTGCATCCGTGTCCGCGTTTTATTACCGGTAAGGATTCGCATGATCGGTGCGTTGTTTGCCTAGGAGTGGAGCATGCACAATCGGCTCTCGAGGGAGTCGATTGCTCATTGTAGCCGCATGGCTATGCGCACGCCCGCTCGGAGAGCGCTCTTTGAACGGAGCTCTCTCCCTCGCGGCTCCGGTCCCGCTCTCGCCGAGGCAAAGCGGCGCCGGCGCTCGTGGGGCTCGCAGGCCGAATTAGCGGCCGAGTTGGAGTCGGATGAGTCCGCTTCAGCTTCGTCGGCTGAATTGAGCTTCGGCTCTATTGGGGAAGCAGGCCCGATGGCTGCTTCTTCTCCCGGTACGAGCAGCGCGGCATTACATGTCTCTCTCCGAGGAGGGTGAGCTGATGGATGCTAGCGAGCCCGTGGAGCCCTCTCAGCCTGTGCTGTACGAGGAGCTCCTCGAGGTCGTGACACGAGCCGTTGCTAAGCTGGATCTAGCTTGGCGGTGGAGCAGCAGAGACAGCGCGCACCCAGTAAGCTGGATGAGCGTTTTCGCGCCCTGTGTCGCCTCGGCGCCGGGCCTGCCGTTTTCCTGATCTGCACGCCGAGGTGTCCAGTTCTTGGGAAACCCCATACTCAGCGCGTGCTTCGCCGCACCACTCCTCGATTTATGCGAATGTGGTTGGGGCTAAGGCGTGCGGCTATGGGGCGATGCCGCGTGTCGAAGAGACGCCAGCTAGCTACCTCTCCTAGTGTGGCATCGCCGCTAAAGGCTCCGGTGTTCCCTACTAAACCGCTACGTGCTACATCGGCTTTAGTGGGGAAGGCTTACGCGCGGCGGGTCAGGCTGCGGGATGTCTCCACACCATGGGTGTGTTGCAGGCATACCAGGCTGACCTGCTGCGTGACTTGGATGAGGGACTTAGCTCCGGGGCCACCGACATTAAGGAGTTGCGTCGCGCTGCCGACCTAACCCTTCGGCCACGGCACACGGCGCGGGCCGTTGGTCGGTCCATGGCGGCCCTGGTAGCCACAGAGCGGCATCTGTGGCTCACCCTGTCCGACCTCCCGGACAAGGATCGAGCTGTGCTCTTGAACGCACCGATGGCTCCTCCTGGTCTGTTTGGTGACGCCGTGACGGCGGTCGTGAACAGGTTTCAGGAGTCTAAGAAGCAGTCGGCGGCGTTTCAGCAGTACCTCCCTCGCCGGTCACGTGGGGCTGGTCGGCGGCAGCCCCAGCCTGGTCCTTCCGGCACCGCAAGCACAGAAACAGGCGTCGCCACCCGGTCTCCGCGGGCGGGTCCTAAAGGGCCCAGGCGTCGCTCTGGGCCCAAGAAGGAGCGGGCTGACCTGAAGGTCACCCTCGGCTCCAGCAAACGGGCTGCAGCGGAAATCCTGACGGTTTTCAGTCGAGGGGGCGGAGTTCGCCTCACGCTACGGTGCCCGTCCCTCCCCCGCACCACCAGGAGGCCGGGCCGTGGACTCTGCCACAGGATGTGCTTCA
This sequence comes from Silurus meridionalis, assembly GCF_014805685.1. NCBI lineage: Eukaryota > Metazoa > Chordata > Actinopteri > Siluriformes > Siluridae > Silurus > Silurus meridionalis. Next base: position 2,097,017 of record NC_060907.1, read on the forward strand.
GAGCGCGGCCGCCCTCCAGCGGGTGTCTCCCTCCACTTCTGCCCAAAGTCTCGGTACGGATGGGGGGGCCACGCCGCCTCTTTCGAGGTGTCTTCAGCTGCAGGGCCCCGCCCCAGCTGCTCTGAGTGGGTCAGAGGCCAGTCCCGAGGGGCTGGTTCCCCTGAGGAACTTTCTGGCAGCTTGGGAGGTGCTGCCAGGAGTCTCCCGGTGGGTCCTGCGGACCATTGAAGGGGGTTACGCACTGCAGTTCGCGTCCTCTCCTCCCCGTTTCAACGGGGTGTGTCCCACCCTGGTGGGTCCCGAGCAGGCTCTGGTCCTGGAACAGGAAGTGCGCACGCTCCTGGGGAAAGGGGCCATCGAGGTGGTTCCCCCCTCGGTTCGAGGTCAGGCTTCTACAGCCCGTGCCCGTTGTTCAAGAAGGATGGGGGGTTGCGTCCCATTCTGGATCTTCGCTCCTTGAACCGCTCTCTCAGGAGACTCAGGTTCAGGATGCTCACCCTCAAGGGGGTCGTGACGCTTATCAGGTCCGGGGACTGGTTCGTCACTGTAGATCTGAAGGACGCGTACTTTCACATCTCCGTCCTTCCTGCACACAGGAGGTTCCTGAGGTTTGCTTTCGGGGGCGTAGCATACCAATATCGGGTCCTCCCGTTCGGTCTGGCACTCTCACCCCGCACCTTCACGTTGTGCGTCGATGCTGCACTGGCCCCGCTGCGGCTTCAGGGCATCCGCATTGTGAATTACATCGACGATTGGTTGATCATGGCTCCCTCGGAGCACCAGGCGATTCGGCATCGAGATGTCGTCCTCTCCTGCATGAAGGTGCTTGGGTTTCGGCTAAACGCCAGAAAAGCGTGCTTTCTCCTGCACAGAGGACCACCTTTTTGGGCGTGGTATGGGACGCGGCCGGGATGCAGGCACAGTTGTCGCCTGCTCGGGTCGAGGTCATCCTTACGGCCGTCAGGAGGGTGCGGGAAGGCCAGCCACTCACTGTACGGCAGTTCCAGAGGCTGCTAGGGCTCATGGCGGCAGCATCCAGCATAGTTCCGCTCGGGCTCCTGCACATGAGGCCCTCCAGTGGTGGCTCGGGCAGGGGTTCTCCTCAGGGAGACCCGCATCGCACTATCAAGGCCTCGCGGCGTGCCCTGCGAGCCTTGGATGTCTGGAAAGACCGGACATTCCTGTCCCGTGGCCCAGTGTTGGGGGTTCCGTGTCGTCGCGTGACGCCACGACGGACGCCTCACGGGTGGGAGCGGTCATGGGTGGCCACTCCGCCCAGGGTTTGTGGAGCGGCCCACGTCTCTCGTGGCACATAAATTGCCTGGAGATGATGGCGGTGTTTTTGGGGTTAAAACACTTTCTCCCGGACCTGAGAGATCGCCATGTGTTGGTCCGTACGGACAACACAGCGGTAGTCTCCTACATCAACCACCAGGGGGGTCTCCGATCTCGCCCCTTGTACAAGCTAGCAGGCGGTCCTCTTGTGGTCTCAGGACAGGTTCCTGTCCCTGAGAGCCATTTACATCCCGGGTCGGTTGAATGTCAGAGCAGACGCCCTGTCGAGGCAGGGGCCGAGGCCTGGGAATGGCGTCTCCACCCGAGGTGGTGGAGCTGGTATGGCGGAGGTTCTACAGAGCCCAAGTGGATCTTTGCGACCCAGGAGACCTCGCACTGTCCCTCTGGTTCTCTCTCTCACCCAGCCCGTTAGGGCTGGATGCCATGGTGCAGTCGTGGCCGAGGCTACGTCTGTCGCCTTCCCCGATCGCTCTGCTTCCAGGAGTTCTGGAGAGGGTTCGCCGGGAGGGAGTCCGTCTCCTCCTGGTGGCGCCTCGATGGCCGAGCAAGCCGTGGGAGATTCCACCCAGGAGGGATCTTCTCTCTCAGGCGGGCGGGACCCTGGTTCACCCCCGCCCAGAGTTGTGGAGGCTGTGGCTGTGGCCCCTGAAGGCGCGGTTCGTGGCAGCCGGTCTCTCCACCGGGGTAGAGACCCTTCTCCACTCCAGAGCTCCCTCACGAGGAGGTCGTACGCCACACGCTGGCGACTGTTCACGTCTTGGTGCGAGCATCGTGGCCTGGATCCTGTTAACTGCCCGGTTGGGTCCGTTCTGGGGTTCCTACAGGAACAGTTTTCAGCAGGGTTAACCCCCTCGACCCTGAAGGTTTACGTGTCGGCCATCGCGGCATATAGCTCCCGCCTGCGGGCAGTCGCTGGGTAGACACCCACTGGTAACACGTTTCCTCCGTGGCACCCGGAGGCTGCGGCCCGGGACGCGACCCAGAGTGCCTGTCTGGGATCTGGCTGTTGTGCTGGCGGCTCTTTCTGAGCCCCCCTTCGAGCCGTTGGCGATGTGGCCCTTAGGTTTCTGTCGGTTAAGACCACCTTTCTGTTGGCGATTTCCTCCTGAAGAGGATTGGGGATCTGCAGGCTCTGTCCATGGCCCCGTCTCGCCTGGAGTTTGCCCCTGGCATGGCCAAGGTGTTTCTCTACCCGAAACCTGGGTACGTGCCTAAGGTGCCTACGGCTCCCTCACGCCCTGTTGTGTTGCAGGCATTCTGCCCTCCTCCGTTTACTGCCCCCGACCAGTGCGAGCACTGGATACTTACCTCCGCAGGACGAGTCCTTGGAGGAAGTCGAACAGCTGCTTGTCTGCTATGGCCCTAATAAGAAAGGTTTCCGGCCAATAAGCAGACATTGAGCAGATGGGTTGTGGATGCGATTGTGTCGGCTCACGAGTCCTCTGGCCTCCCCGCACCGCTTGGGGTTCGAGCTCACTCCACCCGGAGTGTGGCGGCCTCTACGGCCTGGTCCGCTGGGGTCCCACTCCAGGACATCTGTGACGCGGCGGGTTGGTCCACCCCGCTGACCTTCGTCAGGTTCTCGACCTTGACCTCAGAGCCACCCCGGCTCCTCTGTTTTGCGTGCTGGTGCCGAGGCCCTCACTCTAGGCAGGGTCTGGTCAGTGTGGCGTGATTGGACACTCGTTCCCATAGCGTTTCGACGCAGCTCGAGTTCCTGAAGGGGAACGTCTCTAGGTTACGACCGTAACCCTAGTTCCCCGAGGAACGAGACGCCGCGCCTCCGTGCCACACTTCCTGCATCCCGCGGCGCTTACCTTCTCTCGCAGGAGCTAGCGTCTGGTCCATCTCGCAGCCATTTGTAGCTTCCTGTTTACGCGACGTCGCCCGCTGATGACGTCATGTTCCAAACGCCTATTGGTCAGATTACACACGTGGTTCAGAGCGCGGTCACGCAGGGGTGTTCCCATAGCGTTTCGACGCAGCGTCTCGTTCCCTCGGGGAACTAGGGTTACGGTCGTAACCTAGAGACGGTCTTCATCAACCCAAACCACCAAACACATGCAGCACACAATCTTTAAACTTTATTTAAAGAGATTTACTTTTTTTTTTACAATAAAATTTAATATGTTAATGTACTTGGTAACATTTGTATAGAACAGGAAGTGTCAGTGGTGAATTGCCCTGTAGTCACATTAACAGGCTGGAGTGAGAAGGAGGGGATGTCTTGACTATTTCTGTGTTTTTTTACTTACTTGCCTTTAAAATTTAATAAATATTTTTATACTAATGAATGCAAATGTAAAAAAAATACAATAAATGAAAACATCAAAATACTGAATGTACTGTAAAGAACAATTTATTAATGAATTACCACAGTGATCTGGAGCTGTTCATGATGGAGTGTCACAACAACCACTAGAGGGAGCACAGCAGGGGAAGTCATCAAGTAGGACTTATGCTGCAGGTCTACTGGAGATGTTTTCTCTTCATTAAAAGTCTTCTTTTCCTCATAGTGTCAGCCAATGGCGCATTCTTCAGGAGTTGCACTTTTGTGGTTGGTGCTTCCGAGGTCGCTTAAAGGTCCTACATACGCTTCCAGGTTTGGCAACATCTTGGAATCTGCTCTTCTGGAGAATCTTCTGTTCCATAGACCGTCCCACAATTCTTTTGGTCTACTTTGTAGTGGCTGCTTTTGGATTTTTATTTTTTTTTGGATTACAAGTTTGCCAATCCTCATTGCTCTGTTTGCCTGTTTCTGAATGTTTTTTTTTTTTTTGGACTGGGGTTTGTATCACCTTCTTTGCTCCTTTTGCCGGTTTCACCCTGGACTGCTCTGGTCAGTAACTGTCACATTGTAAAAGAAAAAGCCAAGCAGACTCATCTGTCAGACTGTTCTTCCCAAAAATTATCAAGACCAGGCATAAACTTAGATTGACCAAACACTTAACCACTGAATCACTGTGAGCACATCCATTTTGTGCTGAGTGTAATATCTGTCCATGTGTGTGTACTCTACTCAGAGTAGAATATTTTAGGAAGTATCAGTAGTTTTACTTCAGTATGATATTTCCACACTGTTTCCACCTCAAAAAGAGCCACAGTAGCCTGCAGCAGGACGCAGTACAAAGATGCACATCATGAATGTGGCCAGCAGGTGTCACTATCACACACTGCAATAAAAAGCTTTGAGTAATTCCTAGATGCTGCATTTTTCTACAGCATTTGTAAATATTTGGTCTAGTGGTTAAGATGCAGCGCTCTCACTGCTGCGACCCGGGTTCAATTCCTGGTCAGGGAACCATCCCCAGCCACTCTCAGTGCCGGTCCCAAGCCCGGATAAATTGGGGAAGGTTGCGTTAGGAAGGGCATCCAGTGTAAAACATGCGCCAAATCAAACACGTGCGGAGGATCCGCTGTGGCGACCCCTAACGGGAGAAGCTGAAAGAAAGTTTTTATTTGAAAGCATTTAAAGGTAAATATTGGTTTTATGGCACTATGATACCAGTCACCAGGCAAACAGTTGAAAAAATTAAAGGGGGTCTAAAAAACTTTCTGAATGCACTTTATGCAAAGCTTTGGGTTGTTAAATAAAAAAAAAAAAGTATACATATTTATTTTTAATTTTCTTCTTTTTTTTTTCACAGATCTGCATATTTAAAATATTTATTCCTTAGTTTGCGCCAGCGCAACCAATACCCCAGTGTTCTCAGGTGTTAATGTTTAGCAATAGATTAAATAAAAAGGGAGAAGCGTAACCATGACATCATTCTAAAGCTCTAAGCCTCAAGCAGCGATTTCAGATCACTGTTTTTCAATGGAAAATGTATTTGCTGAATTTGTGTAAGCAGTACACACAAACAACATGCATAAAAATGCAGTACTTAAACAATGATTGTAATAATGAGTCATAAATGCATTTACTGCTAATCCCAGTTTATTCAGAAAAATAATGGTCTATTGAACAACATGCTGTTAAGCATTTTTGCTCCAACCAAACAGTACTGTTGTCATTTAGATGGTTATTTGTTTGTTTTTCCACAGTACTTCAATTGGTGTATTGTTTATATATGTTTTGGAATAATGTTCGCATAAAAAAACACCATCTTGATGGTAAGGAAAACAAATATGGATGGTAGAATATAGTGTTACAAAACAAATGGGACCACCCACAAAAAAACAGTAAAAGAGGCGGAATTTCTGGCTTCAGCATCCACTCTATATGCAGGTGCCGTGACGTTCTGCTCTGCATCACCTATCATTTTGAACCTTTTATTTCCATCCAGTAGCATCATGGAAACTAAATGTTTTATTGCCCATTTGTTTTTATGAGAGAAACGCTTGAAAAGTTTTACATGACTGTAAAACAATAGCTTTTTTCAATATTTAGTTTCATGTATTGAAATATGAAGAAAAAAATGTTTAATGCAGGAAATTTATATTAAAGGTAATTCTTCATCAATAGCTTAATATCTTGTGCAATATCAACTTTGATTGATGGAAAGCTCAAAGTGTCTTCTTTCCAGAGATATCTAAATTGTGTATGTAGCACATTCCTATCAGGAACTGTTAACATTTAAATTTAAGCAGGGCATTTCAGCTGGGAGTCCCAAAAGCTGGTTAGCATATGCTTTACTGTACATGGGTTGAAGTGGAAGATTTCCTGCTTTAAAGCTCTGAACTTCAACCCTATTTAAGATAAATTAGTGTGAATTCTGACTGCACCCCAGGCCTCCTTATCTCACCTACATCAGTACCTAACATTACTACCACTCTCACAGCTAAATCTATCTCCACAAATCTGCACAAGAACACTTCTAAATCTAGTGGAACATTTTTCCAGAAGAGTGGAGAGAATTAGAACAGCAAATGTGGAATGTAATGCTAAAAAAACACATACCATACTTATGACCAGATGTCTGCAAACATATGGCAGTACAATATATATACAATACAATATACTGTCCACTATTCTAATATGTAAAATTAGTTAAAAAAATAAAACCTTATAAGTAGATTCGTACTGTGCTGATTTGATCCTCTTGTCTGAAGCCATGCAGAGCGAGCAGTGTGATAGGAAGACGTATCGCTTATTCTGTTCTGCATAAGCAACATGTATTATTTATATTTCCTCTTTTTTGCTGCATTGCTACAACAGAAATCTGTTTTTTATTTTTATTTATTACTTTATAAATGAAATTTAACTGCAGGTCAGATTCACACTGAATATTTCTGATTTTGGAAAAAGGTTTCCATGCAGGCATTAACAAAAAATAACTTTTAAATTCTAAAGTTTTCAAGAATCAACTACAGCATTATGCTGCTTCTTCATCCTATAGTCCATCCTGGTGCCATTTTGTACACAGAAGTGTTATGTGTCCAACAGACACAAACATTTTTGCTTCTCTTTTTTGCTCTCTGTCTCCTTTTTGTCTTGGCTTTCCTCATCTGCAGGTGCAGGATCCAGTTATTGGTGCAGTTGGAGAATTTGCCGGACCACTCATGGAAGCAGATGTCAGCAAATAGTTGGGGCTTCTAGGTTTAAGCAGGAAAGTGGAAATGTGGAATGTGGAAAGTTCATGCTGTGATTAAAAACCCCTTTCTATAGTGTAATTCCTGAAAAAAATGGCAGGCAAGTGGCACCTGCTGTATTAGTGGACAGGTTAGGATGTACATATACAATTCACCACTTAACTGTTTCTAGTTTATGGATCCTGGCTGTTTGTTTCTTCGTCTCTTCCTACTTTTTTGTACAGAGTCCTGTTTCTAACTATTGTACATATTTGTATTATGGACGGGAAAGTAAATGGAAAGAAAAACTATAACTGGTTCCTTTTCAGGAACGCGAGCTGCGTCAACAACGCTTTGGGAACATCAGGAACACGGTGTCACCCCGCTGGTGAAACGGTGCTTTCCATTGGATGGATTACACACATGATTCAGAGAGTGGACAACGTGGAAGCGTTCCCTCAGGGAACCAGGGTTACATACGTAACCTGGAGATGTTGTTGCTTATGTCCTTTTTCTTCCAGCAAACATAACAAAAACACCAGATGTTAATCCCCAAACCCTACACTTAACATACATTATTAATATCCAATCATCTCACTGACCTATTGTCAATTAATTTAATTAGTTTCAAAATGTTTCTCTGTCTGTTTAATTTTATTAACACTTTTCTATGTTCTATTGTAAATAAAATATGACTTTGAATATTTCAATCATTGCATTCTGGTTTTATTTATTTATTTATTTATTTTACTTTTTTGGAAATGTGGTTATATTTCTGATTCTTGAGCGGCTGAATTATGGCTGATGTGTAGTAAGGATGGTGTGACAAATAAAAGAAAGTGCACAATTTTAGACTTTTATTTATTCTTTATTTAATATTAAAAAAAAAAAAAAAAAAAGCATTTTGCCTTTAAAAAAATCTTGACAGCTCTTCCTTCAGGGTGAATGAGTCACGTGAGAAGGTGGTCATGGAGAGAAACACACCAGTTATAGGATCTAAACACACCAACATTCACCCAGATACTGAAGTAAAAAGAATAAAGAAATATATAAATACATACATTTAAATGAACGAATTTAAATACACACTGCAAATTAACACTCCAGAGTTCACATGATAAACACTACAAACAAAAATAAGAAAAAAAGTAGCAAATGTAATATTGAAATGTAAATATATTTAAGCTTGTGATTAAATATTATATATAAATTGTGTCATACAAATGAGCAAAAGCAATTATTCTAAAGCATATTTCAGGTAACTGATATTATTCTGGACTGTTGGCTGATTTTTCACTCCTTAGTGAAGAAGGAATTTTAGGAAACAAGTTTGTTTTTATTTTGAACAAAGCTAATTGGTTTAAAAATCCAATCCTAAATTTGATTGGTCTTTCAACTGGGTTCTGAGTTAGTGGGCGGAGATTGTTATCTCTATCTAAATATCTCTGACTGACAGCTTACAGTTGAATCCTGGTAATATTTACACTTATACAATATCCTCTTATTCACTTTTTTACATTACATTAATTAAAATCTGTTGGTTTTTACACAGCGAGGGTCCAGAAGACATCAGAAGATCTAAAACTGGATTTATAGTGTAATAATTCTCAGGCTGATTTTGTGACACACAAACTTCAGAAACAACAAACAACATCAGAAACAAACTGATTGTTCGCTGAGGTAAAATCTGAAGTCCTACAGCCCATAATGCAACACGCTGACCAGTAGATGATGAAGTGCCACTGTTCTGTTATGAGCTGCATTTATAAATGAGTCACTGAAGTTTCTAGAAGCTTTAAACTAAAACCAGGTGGAAGTTGGTGATGCTGATGTTGGATAAACAGGTAAATTCTGTTCATTTCATGTTGCTGTAGATCACACTGAGATCCTCAGCATTGGAAGACCTACAGAAAGAGAGTAAATGATCACACTAAGATCCAGCAGAAGATCTTTTCCAGATCTGTTAGATTGAAGGAAACAGAGCAGCTCTTCTCACCTGTCATCAGCACCAGTGCGTGTAAATTTAACACTAGCGTACTGAACCTCGTCCTCCCCAGAGGCAGAAGTGATTGCAGCAGAACTTCCAGCATCCCCGAGATCAACAGCACGCTGGCGTACAACTTTAGCATACAGGACTTCATCCTGTTTGGCCGAGGCTGAACCAGATGCAGCGTTGACTCTATTCACAGCTACATTTTCATAAAAATCCTGAGGAGGAGAGCATGAGATCACAGATCAGAATCAGAATCAGGTTTATTGGCCAAGTTTGTTGACACACACAAGGAATTTGGTTCCAGCTGTTAGTGACTCACATATTACAGACATAAATAACACTATACATTCAGCTTGGACTTTACAAGACAAAACAGACAATGTGACACAATATAGACAGTATGAGTACGAGAGACAGAGAGGTGGCAAACATCTAACTTTATATCACAGCACTGTTAAATTCTGGATTGTGATTGGTCAGAAGGTGTTTATTTATTTTTAATAACAGCAGATCTTTTACTTGTTCTAATGTCAATGCTGAATTTTGTCCTACGAATTTCAAGAGATAAAAAAGTGATTGATTTTTAATGACTTTCCACAACATGTATGTAACTGCAAATGGACAAAAATGATGTTTAATAAAACTTATTGGTGAAAGAGAAATAAAACTCTTGGAAATGTGCTGTTATTGGAATATAATCTTCAACTACAAGAAGGTAACAGTTCCTCTGCCTTATTACATTATGCTGTTGTTTAATATTTTACTGTGAAAGCAGCACATGACATACAAACACAAGTCAACAATTATCTGTACACTTTTTTACCTCTTTCACACTTTGGTCAATTCTTTTATTTTTCCTGCTGATAAACAAAAACAAAAAACAATATTGAACAAAATATCAGCATTGAACAAAATCTGTTCACATTTTTATAACTGTAGTTTTAATTATTTGATAAATGATAAATGATCCTGTATTTTCTCACCTTTTACACAAGATGATGACACCAATGACACAAACACACACAACCCCAACACCCCCAACACCTGCATACACACCTACACTCTGATCTACTGTGTGGAAATATAATGTTATAATGAATCAGTGTTAAATATTATACAGTGTAATTCTGATTTATAGATTTATATCATCTCTCTTACTGGTTATAGTGATGGACACTGCAGCTGATCTCTCAGAGCCGAGTTTATTCTGAACCTCACAGTAGTACAGTCCACTCTGTAGAGCTCTGTAACTCTGTCCTGATCCTACACGTGATGATCCATTCTCCTTAAACCAGGTGTAGGTCTCCACAGGTGGGTTACTGTCACTGCTGCAGGTCAGAGTTACTGAACTTCCCTCCACAATCTCACCAGAGGGACTGATGGACACGTTCTTTGGAGGATCTAAAATCGGTTAATAAGTAAGAAATACAATTATAATAGTTTTATCTTGTATTGCTAGTAAGAAAATATTCAGCTTTAACTTACACAGAACATTCAGAGTTACACTGGTGGAGTTCTGATGCCCGACTTCATTACTGCACATGCACTTGTACTCTCCACTGTCTTCAGAACTGATCTTAGAGATGGTGAAGTTCTTTCCTTTCCCCACTGAAGTTATCCCCTTAAACCAGGTGTAGGTCTCCACAGGTGGGTTTGCATCACTGCTGCAGGTCAGAGTCACTGAACTGCCCTCCACAATCTCACCAGAGAGACTGATAGAGATTCTTTGGAGGATCTAAAGAGTTCCATGATAAGAGTGAAGAAAGCAGTTCAGTGTCATAATTAATGTTTTTGTTATCTTTCATCAAGGCATTTAACCATTTTAGCACAAACCACTCATCAACTTCAAAATTATTTTGAGGATCTTTTTTATTAGGATAAATAATTCACATCTTGTCTCTAAAACTAAAAAATGGGATTCAGTCTAAAGTTTTTTTTTATCATATCAATGTTTCCGAAATGCATAAAACAAAACTAAAAATCCACAACTAACCAAGACAGAAAATCACACAGGTGTAAAATTTCAATCCCATTATACATTTTTGTAGGCAAAGTGTAACATGTGCTTCCTTTCATGTGGGGACGTTTTTAAAACACTCAACAGGACAATGCAATAAGACAGCATTTTAAAGACCAAACTCAGTAAACACATTAATAAAAAAGCAGACTATGTACAGACAAGCACAAGAGTCCAGAATACGAATATTATTATAATAATAATAATAATAATATGAATATAAAACATTTAATTACACGTTAATCGTTTTTCTACTACAGACTATTAAAGAAAAATCTTAACGTGGTTTAATGAGATAAGAGCATTTTTAAAAGACTAAAACTCAACTAAACTGTTTGTACACAATATGATTTATTATTAATGTGTTTACTGAGTTTAGTCTTTTAAAATCTCTGTATTATCACATTAAGCCATGTTAAGCTTTTTCACGTTAGGCGTTTTAGAACGTCCCTTCCATGTGAACTTCTGGACTGTTGGTCAGAAATTTATGTGGCATCTTCAAGTCTACACCATCAAGCAGCACAAAATACATTTACCTTCTCACTGAACTTGTTTTTACAAAATCATTAATCACACACTCAAAGTTACTGTAATTACTAAATGTAAAGTTCCATCAAGGGTTCAGGTGAAGATGTTCAGTCACTCCATAGTGTTTTGTTTAATAGATAAAATTTCAGCTGTGCATCTGTCAGGGATCCACCTGCCACACCCCCTTTGGTGGCTCTCCAGGCATAACCACGCACACCTGGAGCTCGTTGTCACTCATGCCGCCACTCTCTCTGAAGCTCCAGGCCTAACTATGCACACCTGAAGCTCATCATCACTCCACCCCGCTCCTACATAAACCCATCCCTCACATTCACTCCCCGTTCATTATTGAATGTGTTAGACGCTACGTACTGTGTGAATGGGTGCTTTGTTTTATTCTTGGTTTTCCATTCCGTTCGGACTCCACTATACGGTACCGGCTGCGCTTCTTCTCCCCACGCATCCCGGATCAGGACTTGTGTGAGTGCGTGTGTGTTTGTGCACGCGTGTGTGAGTGTTTGTGTATATGTGACCTGTTGAATGTCTTTAAAATGAAGACAAATAGACATGCATAAATAAAGGGTGCATTTTAAATCTGAAGACACGCCCCCTGCTGTGGAGTTGCGCTTTGAGCACACCTGTGCTACGTAATTATGTCGGCGTGTTTGTGGCTTTATAAAAAGCACAGTTGAGTGGGACACTTTGATTTCTTTCTTATCTGTAGGCTGGGTGGCTAGAAAAGGTATTTATTCTTCTACTTTCCTGGTGCTTTCCCCTGGTGAGTCGCTTGTTTTATTTTATTAGTTGCTAATCATGGTCTGAATGTGTTTGTAGGGAGGGGTGCATGAACGCAGGTAGCATAAAGTGATAATAGTTTAACCCCGTTTGTGAGGTAATAACTTTATTGTGGGTTATTTTGGGGAAGGGGGAAACTGTTTGAAATGTTTTTTGTTTTTGTTTTTTTTAGGTACGGCCAAAGAGCGCTAGCTGCTGTTTTGTTTATGTTTTGTATATGCTTTTACACACCGTTTAATAAACCTGAATTAGCTTGTTGGGTTACAGGTTGGACCAAGCGGACGTCGCGGTTGTAAACCGCTGTATTACTGAGTGTTTTAAAAGATTATTCTGCGCAGCGGTTCTGTGCTATGTTTGAGTAAGGACTTGGATATTTATCTCCTGTGCAGATGTATTACATTAACAGACTTGGTATTTTTGCTCCGTGAGCCGCTTGGACGCTTTTTAAATATTAATCGGGAGTTAATTGTTTTTCTCTTTAAAGTGTGTATAAGTGTAAGTACCATTTACATAACTATTTCCACATGTAACTATCTGATGAGCGGTGATTTTTGAGACTTAAACAGAAGGGAAGTTTGTTTGTGTGTTTTGGGTTTATTTTTGGTCTATTCTTGTTTTTTGAGAATTATGCACTGATTTGTTGTGTGCTCTGTCCCTTCTGTTAAAGAGGATGTAATCTAGTCTCTCCGATTGTGGGTAAATAACTGTTAAGCTGTAAATGGTATTTTAAAATATTTTTAAGCATTCTTTTGTTTAATAAATTTGCACTATTTTTGTAAAGTCACATCTGTCTTTAATCCCTTCCGAACCAGCAGGGTCCTTCATACTTTTGTAACTTTTTTTGGTTTAATTATTCTTTTGGGTTCAATCTATTTTCCTGGGTGAATAAATAACCCAGGTGGCGTAGTCGGTTCCTTATTTATTTTTAATACCTTTTAACCAAGGGTTACATATATCTCTCCCTCACTTTTGTCAATAAAACCTGAGCGAGCTGTACTCCGGCTTCCGCCTCCCGTTTTACTCACACCCTGACAGCATCAATATGAATCTGTATGCAGAACACGGTGTGTTTAGGAAGAAAGTACGTGTGGTAACAGAGTGTAAATGGAGGGTGGAGTCAGGAGAAGTGAGTGATAAGGATCCCACACCAGTACGTGTATGTTTTAGTTCATGAAAAGTGAAATCACGAGAATGAACATTAAGATTCCAGTTTGCTTTAAGCTCCATTTCATTATTTTTATTTTGTATTGTTTTACTTTATTAAATACTGAGTTATAAGTAATAATAAAGTAAATAAAACTCACATCTGACACTGAGGTATTGAGCAGGAGATGGGAGATGTTCAGATCCTCTTACAGCACAGTTATAACTGCCTGCATCCTCACTGCTGACCCTCTGCAGGTGGAGTTCGTTGCTCTTGAAGGTGTTTGTGGTTAAATCGTGTGTTTTTGTACCAGATGAATGTTGGATCAGTCAGACTGCAGGTGGTTTTACAGGTCAGATTGACTGATTCTCCCTCTGTCACTTCTGCAGGAGCGATCAGCTGAAGATCTTATACAATGAGAGAAACATTAAATCTGCATCAGTGAATAATCACCTGCTCATTTACCTCAATCACCCCACCTGTGTGTGTGTGTGTGTGTGTGTGTGTGTGTGTGTGTGTGTGTGTGTGTGTGTGTGTGTGTGTGTGTGTGTGTGTGTGTGTGTGTGTGAACAGTGGTAAACTGTCTGCTTTGTGTTTTTTTTTTTTTTTGCTTTCTATGTAATGATAATTAAATTATTATGAACCAGAAATAAATTACAACAAAATCATGTAAATAAATCTCAATATAAATTATTAATTCTAAAGTTTTCTTACATTTACCATGAATTAAACCAGATCTATTTTATTATATCTGATGAAAGTAGTGGATCCTCACTGTTCTCGAGCTGGGGGACGTATAAAGGGACCCTGAAAAGACAGTGAGATGGAGAACTTTTGGCCCCAATTACTGCTGGTTCTCTCCCTTATTCTCTCACTCTAAACAAAGACGGCAGCAGCTGAGAGGATTCCTGCCAGACCCTCGCCGAAGGAGACTGTGACAGAGCCGTCTCAGGAATCACAGCCAAATATATGGAGTACCACCAGAGCGTCTCTCCCCCAAATAAACACACGAGTAAATCCCCGAGTCTGGTGTCTGTGTTCTGCCCGTCGCTTTACTGTTTATTTATTACTTTTATTTATTTGTTTTATTTCAATGTTTACAATTTTTTTTTCCGCTAATTAGAACATTGAGCAGACAATCTTCTGTAAATCATCTGAACTACAAGCAGAACATTTATCAGATCCGCAAGTAAATGTGTGTCTGTGTTTGTAATTTGAGTGAATCAGAGTTTTGTGGTGTTTCATGAAAACAGTAATTCAGTAAAAACATGTTTGAGTTTTAATTCATCTGTTACAAAACTCCTGTAGCTAAAAGGAGATTATGGTCTGAGTGACACATGTAGAGAATAAGATGATTTTATTTACCTGTAACTCTGAGTGTAATTCCAGATTTACCCTGATATTTATCTTTAGTTGTTATGAATCTGAAATAGTACTTGTGTTCATCTGATTTCTTCACATCACTCAGTCTGAGGGAGAAGTGATTCTGTTTATCTCCTAAATACTCCACTCTGCCTGAGTAACCTGATTCATTACTCAGATCAGTCGGCTCTACACCTGGAACTGGGTTTATAAACCAAAACCTGTTTGTCACTTTATTATCTGTTGGATGTGTGTAAGTGGCCTCCATAACCACTGTAGATCCTTTTACAGCACAGAGATGTAGTTTGCTGTATTTCACACTCCATTGATTCCCAAGAGCTCCTGAAACATGACACATGAAAGAGGTGATTAGAGATCATTATCCTGAGCCCCATAAAACACTGAGTTATTTTACAGCTTCTCTTCTCTCCTCTGGAACTCCGGGGCAGAAAAATACAAACTATTCTTTACTACTGGAAGGAAACTGTGCAGGATTTAGACACAGGGGTGTGTTTATTATTATTATTATTATTATTATTATTATTATTATTATTATATTGTTTGTTAATATTAAATTTCAGTCTCTGATCTAAAATCAGCACGAGCCACAACTGACTCACACTTTAATAAAACATTTACCACTGAATAATGTACAGAATACAAATATTTATTATATTTCTATTTCTACACTTTTTGTCATTTTTGCATGAATAATCAAAATGTTATTTCTACAAGGTAAATTGTGATTATGACTATATAATATTTAGCTGGTTGAATATTTCGTGTCTCTGGTGTGTGTAGCTCTGATTTTTATGTAGATGTGCACTGATGCATGATAGCAGATGCAAGAAACTCATGCTCTGACTGCATTCACTTTGTGGTGACTGGCGCTAATATGCTTATGTGTGCACTAAACACTGCTGCAAATGGAGGAAGAGGGTGAATTCTGACAAGGACGAAAATGTAGCACTCACCTGAGATCATCAGGAGGAAGATCAGAAACAATTGAGCACCATTTTGAGGGACATCATTACTAAAGGTTCTAAAGAAAAATGTTTTAAATTAAAAAATTACTGGAAAAAGAAAAAAAATTGCTAAAACCATTGTTTTTTTTTTTATTTCACAAAAATATAAGTTACTCTTGAATTAATTTCAGATGGAAGGAGTCTTCAGTATCAGAGCTTTGTAACAGTCAAATCTGTAAAATATTCAGGACAGAGGCGTTTACACCTATTTTTATAACTGACAGAGAGAAAAAAGGCGCTCTCTCTCTCTCTCTCTCTCTCTCTCTTTCTGTCCATTACACAAAAAAGTGTAAACTCTTCTGTCAATAATAGCTGGTTAATTTATTTATTTTGTTATTTATTTTGTTTAATTTAATTAAATTTTATCAAGTGCACAGTTTGTGTTTATTAAATCACACTTCTCTTAACCACGTTACTTTGAACACATCACAACAATCCAATACTCACAAACCACAAATAAAAAGCTGTTCATGAATTCACTGTTAACAAATTTACCATCATGTTCTAATTTCCATCATCTTAGAATTATCATTAATGTACAGAAGCATTAGACAATCAAAGCTATTGGATGAAAAACAGAAATATAATCACAAATATCTCAATTTTCTAATAGTCTTTCTATTTTTATAGTGTTAGTATATACTCATTGGCCTTCCACACTACATTACTATAGAACTCTTGCCATATTGGCTTTCCACAATACATCACCACAGAGCTAAATGATGACACCAGTGGCCTTCCATAGCCTCAGCTACAACGCTAGATGTTAAAGTTTCTTACTCCAGAACTCTCATTTATCAAAGTGTGTAGAACAATTTGTAATTGTGTGTGGAAGAAACACCAGTACACACTCCAACACTGGTGTTTATCACACGTGTGTACACACAGATGTAACTATATACAGTCATCAATCCTACAGATTCTCTACATGACTCTGTTCCTGCACAAACACATTCATTTACATAAAACAACATCCCCAAATCACCATATACACTAAATAACCTCATTTAAAGTGTGATTTCATGGATATATTTTATTATTTATAATTTTTATTTGTTGTAAATATGTTAATATCTAATCATGTAGTCACATTCAGAGTTTGTAATTTGTTATAAAACAGACACAGTCACAATATCATAATTATAATTTATTAGAATGTTGATTTTATAACTCTGTTTTCTCAGCACTGAGAGTCGATCAGTAAAATGTTAACAAAGGAATAAAGATTGTAAAATGAATCATTTACACTGAAAAAACAACACTGACCCTTTTTATGTTCAGGAAAAGTAGAGATTAAACTAATGAGTGAATTTAATGACTACAAATATAATAAATAGTTTCTCACCGTGTTCCTCGACCTTCATGTACGACGACCAAACAGAGTAAAGAAAAGCGTGAGAATAGAAGGTTGTTTCAGACGAGTTGTTCCTTTTTCCTCTTTCTCTGAATTTGTTGCTGCAACTAAGGAAGTGTTGTTTTCTACAGTAAACATGTCGTGTCTGCATTGTGTATATTATTTTTTATTGTGTCAGTGCAGAAGTGTTAGAAGAAATGGAGAGGTGTTGAAATGAGGCCACTGCATCTTCAACTGTGGAAGTAAAACACACAGCGTGGTCATCATCACCCTAAACCACTAAACACACTCAAGAAACAAACACAAGTGTTGAGCATAGAGTCATGACTTTTATAAAAATGATCAGTTTAATGTTTAGATTTAGTTTGATTGTCATATATAAGTTTATAATTAAGTTTTTCTACACTTCATTGTATCATTGTTTTCAGTATTGTCTTTGTTTTAAGTTGAAAGTTAAAATGCTGATTATGGGAGGAGCCTGTGGGCCTCTGAAGACAGAAACAGCTGATTTTTGCTCCTCAGGATGGAACACAGTGATTATCATAGCAAAAAGAGGAAAGAAAACACAAAGGAGGCAAGTGAAAGGAAGTTTTATTTAAAGTTGAATAGATTTCTGTAGCTTATTACTGAACTGAAGCTTATCAGTCCTGACTTCCTGAAAGTTTTTTCCCCTTTGTGTTTCCTGTATTCCCACGAGATGTCGCCATTGTGTCCCTCTGTCTCTCATTATTTTCCTATTGTTTCCACGTGTCTAATCACTACCGTGTATATTGAAGCTTCACATTTGTCTCTGATTTTCAGTCGTTTTTAGTGATTTTGTTGACGTTATGGTGCCTGTTTTTCATGTCTGTTTTTCTCTGTGTCTAAACCTTTTTCCCTTGTTGTCCTGTGTAAGTCTTTGCTTATTGATTTCTGTTTTGTTTTGCTTTTTCCTAAAGGGGATTTTTCACGTTCTTGACATTTTTTTCCTTTTCATGTTGTGAAATCTTTCATGCTATTTTCTATTGCTGTGTTTTCTGAACATTCTAATTAAAGAATGGATTCTCCAAACTGTCCGAGTCTGTCTCTGTTTTTAGATTCACACCTCCCATTGACAGACTGCTAGAACCCCGACCCTGATATTAACATTTAGAGGAAATGTTTTTGTGGAAAGAGAATTGTAGGCAGTAGCACTACACAATATTCCTCAGTGTGTAGTTGCACAAAATAAACAAATAATTACAAAAATGATAGAAAACAACAAATCACTGGAGTCACTTTTAAAATAAATTTTTGTGTGTTATTTTAATTAGATTAAATTTTTATCTGACATGCTTTTATTTGATTCGCTGACTAGTGTTAAACACTGATCATGCTTTATTACATTTTATTTTATGTTTTTATGGAGACTTTCTCCCTTGTGTTCCCCTGTATTTCCCACCAGATGTCCCCATAGTGTCCCTTCCACCCTTATTATTTTCCAATTGTTTCTTCTTCTTCTTATCCTTCTTCATCTTCTTCTTCTTTTTTCATATGTCTCCATACTATTCTGTCCGTCTTTATGTGCCTCTGTTAAACCAACTACCTGCATGTCGTCCCTTACCACATCCATATTCCTCATCCTTGGTCTTCCTCTTTTCCTCCTTCCTGGTGGCTCCATCCTCAGCATTCTCCTACTGATATACCCCATGTCCATCCTCTGCACGTGTGTAATCCCTCCTGTTCCTACTATTCCTTTAATGGGCAAAATAAGGTGATTGTACTTGTGTGTGTGTATGTGTGTCTGTGCATGCATTTAAGTAAATACATAAATAACCAATAACAGGTTTGTATAAAATATAAGGTTTTAAATTATGTTTGTTTTAAGTGCTTTGTTTATTACGAAATAAATAAGGAGGAGAGAACGAAGCGGCGTCAAATTTCAAATTTCTAGAACCGGCCCTAATTTAGATCCTTTGCAAAAACATTTGAAAATTAGCTCAGATGCCTCCCATTTCTCTTGATCATTGCTGAGATGTTTCTACACCTAGATTGGCTTCTACCTTGAAAAAAAATTGATGGATTGGACATGATTTGGAAAGACACACACCTCTCTATAGAAGGCCTCCCAGCTCACAATGCAGATCAATATAAAAGCCAAGCCAAAAAGTGATTGACAGACAGTGATGCTGCAATGAGTTGTTTAATGTGTTATAAGTGGCATGGTGCTTCAAGAGCGGATTTCCTGAAGATGAAGATTATGCCCACTATTGTGGAGATCAAGCGTGAATCACAGAAGCTGCTTGACAGGTTTTGGAAAGAAGACTTCCAGAAGAAGCAGGGATGCAGGGAGCGCTGTATTGCTGTGCAAGCAAACTATTTTGAAGGTGATAGTGTGTAAATGTAGATAAAAAGCAAAGAATTTATTGTGAACAGAGCGAGTCTCAAAACTTTTTGGTACCACCTCATATAGAAAGTTTAAAACCTTTCCTTAGAGCAAAACCTTAGGAAGCCTGAGACATTCACAAACCCTCTGACATTTGCAAAGTTGTCCCTAAGCCCCTACTATGTTGTATTGGCTGGTTGCTTAGGTTGTTGACGTTATGGTGCCTGTTTTTCATGTCTGTTTTCTCTGTGTCTAAACCTTTTTCCCTTGTTGTCCTGTGTAAGTCTTTGCTTATTGATTTCTGTTTTGTTTTGCTTTTTCCTAAAGGGGATTTTTCACGTTCTTGACATTTTTTCCTTTTCATGTTGTGAAATATTTCATGCTATTTTCTATTGCTGTGTTTTCTGAACATTCTAATTAAAGAATGGATTCTCCAAACTGTCCGAGTCTGTCTCTGTTTTTAGATTCACACCTCCATTTGACAGACTGCTAGAACCTCGACCCTGATATTAATATTTAGAGGAAATGTTTTTGTGGAAAGAGAATTGTAGGCAGTAGCACTACACAATATTCCTCAGTGTGTAGTTGCACAAAATAAACAAATAATTACAAAAATGATAGAAAACAACAAATCACTGGAGTCACTTTTAAAATCAATTTTTGTGTGTTATTTTAATGTAATTTAATTTTATCTGACATGCTTTTATTTGATTCGCTGACCAGTGTAAAACACTGATCATGCTTTATTACATTTTATTTTATGTTTTTGTGGAGACTTTCTCCCTTGTCTTCCCCTGTATTTCCCACCAGATGTCGCCATAGTGTCCCTTATTATTTTCCAATTGTTTCTTCTTCTTCTTATCCTTCTTAATCTTCTTCTTCTTCTTTTTTCATCTGTCTCCATACTATTCCGTTCTTCTTTATGTGCCTCTGTTAAACCAACTACCTGCATGTCTTCCCTCACCACATCCATAATCCTCGTCCTTGGCTTTCCTCTTTTCCTCCTTCCTGGTGGCTCCATCCTCAGCATTCTCCTGCTGATGTACCCCATGTCCCTCCTCTGCACGTGTCTAATCCGTCCTGTTCCTACTATTCCCTTAATGGTCAAAATGAGGTGGTTGTACTTGTGTGTGTGCGTGTGTATGTGTGTCTGTGCATGCATTTAAGTAAATACATAAATAACTAATAACAGGTTTGCATGAAATAAAAGGTTTTAAATTATTTTTGTTTTAAGTGCTTTGCTTACGAAATAAATAAGGAGGAGAGAACAAAGCGGTGTCAAATTTCAAATCTCTAGAACCGGCCCTAATTTAGATCCTTTGCAACAACATTTAAAAATTAGCTCAGATGCCTCCCATTTCTCTTGATCATTGCTGAGATGTTTCTACACCTAGATTGGCTTCTACCTTGAAAAAAAGTTGATTGATTGGACATGTTTTGGAAAGACACACACCTCTCTATAGAAGGCCTCCAAGCTCCCAATGCAGATCAATATAAAAACCAAGCCAAAAAGCGAGTGACAGACAGTGATGCTGCAATGAGTTGTTTAAGGTCTTATGAGTGGCATGGTGCTTCAAGAGCGGATTTCCTGAAGATGAAGATCCAGCCCACCATTGTGAAGATCAAGCATGAATCACAGAAGCTGCTCGACAGGTTTTGGAAAGAAGACTTCCAGGAGAAGCAGGGATTCAGGGAGCGCTGTATTGCAGTGCAAGCGGACTATTTTGAAGGTGATAGTGTGTAAACGTAGATAAAAAACAAAGAATTTCTTGTAAACAGAGCGAGTCTCAAAACTTTTTGGTACCACCTCATATAGAAAGTTTAAAGTCTTTCCTTAGAGCAAAACCTTAGGAATCCTGAGACATTCACAAACCATCTGACATTTGCAAAGTTGTCCCTAAGCCCCTACTATGTTGTATTGGCTGGTTGCTTAGGGTTGTTGCCATGTAGGATGGTGAACCTTCAGCCCAGTCTGAAGTCCCGAACGCTGTGGAACAGTTTTTAATTGAGAATATCTTTATAAGCAAAGCATTCTTTGAGGAGGAAGAGAAATTGATTTGATCTTGGACATACTTAAAAATTATTTTCCATAAAAGCTAGACATGGTAAGGGGGTTGGCCAACCCCAAAGCTAGCTAGCGTGTCTCAGACCAGGAAAGGGTTTGTTCACCACTTCCAGACCAGTGAATACAAGCGGTACCACTGGATTTCAGCCTCTGGGGGGCGCTGCACATTATAAGTCTGCATCTCTTTTGAGTAGGTTGTATTTTATTTAAAATTTTAAGGGTTTTGTCATGTTTTTAGACAAATATTACTTTTGAACTGCTTTAGATGATGTAGGTGACAGAGTTACACTTGTAGTGTAGAGGTTTGGAGGTTGCTTTAGTAAAACGGTTTTTACCCTCCATATATAAAATTCCTCTCTCTGTAATGCCACACATTGTTATATTGCATTTTTGTATAGTATTGATGTTTTCTGGATAATTTCTAGATAATTAATCACAAACACATAATTAAAAATAATGATTCTGTTCTGTTCTGTGAGGTTCAGCAGAAATCACTCACTAAGTATCGTGTTTTATACGTTTTTTTAGAGTAAAAATTAATCAACATGTTTATGAAGCTTTGGCTGGTTAAAGTAACTTTACTGTGATATATATAAAAGCACTTTATTCTGGTCAGAGACACAGTGAGTCAGGAGTCAATTCCAGGAACACTGAGTGTGAATCTGTTTCAATAAACTTGTAACTCATCAAAATTTACTAAAACATAAAAAAGCACAGGATTTTATTTTTGATTTTGTTTATAGCAGTTACTAATTTAGATCCATTAGCACAGAAACATTAGCTGCTTTATAAGACAAACCTACAGTTTAGAGAATGTAATGCATCATAAAGATCAGTAATATTAGCAGGCTAGCCTGTTGCTAACAAAACACACGCTATTATTATGTAGATAGTTACAGGAATAGCAAGAGGAATTAAATATTTTGGTTGGTAACACTAACTCCACTACATGTTATCACCCTGTCACTATTTTACTATAACACACACACACACACACACACACACACACACACACACACACACACACACACACACACAGTTTTCTTCCTTACTAAATGCAATTTACATTCAGAACTTCAGTCGAGCTTCAATCATTTTCTCATTTCAAATATTCTTAATAAAATGTGATCATTGATAAATTTAAACAGCTGACTGAAACAGTTCCAACCTTCTGGCTGCAGAACAAAAGTATTTCAAACATGGCTATAAAATAATGAAAGCTGCTTTAACTGGCTGTAAGTTGCTGATGTTTCTGGTGTAAAGAAGTGATTCAGGTTCTCCACTCAGTGAGGAGTTCTCTCTGTTCATCAGCTGTTTCAGGACTCAATTTCTTCATCATGTTTCTGAAAGTGTGTAAGACAAAAAAGACACAGGAACATCAGAAATGTGTGTTGAAGTAGAACTCTCACATCTTCAGATGAAAAGAAGTCATAAAACCAGATATTAAACTAACAATTGTTTTCAGTGGAACAACAAAAAATCACCGCCATAAAGGTTAAATCCCACAAAGCTACTGATCCCAGAATTGTGTTTGGTGAATGTGAAGAAGACCAAACTTCCCAAAAGGATCAATAACATCACAGTGTGAAGGTGAGAAGCCTAAAAAGAAATGCCAAACTGGAACATCAGAAAAGTCAAAAGCTGCTTTTTTTACTTGTCGTACTTTTACAGCAGAGTGAAACTCTTTCTTCGCATATTCCAGTGATGTTACGAAGCTGGGATGTATGGTGCAGGGTCAACCATTATACAGCACCCCTGCTCAAGGGCCTTGCTCAGAGGCCCCAAGAGTAGCAGCTTTCTAATACTGGGGCTTAAACCCTGACCAGACTTGGTAAAAGTACACACATCCTTCACTCAGTAGAAGTGCAGATCCTCATGTTTTAAAAGACTCTGATAAAGTTGAAGTTCTGACGACACTTTTTCACTCAATTTAAAGTAAAACAAAGTTTGGGCTCTGACATGTTCTTCAGTAAAACATAGTCATTATTACTACCTGTTTATTGTCACACTGTTAACTGAACCTCACATGATATTAATATATTAATACAAATAAATTTTTAATGTTGTTCTCTAATGAATGTATCCAGACTGAAGATCCACCATATAGAACACAAGCAGAGAAAAGATCATGATGATCAGGTGATCAGGAATGTCTCTGTTCTCAGTCATGTTTACATCACTGACTCCCTCTGTCTCATCCACGTTAACCCCAGACTTCTTACTGCCTTCTGCCTGCTCAATGTGACCTTCATAAACCAGTCTACGTCTGTGGTGTGTGAGAGACAGGAAATCATACACCAGTGGATTGAAAAAAGCGACACAATAACAGAAAACAGGTTGATGAGCTGAAAATGGTACAATGAGAAGAGTAAGTATTGATCATGTCACCAAATATATTAAATCGAAAGTAACAAGTCTGATTGAAAGTAAAATTTTGTCTGAAAAATAAATAGTGAGGTAAAATAGTGATACCAGAAAATCTACTTAAGAACAGTTACCTCATTGCTTCCCAACTCTGCTCCTGACCTTCTGATCACTAACCCAAATCTGGAAATCTAAAGTCACCTGAAGAGATTTGACCAGAGTCTATATCACCCACATACTGTAGGTCTCAGTGCAGGATTATTCCCAAGCAGTGTGGGAGACAGAATATTTAAAAAGAAGTTGTATTTTGTTTATAAGTTTTATTAATTTATGTGTCATGTTATGAGGCATGCTGGGTGCGCACGTGCACGAGTAGAGAGAGAGAGAGAAAGAAAAGGAGGGAGAGTAAGACACCGGAGCTGCTGAACTAACAAGTACGACCTGTTCTTCAATTAGTGTAAGGAAGCTAATTAGGTGTTCAACCCGAACCCTGTGTAGTGATAGTTTCCGTGCAGAGTTGGAAACACATCAGAAAGACGTGGACATCGCCTCTGACGAACGGAGATTTAAGTTGTGGTTTACTGCGCCATGTGCTGAGACTTTGCTAATGGACCGGCGGATAGCTAGCTAGCGGGGACTACGTGTGGCGAAGGAGTATCCCTTGAAGCATCCAAGCTCTGTCTGTGTTTTACATCGACCCTTTTTTCTGTCTGACGCGTGCACGGTGTGCCAACATACTTCATACCAGGTACTATTTTCCGTTTGTTGCCCTCGTGGTGAAGTAGCCATTTTGTTTGGTTTCTACGAACCCCAGCTACGTACAGGCCTGCAACTGGTAGACTGAGTAAAGTTTTCATTTACTTTTGCCGGCTTTTATTATTTGTTTTGTGGCCATTTTTTCATAAGTGAATGTTACTGGTATTTTTCATTTAAAACCTTTGACCTTGATTTTGAAAGTTATTTCCACCTTATTTTATTTGACATCCCATTTTAGTAAACTGTTATTGTTGTTTAAATTGTGTTGTGTTGTGTCTATATTTACAATATAGGATTGCATTTCATTTTCTTGGCACCGGTTGGTTAATACATTTATTTGTAAATAGAACCCATACTCAAAGTAAAGACAAATTGATTAGGTTTAATATTTTCAGATATTCATTAAAAAGAACTCAGGTTAGCCACCCCATTATAGCCAGTAACGCTAGGGGCGCTACACTCATAACATCTAAGGGAGTTTTCTCTTGCCACAGTCGCCAGTAATAAACACACATCATTCACTTTAATTCTTAAATCCTGTAAAGCTGCTTTGAGACATTGTCCATTGTGAAAAGTGCTACAGAAATAAACTTGAACTTGAATGATTTCTATCACCAGGTCAAAGTGAGACACATCTCACATCAACGAGCCAAAAAGATCAATAAATGCAAAAGTAAGGTCCCTATGGTCAGCCTCTTTTATTTCAGGATTACAGGTGAAAAACATGAGTAAAGGGGCTCCTGGCTGATGAAGCCCCCGAGGACACTGTAATGTGTGTGTCAAGTACAAACGTCTTACTTTTGCTGGCATCTAATCAGAAGACGTGTCCACATCAGCAGGACTGGGATGAGAAATCTGTGAATAAAGAGAGAGTCATCACCTTGGTGAATAATTGGGTATAAAACTCCAAAGTACAATTAAAAATCAAACAAAATAAATAATCAGAATACAGATTTAAAGAAATAAAGTTATCATTCTCTTAAACCAAACATTCTTCATAAGATGTTCTACAACTAACAGTATTTTTCACGTAACACTTACTGCAAGTGTGTGATAAACATCATCAGATTTCCGGTCTGCAGGGTCGAGAGCTGCATACGTGTCGTCTTTAGCACTCAGCCCAACGTTCTGCACAGAGGAGGGGTGGAGAACATGAGCAGGTTCTGCTGAAGATCTTTACAGTAAGAGTTTATTATGAACAAAGCAGCCACCTGATGGACAGGTCTGTATTAACTCACCTGATAGTCACCTTCATCTGCCTTTTTCTTCTGTCTCCTGCATCTGTTCATAAAAAGTCAAATATTTCACCATCAACAGCGTCTTCAGAGAAAATAATCATGAAATAATCAGCACAGTTTTTCTCACCTCAGCCAGAAGGGGGCAGAGAGAAGAGCTCCAAGTGCAAAAATACCAAGTCCAGCAGCCACATTCACAATTACACATTCACCTTATAGTATAAATACACACACACACACACACAAAATATTTTCATGTTTATCCACAAAGTACAAGATGTATAATGGAGCAGTTATCAAATAGGAACATCTAAACATCTCTCACCATTTATAATGATGGCCACTGCAGCTGATCTCTCAGAGCCGAGTTTATTCTGAACCTCACAGTAGTACAGTCCACTCTGTAGAGCTCTGTAACTCTGTCCTGATCCTACAGGTGATGTTTCATTCTCCTTAAACCAGGTGTAGGTCTCCACAGGTGGGTTACTGTCACTGCTGCAGGTCAGAGTTACTGAAATTCCCTCCACTTTCTCACCAGAGGAACTGATGAACACGTTCTTTGGAGGATCTAAAATGGGTTGGTAAATGAGAAATATATCTATAATAGTTTTATCTTGTATTGGCTGTAAGAAATTGAATTGTATTGGCTGTGTGCGGGGGGTAGCTCCAGCGGTTAAGGCGCTGGGTTACCGATCGGAAGGTCGGGGTTCAAGCCCTGGTATCGCCAAGCTTCCACTCTTGGGCCCTTGAGCAAGGCCCTTAACCCTCTATGCTCCAGGGGTGCCGTATCATGGCCGACCCTGCGCTCTGACCCCAGCTTCTAAGCAAGCTGGGATATGCGAAGAACAAATTTCACTGTGCTGTAATGTATATGTGACAAATATATTCTATTCTAAAATCTTCAGCTTTAACTTACACAGAACATTCAGAGTTACACTGGTGGAGTTCTGATGCCCGACTTCATTACTGCACATGCACTTGTACTCTCCACTGTCTTCAGTTCTGACTTTAGAGATGGTGAAGGTCTTTCCTTTCCCCACTGATGTTGTTCTATTAAACCAGGTGTAGGTCTCCACAGGTGGGTTTGCATCACTACTGCAGGTCAGAGTCACTGAACTGCCCTCCACAATCTCACCAGAGAGACTGATAGAGACGTTCTTTGGAGGATCTAAAGAGTTCCATGATAAGAGTGTCATACTGTAATTAATGTGTTTTGTTTCTTTCATCAAGGCATTTAACCATTTTAGCACTTTACTTCACTAATCAACTTCAAAATTATTTTGAGAATCAATAAATAATCCACACCTTGTCTGTAAACACTGTTTGAACTTTTTCTTTTAACTGGTCACAATGGGATTCAGTATAAAGTTATTTATCATATCAATGTTTCCTAAATTTACTGTGAAAAATGCTCAATGTGGAAAAAAACAAAACAAACTCAGTAAACACATTAATAAAAAAGCAGACTATGTACAGAGAAGCACATGAGTCTGGAATATGAAAATATCTGAAAATAACGTTTAATTACACGTTAAGCCTTTTTCTACAAAAGAACATTAAAGAAAAATTTTAACGTGTCTAAAAAGAGCATTTTTAAAAGACCAAAACTCAACCAAACTGTTTGTACACAATATGATTTATTATTAATGTGTTTACTGAGTTTAGTCTTTTAAAATCTCACATCATCTCAAATTCACATTAAACCATGTTAAGTTTTTTTCATTTTAGGCGTTTTAGAATGTCCCTTTAATGTGATTTCCATTATTTAAATAGATTTACCTTCTCACTGAACTTCATTATTAATCACATACTCAAAGTTACTGTAATTACTAAATGTAAAGTTCCATCAAGGGTTCAGGTGAAGATGTTCAGTCTCTCCATAGTGTTTTGTTTAATAGATAAAACTTCAGCTGTGCATCAATATGAATCTGTATGCAGAACACGGTGTGTTTAGGAAGAAAGTACGTGTGGTAACAGAGTGTAAATGGAGGGTGGAGTCAGGAGAAGTGAGTGATAAGGATCCCACACCAGTACGTGTATGTTTTAGTTCATGAAAAGTGAAATCACGAGAATGAACATTAAGATTCCAGTTTGCCTTAAGCTCCGTTTCATTATTTTTATTTTGTATTGTTTTACTTTATTAAATACTGAGTTATAAATAATAAAAAACTAAATAAAACTCACATCTGACACTGAGGTATTGAGCAGGAGATGGGAGATGTTCAGATCCTCTTACAGCACAGTTATAACTGCCTGCATCCTCACTGCTGACCCTCTGCAGGTGGAGTTTGTTGCTCTTGAAGGTGTTTGTGGTTAAATCATGTGTGTTTTTGTACCAGATGAATGTTGGATCAGTCAGACTGCAGGTGGTTTTACAGGTCAGAATGACTGATTCTCCCTCTGTCACTTCTGCAGGAGCGATCAGCTGAAGATCTTATACAATGAGAGAAACATTAAATCTGCATCAGTGAATAATCACCTGCTCATTTACCTCAATCACCCCACCTGTGTGTGTGTGTGTGTGTGTGTGTGTGTGTGTGTGTTTTGTGTTTTTGTGTCTTCTATGTACTGATAATTAAATTATTTAAACAGACTTAAATTACAACAAAATCAAGTAAATAAATATATAAATATAAATTAGTAGCAGTTTTAAAGTTTTCTCACATTTACCATGAAATAAACCAGATCTATTTTATTACTGAAATATGTTAACATTTATATTTCATTTTTTTCATGTAAGTTTTTGACACAAATACACACTCATGTACATGAGGCTCAACATAAAAATAAATCTACAGTATCCCAAGTCAAAATTCTGTTAATCGTTCTTACTTTTAAACTTTGAACTTTTAAATTTCTGACATCATGAATCTGTTATTATAATTACTTTTAATTTCTGATTTGCAGATTCTGTTTTTCCTGTTTATTAATTACCTTTATTTGTTTGTTTTATTTTAACTTTTAAAAATTTTCACTGATCAGAACATTAAGTAAACAATCTTCTGTAAATCATCTGAACTACAAGCAGAACATTTATCAGATCCACAAGTAAATTTGTGTCTGTGTTTGTAATTTGAGTGAATCAGAGTTTTGTGGTGTTTCATGAAAACAGTAATTCAGTAAAAACATGTTCGAGTTTTAATTCATCTGTTACAAAACTCCTGTAGCTAAAAGGAGATTATGGTCTGAGTGACACATGTAGAGAATAAGATGATTTTATTTACCTGTAACTCTGAGTGTAATTCCAGGATAACCCTGATATTTATCTTTAGTTGTTATGAATCTGAAGCTGTAAATGTGTTCATCTGATTTCTTCACATCACTCAGTCTGAGGGAGAAGTGATTCTGTTTATCTCCTAAATACTCCACTCTGCCTGAGTAACCTGATTCATTACTCAGATCAGTCGGTTCTACACCCTTAACTGGGTTTATAAACCAAAACCTGTTTATCACTGTAACATCTGTTGGATGTGTGTAAGTGGCCTCCATAACCACTGTAGATCCTTTTACAGCACAAAGATGTAGTTTGCTGTATTTCACACTCCATTGATTCCCAAGAGCTCCTGAAACATGACACATGAAAGAGGTGATTAGAGATCATTATCCTGAGCCCCATAAAACACTGAGTTATTTTACAGCTTCTCTTCTCTCCTCTGGAACTCCGGGGCAGAAAAATACAAACTATTCTTTACTACTGGAAGGAAACTGTGCAGGATTTAGACACAGTGTTTATTAATTTAAGACAGTATTATAACCAGTGGTAGTTTAAAACTAATAATAGTAAAAAATGACAACTCAAATCGTTTGGTCTGGTCGGGGGAGGTGTGTTAGTACTTTTCTAAGGATTTGCCCCTGCTGTTTTCAATCACATGACCAAAAAGGGCAATTTAAAAAATAAACTGGGCAGAAATTTTATGTTTCACAGCTCGGCCCTTGAGAATCTGACATTCACATATGACATATTCACTCGAAGGGGGGATGGAGTGGCCCCTTGAAAGCCAGACCCGTTTGGAATATTGGGAACTCATTCCTGACCCATAAAAAATTAATAGGGAATCCGACCAACCAAAGTGGGCAGTGTCAAAAAAATACACCAAGGGGGACATGTGACATAGAAACCGTTTCTGCCCAGCATGGGGAGATGCACTGTGGGTAATATACTGCCATCACGTGATGTCACTTCAAGCCACGACCCCACAATTCACCCAAATAGACAAAAAAACAAAGGTGCTTGGAAATAGGTGTGTGATGTGTCAAAACACACACACAGTGCACAGTGGGGGAGATTAACCTTGGCTGAATCGATGACATCACGGGACATACCGTTAGCATACCGCATCGCTAAACTCACTCCGACCCAAACATGTGACACCTCAAATAGTTTGGCACGGTCTGGTGAATCTCAGGCAAAGTGCAATATCAACATCACGTGACATAGAGTGGGTCATAACAGATATGATTTAATATCTGCACTATAAATAAAATATCTTATGTCTTATTACTATATTATATTAAAGCTTCTTAAATATACAGTTGAACCCACTTATCTCAACCTTATCTCGTTTATGTAGATTTTTTTTATGTTGCCGAACTCTAATATCTCAAGCATAAGGGGGGTAAATTTGCTACTTAACGTCGGTTATGTCAGGAATCCCCCTGCCACGCCCCCATCGGCCGCGGCATTCCCCGAAGCACCCTGCTTCTTCTCCCGTGCGGGCGAGCTCGTTGCAGTAATGCTGATCACACACACCTGACTCTCATTCACTCACTCATCCCATCTCCTATTTAAGCCCCTCACCTCCACACACTCGCGGTGCGTTATTGTTTGTGCATGATCGTATGTGTTGGTTCATGTCGGTCTGTGTAATCGCATATACGTATCCCGCTACGTACCCTTCTTCTTGGACTCCGCATTCTCTCAACGGCACCCCGGATTCCCCCGATCCTGCTGTTTTCCATCTTCACGCTGTCTGCACCACGTTTATCCGTTACTGCCCAGCGCTGCGCTTTCTATAGCGCAGATCCGTGGATTCTCTACACGAACTGTCTCTGCTTTCACAGAACTTGGTGGACCGCCCTCCCGGAGCGCAGCACTGGATATTACTGCTTCACTACAAGTATTGGTGGATTATCTCCTGAGTATTCTCAATAAACTTTGTACAGGTTTTCTCGATCCGCATGACCAATCAATCAAATCGCGGCAACGCTGTTGTGTAAAAAAACCTCAAAAAACACGTTCATGCACATTCTCATTTATTTACGCACATCATGTACATAAAGAAATTTCAAGCACCTTTTCGTTTATCTCGATCATTGGTTATCTCAACGCTTTTTGGCATCCCCTAGGCCGGCGACATAACTGGGTTTCACTTTATCTAAAAAAATGTTTTATTTATATCTGCACTATAAGCAAAATATTTTTTTGTAGATATTTTTAAAAAGCTTTTATTCAAGATAGTAATAATACATAAGATAGAAAGAAATCTTTTAAAGATTTAAAGTGGTGATGCATAAAGTTAAAAACTATTTTTCTGTTTAAATATTTCATGTCTCTGGTGTGTGTCGGTGTGATGATGTGAATGTGAGACTTACCTGAGATCACGAGGAGAAACATCATACAAAGTGGAATCTCCATTTTTAGGGACATCATTGCTATTGGTTCTATATAAAATGAAGTAAATAAAACGTCAGAATCAGTCAAAAAACACAACAGCCATAGCTTTCTTTTGATGAGAAAATAATATCTCAGGGATTTGCCCCTTAGCTTTTCGTTAGCTCTGCTGGCTACATGTTTATTTTTTGTGTTTCAGTTTTATGTGTTTTTGTTTTGTTTTGTTTGACGTGTGTTTTGTTTTCATGTCATGTCTCCACCCCGTCCAGTCATTGGTTCTGTTGTTCATGTGTCTTTCCCAGTATGTGTATTTACTCCTTTATTTGTGCTTCATATTCACCAAGTAGCTCATCTTATATATTGTTATTCTGAGAGGTTTTTTGTTCATTTCCACAGTTCATGTTGATGGTTTCATGGTTTTGATCTTATTTTTATTTTCTCATTTCATGTATTAGATTTTGCCTCATATTGCTGTTTGCTCATCACCAGACATTTGCCAAGATTCTGTATTTGATTTCACTCAATGATTTGGATGATCTGCCTGTTTCTCTAATAAATGCTCTTATCTGTATTGCAGCTGCTCTTGTTTTTTTATGCTTTCAGTGTGAAGTCAAACACACAACACTACATATAAACATGACAATATATTACTCTTTAATTTATTTTAAATGTATGAGAGGAGTCTCCAGTGTCAGAATCGTCAGGAGAAAAGCTGAGGTTTTCAGGACAGGGGTGTTTACCACCTTTTGTGTCTAATTACCTTCAGGAAGAAAAGAGATGCTGTTGAGGAAACGACTGTTTATAGCAGGTTTAATTTCTATTCTTTTCTGCTGTTAGCATTTTAACTGCACTGTTTTAAAAAGGTGAATATTGTTAAGAATCATGTTTCTTATTTACTGATTATCATTAGTTTAGTATTCACACCTTTCTTAACCAGTTACTGAGATTTTAATTAATCACAAAACAGTGATGAGTCCAAACTTTTAATCAGTGCTGTACTTCTGTATGATGATAGAAAACTGGCTAGCAGAAGGTAGAAGAAAGAGCATCACAGCTTGAGCTAGCTAGCCTCATAAATTGTCAATGAAATAGTGCTAGCATTTAGCAGATCTGATGTACTGGCTGGTTAGCAACTGTTCAAACACATTTTTGCAATTGCTTGTTATACTTTAATACTATAGATAAAATATAATTACCTAAATAATATCACTAAGCTATAGCTTATAGGCAGAGCAGACAATTGTGTAGGGCCTCAGGCTTGGAGGAGGAGCCTCCATAACCAGGACCAACCTATACACCAGTTCACTAATCAATACAGTAGGCATGTAACGGTAAACAAAAATCAATATTTGGTGCATACCTCTGTTTTTAACTCATAGTTCAGTTAAATTTCGTTCAGTTTGGGGGAAGAAATGCAAAACATAAAATTGCTTGTATTTTATTTTTTTTTCCTTTGTGAAGTTTCCAGTCTTGAAAATTTCTGTAATTTTGCAACCTTAGATACGACTTATTCTTTCTCATTCCAGAGCTCTTTACTTACTAAAGTGTATAAAACAATTACTAATTCTGTGTGGAAGATCCAGTACACACCACAACACTGGTTATATCTACATATACATATATACAGTCATCAACCCCACATATTCTACACACGGCTCTGTCCACACACAGCCACATCCACTTATTAGAGAATTGATAACATTTGATAACTAATAAAAATAATAAAATAAATAAATAGTAAATAAGTAAATAGTTTCTTACCATGCGTCTTCAACCCCTCATGTCTGACGGCCAAACAGAGAATAAAGAAAAGCGTGAGAGATGAAGAGGTGTGAGGTTAAGGCGTTTTGTTCTGCACAATTGTGTTTCCTCTTGTGCTGAATTAGTTGCTGCAAACTGAGGAAGTGTTGCACTGCTACAGTATTAAAGCATTTTGTCTGCACATTATTTTTACCATCTCAGTCCACAAGTGTGAAGAGAAGTGGAGGGGGTGTAGATGAACCCACTGTCTCTGTAACTGAGCGAGTAAAACTCACAGCCTGGTCTTCATCAACCCAAACCACCAAACACATGCAGCACACAATCTTTAAAACTTTATTTAAAGATAATTTTTCTTAACAATATAACAATTAATGGTTTTGCCATTTATAAATAATAAATAATTTTATACTCATGAATGGAATTGTAAAAAAAAAAAAAAAAAAATATATATATATATATATATATATATATATATATATATATATATATATATATATATATATATATATATTTAAATTAAAACACCAGAAATACTGAATGTACTGTAAAGAACAATGTATTAAAATAATAATGTGAAGGAATTACCACAGTGATCTGGAGCTGTTCATTGTGGAGTGTCAAAACAACCACTAGAGGGAGCACAGCAGGGAAAGTCATCAAGATGCTGCATTTTTCTACAGCTAATTTGTAAATGTTTTAAAGCATTTAAAGGTAAATATTCTGGTTTTATGGCACTATGATACCAGTCACCAGGCAAACAGTTGAAAAAAGTAAAGGGGGTCTGAAAACTTTCTGAATGCACTTTATGCAAAGCTTTGGCTTGTTAACTAAAAAAAGTATACATATTTATTTATTTATGTATTCATTTATTTTATTTATTTATGTTTCTTTTTTTTAATGATTATATTGTTTTTACATATTTGCATATTTAAAATATTTATTACTTAGTTTGCGCCAGTGCCAACGATATTCCAGTGTTTTCTCAGGTGTTAATGTTTCGCAATAGATTAAATAAAAAGGGAGAAGAGTAACCATGGACTAACTATACATCATTCTAAAGTTTAATGGTAAATGTATAACGAATGTATTTGCTGGATGTGTGTAAGCAGTACACAACAACAACATGTATAAAAAAGCACTTCTTACATTTTTATTGTAATAACGAGTCACAAACACATCCACTGCTGCTGATCCCGGTTTATTAGGAAAGATGAGGCTCCACTGAACAATATTGTGTAAAGCGTTTTTGCTACAATTAAACAATAGTGTTGTAATTTAGATGTTTATTTCTTTATTTAGGTCTAAGAACTTCGACTGGTGTTTGTGTGTGAGTTTGTGTTTCAGAATAACTTTCGCAAAAAAACACATCTTGCTGGTAAAAAAAAAAAAAATAAAAAAAAATATGGCTGGTGGAAAATAGTGTTACAAAACGGTTGAGACCACAAAAAAAAGAACAAAATAAAAAAGTAAAAGAGGTGGAATCTTGGGTTGAGTCTCTACTCTCTCTGCAGGTGTCATGATGTTTTTATTCTGCACCACCTTTCATTTCAAACCTTTTATTTCCTGTCAGTAGCATTATGGAAACAAAATGATTGATAGAAAATGTAGCCAATAAGTGCAGGATTCGAACGATTTATGGGAGGATTTTATTCTCCACGTGTTTGAGTCTTAGTTTAATTACTCTTTATAAACTCTCACTGGCCGAAGCAGCACGCGCTGTGACGAACCAGGAAGTGATGCAGCTCTCAGGTCAACACAAACAGCTGTTTATAGCTCGTGCTAACTAGACTTTGTTTACCAAAAAAAAAAAAAAACCCGACAAAAATCGACAATCAAAAAAGTAGTTTTATCGTACATTTGCACCATGTGGAAAATATTGTTGGGGCGGAGTAACAACAGAGACTTAGAGATCTACATGAAGATGCAATTTTACATCTGTAAGTTACAATATATCTCCCTTTATAGTTTCATAAGATGATATACGTTTTATTAGCCATTTGTATTTATAAGAGAAATGCTTGAAAAGTGTATGTGTGTGTGTGTGTGTGTGTGTGTATTGTTGAGATTGAAATGTCCGGTCATCAATATGAATGCCTATGACTGTAGAACAAGAGCTTGTCTGCTACCTGGCCATCAGTATGAATGCCAAATCGATATTAATATTCAAACATGTATAACAAAAGCCTTTAATGGTCAGCAGGTCATTTCTATGCAGACTGTATGAATAGAGTATGAATGGCCTGAGTTTAGCAGGTGTCTCTCAAACAGGGGGAGGGAGAAAAGAATCAGACATAGTCTCAGATAAATGTTTGTAGGAATTTTATTTGTCATGAAAATCTTCATAAAATAAAATTTTAAATATAAACTCAAAGCATGTGGCTTTCAACCCAGTACTTTTCTGGATTGCTCCAGGACTGATTTCATGTATTGATATATATAAAGAAATAAATGTTTAATGCAGAAAATGTATATTGAAGATAATTCATCATCTATACCTTAATATCTTTTTTTTTTTTAGCAATATCAATGTTGAATAATGTTGCTCAACGTGTCTTCTTTCCAGAGATATCTAAACAGTGTATGTAGCCCATTGTTATCAGGAACTGTTAACATGTAAATTTAGGCAGGGCATTTCAGCTGTGAGTCCCAAAAGCTGTGCTGAAAGCTAACTGGTTAGCATATGCTTTACTGTACATGGGTTGAAGTGGAAGATTTCCTGCTTTAAGGCACTGAACTTCAACCCTTTTAAACATAAATTAGTGTGAATTCTGACTGCACCCCAGGCCTCCTTATCTCACCTACATCAGTACCTGACATTTACTACCACCCTCACAGCTAAATCTATCTCCACAAATCTGCACAAAAACATTCCTAAATCTAGTGGAACATTTTTCCAGAAGAGTGGAGAGAATTAGAACAGCAAATGTGGAATGTGATGCTCAAAAAAACACATACCATACTTATGACCAGATGTCTGCAAACTTATGGCAATACTATAATAATAATAATTATATATATATATATATATACACACTAGTCTAATATGCAAAATTAGTAAAAAAAAAAACAAACAAACAAACTCATACGTAGATTCTTACTGTGCTGATTTGACCCTCTTGTCTGAAGTCATGAAGCGTGAGCAGTGTGATAGGAAGACGTGTTGATTATGCTGTTCTGCATAAGCAACATTTATTAATTATATTTTCTCTTTTTTGCTGCAATGCTACAACAGAAATCTTTTTTTTTGTTTGTTTGTTTTTTTGCTGAATACTCCAGGATATCTCCAACAGTATGTCTATATTTCTTAGCATTAATAGACAATCAGTGTAAAGTTCTCTAGTGAAAATTAATGACACAGAGACTTTTGATTTTCAGGAATTTAGTCAATAGATCAAAAGTTGAGTAACTTAAAGTATAATTCATTTTTCTACCATACTTGACCCTCAAAACCCAAAATCATAACGCTTGTCATCTGTGTCTTACTAAAGCCAGTTTACTGTTTGTGCTTTAAGAACGTCCAAATCCTTAAAGAGCAAGTGGCTGATCATGCAGTGCACACACTCACACCCAAACACAAAAGGTGTGAAACTGAATTTGAAAGAGAGGAAGCTCATTGTGTGTGTGTGTGTGTGTGTGTGTGTGTGTGTGTGTGTGTGTGTGTGTCTATATAAAGAGGATACAGAGTAGAAACAAGTCAAATGATCTGTCAGTACAGTAAAATAATTACACTTGGTAAAATGGTGAAATAAGAAAACATATCTAAAAACATCATAAAAACATTGACAAAGCTGCATGGAGAGAATTTGACCAGAGTCTATAATCATCCACATCAGTCTCACAGTGGAGGATTATTCCCAAACATTGTGGGAGAGAGGCAAGAGATATGCTTCTGGTATTAAAGGAGCAATGCCTCCAGTATAACTCATGAATGAAAGAAGAGACTAAGCAACCTAGCTTGAAGGATCTCTATCACCAGGTCAAGAACTGCACTGAAGTTACTTTAGCTTGTGTGGCAGCTGGTAGGTGTTGGTTTAAGCCAATTTTCCCTGTAATCAACAATATTTTGATTTCAGCTGTCAGAAAGAAGAGGGCTTAATCTCCATTAATTGAGACAATACGCAATGCAGCAAATCACGTTTCAGATAGTTTGATTAAATCTCAAACAGCTGCTAGATGAGGCAGCTTCATGCTCTGGTTCCAAATAAAAAAAACAAGTTGTGGGGAAAAACAGGACCCTCATGCCAGCCACAAGTTATTTCAGGATTAAAAAAGAAAAACATGAGTAAAGACCCTCCTGGCTGATGAATCTGCAACCAACACAACTGTTAGTTATGCATCAAGAAAGGACTAACCTTTGCTGGCATCTAGTCATCATAAGTGATCACATCAGCAGGACTGGGATGAGAAATATGTAAATAAAAAGAGAGTCCTCACAGTGCTCAATAATTTGGTGTTTAAATCCAAAGTAAAATAAAAAAACTTAAGAGAAATATTTACACAGCATGAAGTTTAATCTGACAGAATATAGATTTAAAGAAAACTCTTACTGCAAGTGTGTAATAAACATCATCAGATTTCCGGCCTGCAGGGTCGAGAGCTGCATACGTGTCGTCTTTAGCACTCAGCCCAATGTTCTGCAGAGAGGAGGGGTGGAGAACATGAGCAGGTTTTGCTGAAGATCTTTACAGTAAAAGTTTATTATGAACAAAGCAGCCACCTGATGGACAGGTCTGTATTAACTCACCTGATGGTAACCTTCATCTGGATTATTCTTCTGTCTCCTATATCACAAAAAGTACAATTTTCCCCATTCTAGGCATCTTCAGAGGAATTAATGATGAATTGATCAGCACAATGATTCTCATCTGAGCCAGAAAAATGCAGACAGAAGAGTCCAAACACAAAAATGCCAACAGCCACATTCACATTTACAGAGTCATCTGATACTCTGCATATCCAAACAGAAACACACACACACACACACACACACACACACACACACAGAGAAAAGTAAAAGTCAAAATATTTTCTATTGAAAGTGCATCTGCAGTACAGAATGTAAAATGGAGCAGTGATGAAACAGTAATGTCTAAAAATCTCTCACCAGTTATAGTGATGGCCACTGCAGCTGATCTCTCAGAGCCGAGTTTATTCTGAACCTCACAGTAGTACAGTCCACTCTGTAGAGCTCTGTAACTCTGTCCTGATCCTACAGGTGATGCTTCATTCTCCTTAAACCAGGTGTAGGTCTCCACAGGTGCAGGAAGTCACATGCTTCTGGCTGTTTATAAACATGGCCACAGCAGACACCCAACACTGCAAAGAGAATAAACTGAAGGTTTTATGTTGCAATGAAATTTAACTGCAGGTCAGATTCACACTGAATATTTCTGATTTTGAAAAGAGGTTTTTAAGAATCAACTACAGCATTATGCTGCTTCTTCATCCTATAGTCCATCCTGGTGCCATTTTGTACACAGAAGTGTTATGTGACCAACAGACACAAAAATTTTTTGCTTCTTTGTTTTGCTCTTTGTCTCCTTTTTGTCTTGGCTTTCCTCATCTGCAGGTGCAGGATCCAGTTATGGGTGCAGTTGGGGGCTTTGCCGGACCACTCACTGAAGCAGATATCAGCAAAGAGTTGGGGCTTCTAGGTTTAAGCAGGAAAGTGGAAATGTGGAATGTGGAAAGTTCATGCTGTGAATAAAAACCCCTTTCTATAGTGTAATTCCTGAAAGAAATGGCAGGCAGGTGGCACCTGCTGTATTAGTGGACAGGTTAGGATGTACATAGGCAGGGAAGTTGTTTTGTTCTGTTCTTTGATTCGGCACCATCACTGAGTTCACCTCCACAATTCACCACTTAACTGTTTCTAGTTTATGGATTTTTTATTTACTTTTTTGGAAATGTGGTTATATTTCTGATTCTTGAGCGGCTGTATTATGGCTGATGTGTAGTAAGGATGGTGTGACAAATAAAAGAAAGTCCACAATTTAAGACATTTATTTATTCCTTAATTAATATATAAAAAAAGCATTTTGCCTTTTAAAAAATCTTGACAGCTCTTCCTTCAGGGTGAATGAGTCACGTGAGAAGGTGGTCATGGAGAGAAACACACCAGTTATAGGATCTAAACACCGACATTCACCCAGATACTGAAGTAAAAAGAATAAAGAAATATAAAAAAAAAGAAATATATAAATACATACAATTAAATGAACGAATTTAAATACACACTGCAAATTAACACTCCAGAGTACACATGATAAACACTACAAACAAAAAAAAGAAAAAAAATAGCAAATGTAATATTAAAATGTAAATATATTTAAGCTTGTGATTAAAAATTATATATAAATTGTGTCATACAAATGAGCAAAAGCAATTATCCTAGAACATATTTCAGGTAACTAATGTTATTCTGGACTGTTGGCTGATTTTTGACTCCTTTGTGAAGAAGAAATTTTAGGAAACAATTTTGTTTCATTTTGAACAAATCTAATTGGTTCAAAAATCCAATCTTAAATTTGATTGGTCTTTCAACTGGATTCTGAGTTAGTGGGCGGAGATTGTTATCTCTATCTAAATATCTCTGACTGACAGCTTACAGTTGAATCCTGGTAATATTTACACTTATACAATATCCTCTCATTCACTTTTTTGCATTACATTACTTGAGATCTGTTGGTTTTTACACAGCGAGGGTCCAGAAGACGACAGAAGATCTAAAACTGGATTTACACTGTGATGATTTTCAGGCTGATTTTGTGACACACAAACTTTACACATCAGAAACAAACATGTAAATTTTGTTCATTTCATGTTGCTGTAGACGACACTGAGATCCTCAGCATTGGAAGACCTACAGAAAGAGAGTAAATGATCACACTAAGATCCAGCAGAAGATCTTTTCCACATCTGGATTGAAGGAAACAGAGCAGCTCTTCTCACCTGTCATCAGCACCAGTGCGTGTAAATTTAACACTAGCGTACTGAACCTCGTCCTCCCCAGAGGCAGAAGTGATTGCAGCAGAACTTCCAGCATCCCCGAGATCAACAGCACGCTGGCAAACAACTTTAGCATACAGGTCTTCATTCTGATTGGCTGAGGCTGAATCAGATGCAGCGTTGACTCTATTCACTGCTACATTTTCATAAAATCCTGAGGAGAAGAGCATAAAAGATCAGAATCAGAATCACAATCACAATATACAAACACAGTCAACAATTATCTCTACACTTTTCTTTACCTCTTTTCCACTTTGGTCAATACTTGTATTTTTCCTGCTGAAAAAACAAACAAACAAACAATATTGAACAAAATATCAGCATTGAACAAAATCTGTTCACATTATTAGCAATCT
Source organism: Silurus meridionalis (assembly GCF_014805685.1). Taxonomy (NCBI): domain Eukaryota; kingdom Metazoa; phylum Chordata; class Actinopteri; order Siluriformes; family Siluridae; genus Silurus; species Silurus meridionalis. The sequence continues at coordinate 2,137,542 of NC_060907.1, forward strand.
GCAGTTTTATTCATGTAATAAATAATAAATGATCCTGTATTTTCTCACCTTTTACACAAGATGATGACACCAATGACACAAACACACACAACCCCAACACCCCAACACCTGCATACACACCTACACTCTGATCTACTGTGTGGAAATATAATGTTATAATGAATCAGTGTTAAATATTATACAGTGTAATTCTGATTTATAGATTTATATCATCTCTCTTACTGGTTATAGTGATGGACACTGCAGCTGATCTCTCAGAGCCGAGTTTATTCTGAACCTCACAGTAGTACTGTTACGTCCCATTGGATGTTTGTGTGTGTGTGTGTGTGTGTGTGTGTGTGTGTGGGTGTTTGTCTCTGTCTATTGGTTTACCTTCCTGTCAATTTCTCAAGGTTCCGCCCCCTTTGGACTGCAATTGGCTGGGGAGATAATCAACGTGTGTGACCTGACTGCACCTGTGGCCAATCCAGTAAACTGTTGGGGTTTAAAAAGAGGACTGCAGGGACATTGGAGAGAGCACCATGAGCACCATTTGTTTTTGCTGTGTTGTGTTTGGAGCAGTGCTTGCTTATTGTTTGTATCACATTCGTTGAATGTTATCTTGTTTGTTTTGAGTAGTTTTATTCTAACAACAACCCTTGTGTTTTCCCCAGGAGTGTTGGGCAGGTAGTATGTCACGTGACTTACATCTTGCAACACGTAGGTGATACTATGTATAGAGACACTAGCTAGGAGTGTGCTACTTCTGTATTTTGTTAGTTTAGAGTAGGTAAGCTAGGGCGTATAGAGGCGCGGAAGAATTCTGTTTAGTGTTAGGTTAGTGGTTTATTACTGAGGTAGTTGGTTTTGTTGTGTTCTTTTCTTTAGCGCCACTCTCCGCCTCTCTCTCCTGTGGGATTATTTATTATGCCTTGTGTAACACCCCTTTAAGTTAGTCGGCACCTCGTGAATTATTTAAATGCCCAGGTGAATTAGACAGAGGGTAACATGGACCAGTATTCTAGATTCGGAGGGAGCAGCAGTGAGAGATTAAATAAACAGACAGACAACAATAATGTGGTTGAATTATAATGAAGAGATTATATTGTAGCGAAGAGAAAATGAATGAAAAGTAACCAATTAACTGTTTCCCTTTTAGCAGAAAACACAAAATTCTATAAACCCAGATAATTTATTCTTTAATGAATGCAAATTGAATTAACCAAATTAGTTTCTATCTGTCTTTCTTTTCTTTAATATATATATTTATATTAGGATTTATTCTCATTTTAATCTAAGTCAATCTAATTTCACTTTGAACCTATTTAATCTCAACTGTTTTACCTTGAACTTAATTTAGAATTTGAGAAATTCCCCCTAGTTTAAACCACCTCTTTTATAATCACAATACCTCTTAACTTGGATAGAACATTTAAAATGGGCAGAAAAACAAACAAAAAAAACAATTCTTGTAACCAGCAAAGTATAGGACTCAATTTAACAATGTATGGCAAAGAAATGAAGAACCATGAGAAAAAAACACAATGACCCTTAACCTTAAACTCTAATGAGCAATCGAGTGGAATGAACAATAATGCCACAAAATTCAACAGTCAATAAAATAAACAATGGTGATGCATAAAATCGATTATCTTTTTTTTTTTTTTTTTTTTTTAAAGCAAACAGTTCGTCCTTACCAAGTGATGTTAGAGGAACAGTTCAGGCCTACCGTTATGCTGACCAAAAAAAATAGTCCACAAACGATTGAGGAAAACAACCAAAGAGTTCGATGTCAAGTCAATCTGTCGCCCTGTGCAATTCTTCCTCTTTCCTTTTTTATTTATTTATTTATTTTATTTATTTCAGGAAAACAAAGTAGTAAATCCACTGAAGTCCTCAGATATCCTCGTTTCACTCAAGGTCTGTTGGGTGGCTCGCCATCTTGTTCAGCGTGGTAGCAACTTAGTTCGTGTTGTTGCCAAATCCAAAATTCAACCAATTCAACAAAAAATCAGTTCAAACTAAACTAATACTTTACTAGAATCTCCTTCTAGTTTTTTTTTTTTTTTGTTTGTCTTTAATTCCCAAACGTGTTATTTTTTTTTTCTCTCTTTCTCAAATCTCCAACAATCCTTAGTATTCCTCTCTCTCTTTTTTTTTCCGTGCTGTCCCTCAGTCATTTCCCGGCAATGAGTCCTCTCACTTCATTGGTCAATATCTCACACTCTCTTAAAGGAGACAACGTTCAGTAACGACCAATTACATTTTCACATTCAGAAAATGAAATAAAACACATATTTATTCAAATATAAATGTTATATTATTATTTTTTTTCTGAATTCAATCAATAATTTTCTCCTTCCTGTTTATTCAGTATCCCTTACTGATTTACTATTTATTTATTTATAATCACTCTGGGTTACACTCTCCCCCGTTTACTCTAGGCACGTCCTCGTGCATGCTAGTAGTAGGTTGTGTATCTATAAGTGAGTTGGCAAAATTGCTGTCTATAATAGACTTAGTGATAAAAGCACTGAGACTCTGGACGAAAGACTGCACTATCGAAATCAAAGGATTACCCAATTCAGGGTAGGTAAGTATTCGTGGTTTCTGTCTAACTCTATCAGACCTTCTGATAAAACTGCTATCACCCTCAGTTTGCTCCGCCTCTGTTTCACACTCACAGACTGTTTCTGGTCCCCCTATAGGTATATTCTGATCAGTCAACATGTCAGAAATACTCGCAGGTGTGCTTTTACTGGCCACAGACTCCACAACCTCTGGACCAACATCAGATGAGTATCTCAATGTAGATGTACCCTCAATTCTAGATTGCTCTGAAACAGGCAGACAACTGACAGGAGAATCTGCCAGGGCAGGCAAATCATCATCTTGAACATGATCAGAGTCCAGATCCACTAGGACTGAAGGAACACCATTCTGTGACCTCTGTCCAGGCTCATATACCTCAGTAAGTCTAGTAGTCGTCAAAAGTGGACGATCTTGATACGGCAACTCTAAGCAGCTATCATCATCAGCGTCTGTCTGATCTTGTACATCATTACTAGGATTTCTACGAGTTGGCGGACGTTTCCGAGTCTTGGTCAAATCTACTGCCTCTTCTGATAACTTCAACAGATTACAAGGCAGCAAGAGGTCTCTGTGAAGTGTCCTAAAAGGCCCTTCCTTAATTTCTGGCTTAACAGTGTACACAGGAAGATCCCCTGCTCTGCTCACGACAACATACAAGCGATTCCCACTTATCAGCTAGTTTCTGTTTACCTCTTAAGCGTACATTTCGAACTAAAACCCTATCGCCAATGTCTAGGGTGGAATCAAGAACATGCTTATCAAAGCGAGCTTTGTTCCTCTCTCCAATTTTAGCAACATTTTTCATTGCTAGATCATATGTTCCCTGCAACCTAGACTTCAAATCACGTACATACTGAGAGTGTGTATTATACTGTTCTTTGTTCCTAGGAATATTGAAAACCAAATCAATAGGCAATCGCGGCTGCCTTCCAAACATCAATTGCACGGGTAAACCCAGTCGAGTCATGCTTGGTGCAATTATATGCGTGTACAAGAGGTTTCACAAAGCTACTCCAGTGCACCTTATCAGACTCTTTCAATGTACCCAGCATGCACAAAAGAGTACGATTAAACCGTTCGACTGGATTTCCCTGGGGTGGTAAGGAGTTGTCCTGATCTTCTGAATCCCCATCAACGCAGCAAAGCTCTTTAATAGTCCTAGACTCAAAATCAGCCCCTTGATCACTATGCAATTTTTCAGGGATCCCATAATAGACTATGAAGTTCTCCCAAAGAGCCTTAGCTACAGTACATGACTTCTGGTTGAAGTTGGCATAGCAACTGCATACTTGGTAAAGAAATCTGTAATAACTAGCACATCCTTTGTATTTTTGGAATCTGGCTCAATCGACAAGAAGTCCATACACACCAACTCAAGAGGTCGAGTCACTTGGATATTGACTAAAGGAGCAGCTTTTTCAGGTAAGGATTTATGACACACATCTAGGGCATGTTTTGATCTTTTGCTCCACATCAACAGCCATTCTAGGCCAATAGAACCTTGATCTTACCAGATCAAGTGTGCGTTCTATACCTAAATGTCCCATTCCATCATGTAAATATGTGAGAACCACACTACGCAAAGATTCAGGAAGGACCAATTGGTATTGAGGTGCTCACCCTCTCGTCTTCTCCGATAGAGGATTCCGTTCTGCAACTCCAATTTTTCCAGCTCCCTTATCAGCAATGGAAGGATAGGAAGTTCTTTCCTCACAGAAGGAGAAATTGTCTCCCCAGTCTCTAATTGTTGAATAACCTCACGTATGACAGGGTCAGATCTTTGCTTTTCTTTCAGATCATCTTCTCCAACAGTTAGAATTTCAGAAAGACCATTACATATCTCATTCCTATCAAAGCTGCATGGTATTGCATCAACATGCATAGCGATTCAACCAAAGCAAAAGGAGGATCTGCACAAAGACCCGAGTTGTGATGGACCGAGTGTTTTTCGCATATGGCCTGTATAGCCTCAGTGGGAACGGTGTAACCATCATCAACCAGGTGATTTAAAGTGAATTGCCGAATTCGCTCTAGCTCCTTTTGAGACGCCACATCATTTCTCAACCCTCCCTGAGGACGTCTGGACAGACTGTCAGCATCCAGATTTAGTTTCCCAGCTCTAAACTGCAACTTGAAAGAAAAAGTCGAAAGAGCTGAGAGCCATCTGTAGCTTGTAGAATCTAACTTTGCTGATGTTAATATGTATGTCAAAGGATTGCTGTCGGTAACAACAGTGAATTGGTTACCGTACAGATAGTCATAGAACTTCTCAGTGACAGCCCATTTAAGGGCCAAGAATTCTAGCTTATGAGCTGGATAATGGGCTTCACTCCGGGAAAGACCTCGACTGGCAAAAGCAATAACCTTCATTTGCCCATCTTGCTCTTGATATAGAGCTGCTCCCAGCCCTACAGTGCTTGCGTCTGTGTGAAGGACGTACGGAAGTTTTGGATTCGCAAAACCAAGCACTGGGGCGGTAGTAAGTGCCTCAATGATTGCTTCAAATGCATGCTGACAACTTTCAGACCAACGTTTCCCAAAAGTCTCCTTGGGATCATAATAATCTCTTCTCCTTAGACTTGCAGCCTTTACGGAGTGGCGGGTATCCCGATGTCAATCCGTTTAAAGGCTTCACAATCTTGGCAAAATCTCTGATAAACCTTCGATAGTACCCTACGAAACCTAAGAAAGAACGCAGTTCCTTCAGGTTCTTTGGGACTGGCCAAGATTTTAACACCTCCACTTTGTCAGGGTCTGTTTCTACACCACTGCTAGACACAATATGTCCAAGATACTTCACAGATGTCTGAAAAAATTTACATTTTTCTGGAGAGAGTTTTAAACCATACTCTTTCAATCGTTGCAGCACTCTCAACAACCTGCTCTCGTGTTCCTCCAACGTGTCCGAATATACAATTAAATCATCCAAGAAAACCACAACCTCCTTCAGATGGATGTCACTCATGCATCTCTCCATGAGCCTTTGAAAAGTACTGGGAGCATTAGTGACTCCTTGTGGCATCCTATTAAACTCCCAGAACCCCAATGGACAGACAAAAGCAGTTTTATGTTTATCGGACTCTTCCACCTCAATCTGATAGTAACCAGATTTGAGGTCAAGAACAGAAAACCAACGAGAACCAGTAAGAGCAGAAAAAGTCTCTTCCAAGTTGGGGAGGGCATATGCATCTTTGATCGTTTGTAAATTAAGTTTGCGGTAATCGATGCAGAGTCGAACATCCCCATTTTTCTTTCGTACAACTACGATAGGTGAGGAAAAAGATGACTCCGACTCCCGGATGACACCAGCATCCAGTAACTCTTGCAGATGCTTACGGACTGCATCATAATCCTGAGGGTGTATTGGCCGAGCCCTCTGTTTGAATGGAGTTTCATCATGTAACCTTATATGATGCTTCACCTTATCCGTTCTACCAAAGTCAAGATCATCAAGGGCAAAGATCTCTGCCATTGACCACAGCTTTTGTGAAATTCTGTCCTTCCATTCAGCAGGAACAGGTGAGTCACCAAAATCTACAGAGAAAGGCTGAGCAGCTTCCATCACTTCATTTTTTTTCACCGCAGCTTCGCTAGTGATCACGCTTTGCAGTGAGTGTAATTCTGCAATTACACACTTTGCAGGGATTGAAATATCATGCTCAGTTTCATTTTTCAGAATCACTGGTATTTTCTGTGATGTCCTATAAGGGAGTGAGACAAGACAGGAGGTGCACAAAAGACCTCCTGGCCAAGAAGACTCAGAAGGGGCTCCATGAGGACCCATTTATCAAACATGGCTCTCGTGTGGTCACTGATCCTTCAAAAACGAAAGTTTGCCCAGCAGGAACAATCCCAGGCTTTGTACCTGGAATTCGCACAGATCCAATGACGCTATTAGATTTTTGTTTAAATCTATATTCAAGAACATTCAGAATAGCTTTGAACCCATAAGGTAAAATCTGATGTGATTCAGTAAGCCCTGAATCAGAGTGGCTCTTGTAGGCTAAATCAAGACTGTTTGTGCCTATAAGTACAGTAGATTGAACACTACTAGTGGTATCTGCAGTGACTAAAGCAAGAGTGGAAAGTTTTGTCTCAGCTCCAAGGAATTCTTTGGGGAACACTACATCTACTTCAATATACCCAAGATAAGGAACAAGCTGACCATTCGCTGCTTCCACCTCAAGAAGTTGCTCAAGAGGCTTAATTTCCAAATGAGACAAATTTTGCTCGTAGTACATCTGAGGAACTGTAGTCACCTGTGAGCCTGTATCGAGAAGACAATTACATTTCTGCCCCAATTAAGATATCGGCAGTGCATTTTGCCCCAACCAAACCCTTAGGCAGAACAAAAGCCTTGTTCCTAGTGCGAGTATGCCAGGTGTGATTTCTATTTTTACACCTGTTGGGACCTCTAGTATACCCCTCAGCCCCTGTTTGTCCCACAACTGGGGCTGATTCTAGTTTAACGGGACAGGATTTGATGACCCTCCTCTGGTCTCCCAAGCAACCTGCCTCTCTCTCAGAAGCTTCCTTTTGGATGCTACCAAAGTAGGATTTGGGGCATTCTCACAAGTAGCGACAATGTGACCATCTTCGCCACAATGGAAACAGTACCAGGGTTTGGGTTTACTCAGTTGCTTAGAAGAAAAACTATAGGATGCGTCAATCGGGTCTGTGCACACAGACTGCGATTTAGTGGTCTTTGCAGCGAATTTGACATTCGCAGACCTGGTGGGCTTACCAGCAGCAAATTGGCTCTGCAACTCGACTACTTGTTTCTGCAAATCATGAACCCTACTTTCATGAGTGTCTTTATTTTTATCTTTAGTTTTCTTCAAGCTCTCAACCTGTCCTTGAAGCGCTGAAATCTGCTTCTCCAAGTCAGCAACAGAAATTTGTTTAGACACTACCTCATCAGAGGAAAGGTACAAAGAATGAGAAAGAGCACGCTTAGACATACCAAAATGCTTCCTCATACGAGACTCTTTAGCACTTTGTTTGTCTTCTGCTGTGCGCAACAGCAGCAAAACTTCTGAGAAAGAAGGGGGGTCATTTTTCTTTTGTTCAAGCTGAAATTCTGAGATGAGGGCATCATCCCAACAGCCCCTACAGAACTGTCTAAGCAAATGTCGATCAGATTCACTAGCGGACACACCACCGCGTCGCACAACACGTGTCAACGCTACTTGTAGACGCTGCAAGAACAGTGATGGCTTCTCTCCCGCATCCTGCAAAGTATTCAAGAATTTAGCAAAAAGCTCGTCACCATCTTCGACTGTTCCAAAAGCTGAATCCAAAAGATCAAGATAAGCTCTGGGTGAGGCATGGGAACCCAGTGTTCTCACAATGTCTGCTGCCGGAGGCAAAAGGCTGTCAAGAATCTTTCGGGATCTGACTAGGTCAGAAACAGCAGGATCTTGCAGCATAAGTTCAATACTATTGTGCCATGTTTCATAGTCCACCTCGTTCCCTGGTCGAGGGGACCTCCCAGAGAAGAACCTTAGCTTAAAAGGAGCGTGCATGCGAGAAACAGCTTCCTCGCTCTTCACAATATGCTCAACTACAACGCTGCACTTCTAGGGATTTACATTAGTAACAGGCGTTCCGGCTAATGGAACAAACAAAGCATCATTTAACGTTCTTTGGTTCTCATGGGCTAGACTAACATTTGGAAAAGCAGGTGGATGAGGAGTTCTCACAAGGACATCTTTGTCCTGAGGCACAGGTTTTTTACATCTTGCAAACTGTTCATTTAAGAGCTCCTCGAAAGGCTTACCACTGAGCTTTGCAATGCGTTCCAGCTCCTCCATGTAACCCCTGGTTGCGCTACTAGTTACTAACTGAACATACGTACTAGCCAAAGCTTTAATCTCATACCTGATTCTGGGCTCATGTGGGCTTTCAAAATGAATGGCAGCTGGGGCCCCAAGGTCTCAGTGCCCTTCCACTCTCATATTCAATTATCACATGCTTATGATAAGGGGAATCAGGACTGTCAATGCGAACAATTCTGCCGATGTGGCCATATCTGCTGAGATGATCAGTCAGATCATCATCTCTCTCTGTGTTTGTAACTCCACTCACAATAAGTGAGTTCGGAACCTTAACATTTTCTTCCTCAATAATTTCCATTCTCAAACACAATGTCTCGCTATATCTGTCTGTTATGTTACAAAGTTATCTCTCTACTCACTACTCCTGGCTGGCTCGCCAATAATGTAACACCCCTTTAAGTTAGTCGGCACCTCGTGAATTATTTAAATGCCCAGGTGAATTAGACAGAGGGTAACATGGACCAGTATTCTAGATTCGGAGGGAGCAGCAGTGAGAGATTAAATAAACAGACAGACAACAATAATGTGGTTGAATTATAATGAAGAGATTATATTGTAGCGAAGAGAAAATGAATGAAAAGTAACCAATTAACTGCTTCCCTTTTAGCAGAAAACACAAAATTCTATAAACCCAGATAATTTATTCTTTAATGAATGCAAATTGAATTAACCAAATTAGTTTCTATCTGTCTTTCTTTTCTTTAATATATATATTTATATTAGGATTTATTCTCATTTTAATCTAAGTCAATCTAATTTCACTTTGAACCTATTTAATCTCAACTGTTTTACCTTGAACTTAATTTAGAATTTGAGAAATTCCCCCTAGTTTAAACCACCTCTTTTATAATCACAATACCTCTTAACTTGGATAGAACATTTAAAATGGGCAGAAAAACAAACAAAAAAACAATTCTTGTAACCAGCAAAGTATAGGACTCAATTTAACAATGTATGGCAAAGAAATGAAGAACCATGAGAAAAAAAACACAATGACCCTTAACCTTAAACTCTAATGAGCAATCGAGTGGAATGAACAATAATGCCACAAAATTCAACAGTCAATAAAATAAACAATGGTGATGCATAAAATCGATTATCTTTTTTTTTTTTTTTTTTTTTTAAAGCAAACAGTTCGTCTCATCAAGTGATGTTAGAGGAACAGTTCAGGCCTACCGTTATGCTGACCAAAAAAAATAGTCCACAAACGATTGAGGAAAACAACCAAAGAGTTCGATGTCAAGTCAATCTGTCGCCCTGTGCAATTCTTCCTCTTTCCTTTTTTTTATTTATTTATTTATTTATTTATTTCAGGAAAACAAAGTAGTAAATCCACTGAAGTCCTCAGATATCCTCGTTTCACTCAAGGTCTGTTGGGTGGCTCGCCATCTTGTTCGCGTGGTAGCAACTTAGTTCGTGTTGTTGCCAAATCCAAAATTCAACCAATTCAACAAAAAATCAGTTCAAACTAAACTAATACTTTACTAGAATCTCCTTCTAGTTTTTTTTTTTTTGTTTGTCTTTAATTCCCAAACGTGTTATTTTTTTTTTCTCTCTTTCTCAAATCTCCAACAATCCTTAGTATTCCTCTCTCTCTTCTTTTTTTTTCCGTGCTGTCCCTCAGTCATTTTCCGGCAATGAGTCCTCTCACTTCATTGGTCAATATCTCACACTCTCTTAAAGGAGACAACGTTCAGTAACGACCAATTACATTTTTCACATTCAGAAAATGAAATAAAACACATATTTATTCAAATATAAATGTTATATTATTTTTTTTCTGAATTCAATCAATAATTTTCTCCTTCCTGTTTATTCAGTATCCCTTACTGATTTACTATTTATTTATTTATAATCACTCTGGGTTACACTTGGTTTTTCTGATTAGTGTAAATATTGTGTATATACTCCATTCCCTCCTGTTCCTCCTTGTGTGAATAAATCCTTTTATATTATACTCGGTTTACGTGTCCTTTTCCCTGGCCTATTCACAGAATGGATCACAGTATGAATGTTACAGCTTCACCCTAGACATATAAAAAGAAGACGTAACATTTAATGGGGGCTCGTCCGGGATCATCTTCCCAAATAGTTCAAAATACTGTGGCCATTTTGTGAATGCTGGTGGAATATGACCGTGTTTGAGTTGGTATAACGAGGTGACTTGCATGGAATTACGAAGTAGTGTCTGTCTGCTGGCTGTGCATCGTGACCATGTTTAGCTTGTCGAATTTCATTGTTTCTCCTTCATTAGAGCAGATTGATCTTTGTCGGAAGCCAGATTTATTCCTGATAGCTGACCACTACCAGATCGTTGTTAATAGACAAGGTCTTAAAAGAGACATAAAGAGTGAAATACTAGAGCTTGGTAGAGTTAAGAATACTCCCCATGTCAGACACGGCTGAAGGCGTGGATACCGGTCAGGTTGGAAGCCGTAGTGACGTTGTTGTTGGGCCTCTCACTGTTGGAGATGAGGATCCACAGAGTGGCATAGCTGATGCTGCAGTGGAGGGGCAGCCCGAAGCTAAGGCCGGCTTGCCGCCCTTTGATCCATTCTCTCCCAGCTCTGTTGACTCTAGAGGGGATGCGCGACTGAAAGTCCGCCTGGCTCGGTTACAATCCGATGCCCAAGAGAGAGCTCAAACACGTCAGGCTGAGATAGCCATGCGTCTGGAGGTGCGCAGGCTTGAAATAGAGGCTGACACGCAGGTAAGGCTGCGACAGCTGGATCTGGAGGCGATGAAAGGGGCTGCTGCTGGGTCCGCTGCGCAGCCGACCCCGCAAGAGTCTAATTCTTCTCCTCCGGTTGATTCATCCTCGCCTCGTTTGACGTCAGTAAGCATATTGCATTAGTACCCCAATTTAGAGAATCTGAAGTAGATTCTTATTTCAATGCTTTCGAGCGAATTGCTACTTCCCTTCGCTGGCCTAAAGATGTTTGGTCGCTTCTGTTACAATGTAAATTGTTTGGTAAAGCTCTGGAAGTTTGCTCTAGCTTATCGCTAGAGGAGAGTTTAAACTATGAGACCGTAAAATCTGCTATCCTTCGTGCATATGAGCTAGTTCCAGAAGCATATAGGCAGAAATTTAGGGGCCATAAGAAGTATTCTACACAAACCTTTGTAGAGTTTGCTCGAGAAAAAGGAATACTGTTCGATAAGTGGTGCACTGCTAGCAAAGTGAAAGATTTTGATTCGATGCGAGAACTTGTCTTATTAGAAGAGTTTAAAAGTTGTCTGCCGAACGTGTTGTAGTTTACCTGAACGAACAGAAAGTAACTTCTTTGTCACATGCAGCTGTGTTAGCGGATGAGTTCGTTTTAACGCATAAGACTGTTTTCACTTCTGTACACGCTGAGAAAACTCAGAAGCTCTCTGTTTCTCTCCAATCACCACGTTTTCATTCTAGATCCAGTCCACGCGATCTCGGGAAAATCGTGAGTGTTTCTATTGCCATAAATCTGGTCACGTAATAGCTGATTGTTTGGCGTTAAACGTAAAACGCAATCCCAACCTAAAAGTGTTGGATTTGTAAAGACTCTTAACTCAGCTGTTGCTTTGCCTTGTGAAGAAAGGATTGATGACAGTTACACTCCTTTTATTTTTAAAGGGCTCATTTCTTTGACGGGTAATAGTGAGGATCAGAAAGAAATTAAAATGCTTAGAGACACGGGTGCGATGCAGTCATTTATTGTGGCAGAGAAATTACATTTTTCTGAGGATACCTCCTGTGGTTCGAGTGTCATCGTAAAGGGTATTGAGATGGGTTGCGTAAAAGTGCCGTTGCACCGAGTACATCTGCAGTGCGAATTATGTACCGGGTTTGTACGTGTTGCTGTTCGTCCTTCTCTTCCAGTAACCGGTGTTGACTTTATCCTTGGGAATGATTTGGCGGGTGGTAAAGTAATGCCTGTTTTAGAGGTTGTTGATAAACCTGATATTTTCTGTCAGTCAGAGGATGTGACTAACTCTGATGTTTTTCCTGCATGCGGTTACTCGCTCAGTCTCGAAAGATGGGTGATGTAGTTGATTTGTCTGATTCGTTTATTCTTCCACTTTTCTCTGATGGGAAACCTGAAAATTGTGATGTATTTGAAGAACACAAGGATAATTTGAAGAGTTCTAAAGTAGCTGTGAGTGATGTAGGATTGTCAAAGCTGTCTATATCTCGAGAGGAAATTATTGCTGCGCAGAAAAAGGACAAATCTCTAGTTCTTAATTTTAATTCCGTTGTTTCTTCTGATGTGATTAAAGACCAGAAAGTTGCCTATGTTATTGACAATGGCATGTTGATGAGAAAATGGTCCTCCAAAACAGAAATGGATTTAGATTGGAATACAGTGTATCAAATAGTTGTTCCTCTCCTTATCGCCAGCATGTTTTATTTCTAGCGCATGATCATCCACTTGCGGGACATCTTGGAGTTACAAAGACTTACAATCGTGTTCTAAGACACTTCTTTTGGCGAGGTTTAAAAAAGGATGTGGCAAGTTATTGCCGTGCTTGTCATGATTGTCAATTGGCTGGAAAGCGAATCAAGTCATTCCATCTGCTCCACTGGTCCCCATACCAGCCATTGGTGAGCCGTTCGAACATGTGGTTGTAGACTGTGTTGGGCCGTTGCCAAAAACAAAATCGGGTAACCAGTATTTGTTAACTATCATGTGTATAGCTACTAGATTCGCGGAGGCGATACCATTAAGAAAAATCACTGCTCCTGTTGTTATTAAGGCCTTAGTGAAGTTCTTTACTACGTTCGGGTTACCAAAAATTGTACAGAGTGATCAAGGTATGAATTTTCTATCTAAGCTCTTTAGACAAGTATTGCAATCTTTGGGGATTACTCATCGTGTTTCAAGTTCGTACCATCCCGAATCCCAAGGTTGTTTAGAACGTTTTCATCAGACACTAAAATCAATGCTTCGAAAATATTGTTTGCAGACAGCTAGAGACTGGGATGAGGGAGTTCCTCTGGTTTTGTTTGCTGTAAGAGAAACTGTACAAGAATCTCTTGGGTTTAGCCCAGCCGAGCTAGTTTTTGGTCACCAGGTAAGAGGGCCCTCAAAGTTCTTAAAGAACAGATGTTGTCAGTTGATTCCAGTCCGAAAGCAAATGTTCTGGATTATGTGAGTAATTTTCGTGATCGTTTGCATGCTGCTTGCTCGCTTGCTAAGGAGTCTCTACTCACTGCGCAGAAGGGCATGAAGCTCAGGTATGACCGTAAAGCAGTTGCGCGTTCTTTTACGCCAGGGGATCAGGTACTAGTATTTTTACCAGTTCCCGGATCTTCTTTGTCTGCTCGTTTTTATGGTCCTTACGTAGTGAAAAGAAAATAAGCGAAACCGACTACATGATCAATACACCTGATAGAAAACGCCAAACTCGTGTTTGCCACATAAACATGTTAAAGGCTTACTATGCTAGGGAGAACGCAGGAGAAAAAGCTTCGGAAAAGACTGAAGAACCAGCCGTCTCTTCTGTTGTTGTAACGGTGGAGCAGATTTCATCTCCCGATGTGTCTGCTGCTAACGAAGATGCCGTAGGACTGCGTAATGCTGCTCAGCAATGCGCAAGGTTGACAAATTCTGAGATGTTAAGGAATTTAGATTCTTTTCTTCAGCACATGTCTATTGACCAGAAAGCGGACATTGTTAAATTAATCTCTGACTTTAACTGTTTGTTTAGTGATGTTCCTAAACTTACGAATGTTTTGCAGCATGACATTAAGGTAAACGATGCTCGCCCGATTAAACAGCAGCGTGCAGCGTTAATTCAGTAAAGAGATCCATAATGCGTCAGGAGGTGAATTATTTACTAGAGACTGGTCTAGCCAAGCACAGTTATAGTCCATGGAGTTCGCCTTGTTTACTCGTTCCTAAGCCAGATGGTACGTTTAGGTTTTGTACAGATTTCCGTAAAGTAAATGCAGTAACGGTGCCAGACAGTTATCCATTACCCCGTATGGAGGACTGTGTCGATAATATAGGATCTGCCTGTTTTGTGAGTAAGCTTGATATGTTAAAGGGCTACTGGCAGGTTCCTTTGACTCCCCGAGCATCGGAAGTTTCTGCATTTGTAACCCCTGACAATTTTCTTCAGTATACTGCCATGGCTTTCGGTCTCCGAAATGCGCCTGCGACTTTTCAACGTCTCGTGAACATAGTATTAGCAGGTGTACCAAATTGTAATGCATACCTTGATGATCTTGTTATTTACTCTGCAGATTGGACATCACACATGAGTTCATTGAGAACAGTGTTCGAGCGTCTTGCAAACGCTAATTTAACGCTTAACTTGGCTAAGTGTGAATTCGGCCAAGCTACGGTTACTTATCTTGGAAAAGAGGTGGGTCAGGGACAGGTGCGACCTGTAGAAGCCAAGGTCACGGCTATTTCGGAATTCCCTGTGCCTACAACTCGTAGGGAGTTGAGACGATTTCTGGGGATGGCTGGCTATTATAGAAATTTCTGTAAAAACTTCTCGGTTATTGTCAGCCCTCTTACTGCGTTGCTTAGTCCATCTAAATCTTTTGATTGGTCCGTTAAGTGTCAGTATGCGATGGATTGTGTAAAGACTCTTTTATGTAATACCCCTGTTCTTCTGGCTCCAGATTTCTCTCAAGGTTTTAAACTAGAAATTGATGCAAGCGCTGCTGGAGCTGGCGCTGTTCTACTGCAAGAGGATGTACATGGTATAGATCACCCTGTTAGCTACTTTTCACGAAAGTTTAATAAACACCAGTTAAATTATTCCACCATTGAAAAGGAAACTCTTGCATTGTTGCTTTCTATACAACATTTCGAGGTATATATCGGATCCAGTAGTTTACCAATCGTTGTGTTTACTGACCATAACCCACTTGTGTTTCTATCCCGTATGTACAACCAGAATCAGCGTTTGATGCGGTGGTCTCTAATAGTCCAGAATTATAATCTGGAAATTAGACATAAAAAGGGATCTGAGAACGTTTTTGCAGATGCTCTTTCGAGAGTTTAGAGATGTCACCAAGCTGGTTGGTTCTTAAAGGGTGGGAGTGTTACGTCCCATTGGATGTTTGTGTGTGTGTGGGTGTTTGTCTCTCTCTATTGGTTTACCTTCCTGTCAATTTCTCAAGGTTCCGCCCCCTTTGGACTGCAATTGGCTGGAGAGATAATCAACGTGTGTGACCTGACTGCACCTGTGGCCAATCCAGTAAACTGTTGGGGTTTAAAAGAGGACTGCAGGGACATTGGAGAGCACCATGAGCACCATTTGTTTTGCTGTGTTGTGTTTGGAGCATTGCTTGCTTATTGTTTGTATCACATTCGTTGAATGTTATCTTGTTTGTTTTGAGTAGTTTTATTCTAACAACCCTTGTGTTTTCCCCAGGAGTGTTGGGCAGGTAGTATGTCACGTGACTTACATCTTGCAACACGTAGGTGATACTATGTATAGAGACACTAGCTAGGAGTGTGTGCTACTTCTGTATTTTTGTTAGTTTAGAGTAGGTAAGCTAGGGCGTATAGAGGCGCCGGAAGAATTCTGTTTAGTGTTAGGTTAGTGGTTTATTACTGAGGTAGTTGGTTTTGTTGTGTTCTTTTCTTTAGCGCCACTCTCCGCCTCTCTCTCCTGTGGGATTATTTATTATGCCTTGGTTTTTCTGATTAGTGTAAATATTGTGTATATACTCCATTCCCTCCTGTTCCTCCTTGTGTGAATAAATCCTTTTATATTATACTCGGTTTATGTGTCCTTTTCCCTGGCCTATTCACAGAATGGATCACAGTATGAATGTTACAGCTTCACCCTAGACATATAAAAAGAAGACGTAACAGTACAGTCCACTCTGTAGAGCTCTGTAACTCTGTCCTGATCCTACAGATGTGTTTCATTCTCCTTAAACCAGGTGTAGGTCTCCACAGGTGGGTTACTGTCACTGCTGCAGGTCAGAGTCACTGAACTTCTCTCCACTTTCTCACCAGAGGAACTGATGGACACTGAGATGTTCTTTGGAGGATCTAAAATGGTTTCGTAAATAAGTAGTAAATCTATAATAGTTTAATTTGTATTGGATGTAAAAAGATCTTCAGCTTTAACTTACACAGAACATTCAGAGTTACACTGGTGGAGTTCTGATGCCCGACTTTATTATTGCACATGCACTTGTACTCTCCACTGTCTTCAGATCTGACTTTAGAGATAGTGATGGTCTTTCCTTTCCTCACTGATGTTGTTCTATTAAACCAGGTGTAGGTCTCCACAGGTGGGTTTGCATCACTGCTGCAGGTCAGAGTCACTGAACTGCCCTCCACAATCTCACCAGAGAGACTGATAGAGATTCTTTGGAGAATCTAAAGAGTTCCATGATGAGAGTGAAGAAAGCAGTTCAGTGTCATAATTAATGGTTTTGTTATCTTTCATCAAGGCATTTAACCATTTTAGCACAAACCACTCATCAACTTCAAAATTATTTTGATGATCTTTTTTATTAGAATAAATAATTCACACCTTGTCTCTAAAAAATGTTTTTTTGTCTCTACCTTTTTATTAAACTGGTTAAAATGGGATTCAGTATAAAGTTTATCATATCAATCTTTCCTAAATGCATACAACAAAACTAAACATCCACAACTAACCCAAGAGAGAAAATCACACAGGTATAAAATTTCAATCCCATTATAATCTCATGTACATTTTTAGGCAAAGCGTAATACACTCAAAAAAATGAATTGTGCTGCATGTTTAATTTACTTAAATGTAACTGTCAGCCCGCTTGAGCACTTCAGGCATTACCGCCTCAATCACAGAGGAAACGCCCACTTCCAACCAGCTGCACGGATATGGCGTATGATTATCTGGCACTTATAAGGACGCCTGAATACTCCAGTCAGTGCCAGATTGTCTTTAGGCTTGCCCTGATCACTCTCCAGCGTATTCTGTTTTGCTTGTTTGTTCTGCAAATCTAATCAAGGCATATAGTAAGAAGGGTGGATTGATAGGAAGGAGACTCATGAGCATCATGACACCCATGACCCAGGTATTGAGTTTTAAAAATAAGACACATGCTCACAGAAATTTCTTTTTTGCTTTGATTAGGGAGATGATTTGATGACATTCTTACTTACTGACATTGCTCTATATGGTATCAGGAGAAAAGCCACACATCATGTGTGAGTTGCCATAATTAAAGTTAAGAAGCAGCTCTAAATATGACCTTCACAAAATCTCTTATAAACTACACATGCTGTCTGTGTCTCAAGGCAAGTCATACTTGCACAAGTCAGCTTGTGCTATTAAGTCTTAACATCTAGCACAAGCCGGATCTTAATGTTTCATATACTAGTGTAAAAGATATTAAATCTTAGGTCTTGTGGACTCTCTCAATCTATTAAACATATTTGGGTTCATTTAATTGTTGTCCAAAACATTTAAGAAAAAATAATGAATGTGAATATTTTAAAAGGGGGTCCAAAAAACTTTTACAAAAAACTTTTTACAAAACATGTATGTCTAAACATATTGTGAAATCTTAATTTAATTTCTATGGGGAAGAAACAAGCAGCATGGTTCTTTTTCCAGAAATTGTATCCTTGATAGGCCATATTTCTGCCTGTTATATTATAACTAGTTATATCATTTCATTTTGCACTTCCATGTAGAAATTCACGTTTATTCTCTGATTTGCAGAACAATAGCATTGATATTGAACGTGAATTCATCCTAAAGGGACTTTGTGTGTACTTGAATGAAGATCCGGAGAAGCTGGTGAAGGAATACATGGTATGTTGTTATACCTTTTAGCTTCAGTAAAGGGAATAGTCTCTGTGATAATTTAAGGGTGTTCCTTGTGGGTCACATCAGTTTTAAATATGTATAAGAGAGGCATTTCAAAGATTTGCTTATATTTTGTGATAATTTAACTGTTAGCTGTTGTACATTAATATGTTTATAACATTTTATGAAAAGGGATTTAATTAAGGGGATGTAATTAACATCAGGGTTTAAAAGCACTGATTATTTTTTTTATAGGCAGATGATGTAAGCAGACACACAGCCATGGAAGAGACCCTCTTTGGCATCTATGTTGTTTGACATGAAGGTGATGAGCTTACTGATCCCCCCAGAGGATGTGGCAGTTATTCTAGAGGGGGTGACTGTACTCTGTGAACTGGGGAACGTACCTGTTGCATTGGCCATATTGTTTGCCTTAGTATAATCTTTAAATCTATGCTACCCTCCAGAACAGAAATATACGTTAAAATCTTTGCAGAAAATAATCTTAGAGCTGAATGGGAACAGGCTTTCTGTAAAAATAGATGCTCCTAAAACAAATCAGTTGCGTTGAAGATTGTCCACTTCAAGTAAAGTGAATATTTTTCCATCATTCCTTTGTTAAAGGGTTAAGGTCACTCACATTTTATGGGACAGGTCTAATTATTTGAGGTGGGGTGCTATAAAACATTTAAAAAATAATGTTTTTTTACATGCAGTATTTCTTTTTTCAGATTTTATAATTTTATAGTGGTTTGCTTTAAAACAATTTTAAGTTGAAACAATACCAAATACTATGGTTTATCCATATAGTTATAAAAATAAAAAAATATTTTTTATTTCTTTAAAAAAAAAAATTTACTATGTTTCATGTTTTCAAAACCAACAACTTTGTGCAAAGAATGGTGTGCACTTATGTGAATCATTGCCCTTTGTTAATTAAACTTGATGACCAGTGGTTTTGTGTTCATATTTCTACACTTAACACCAGGTAGATTTTGTGCTTCAAACTTTTATGTAAATTAAAATGCAATACTTTACTTAGAATGTACTTAAATCAATCATGGAAAGTATTTCCATGTGATTCAATGGCTTTCTTTTAGCATTACCTAAATTTGTTTGGCCAACTTGTTTAACTGTAGTTTTAATTACTTAATACAATTGAGTTAGATCATCCCAAATAAATTAAGTATAACTAAACATGAATGAAAAAGTTGAATCAACACCAATAAATTGTGTTAACCCCGCTAAAGCAAATAAAGTTGGAAGGAAACTTTGCAAATAAGTATAATGGAGACTAAAAAATTAAGTTGAACCAACTTAAGTATTACAAGTTGGCTGAAAATGATTGCTTTGTGTTTAAAATAAGAAATTTAATCATGTGGAAATACTTTCCATGATTTTTTAAAGTTAATACAAAGTCTATTTTTTTTTGAGTGCATGTGCTTCCTTCCATGTGGGGACATTTTTAAAACACTAAACATGACTATGCAATAAGACAGCATTTTAAAAGACCACACTCAGTAAACACAATAATAATAGAGCAGACTATGTCCAGACAAGCACAAGAGTCCAGAATACAAATATAAGATGTTTAATTACACGTTAATCGTTTTTCTACTATAGACCATTAAAGAAAAATCTTAACGTGGTTTAATGAGATAACCGCATTTTGAAAAGACTAAAACTCAACTAAACTGTTTGTACACAATATGATTTATTATTAATGTGTTTACTGAGTTTAGTCTTTTTAAATCTCTGTATTATCACATTAAGCCATGTTAAGCTTTTTCACGTTAGGCGTTTTGGAACGTCCCTTCCATGTGAACTTCTGGACTGTTGGTCAGGAATTTGTGTGGCATCTTCAAGTCTACACCATCAAGCAGCACAAAATACATTTACCTTCTCACTGAACTTGTTTTTACAAAATCATTAATCACACACTCAAAGTTACTGTAATTACTAAATGTAAAGTTCCATCAAGGGTTCAGGTGAAGATGTTCAGTCTCTCCATAGTGTTTTGTTTAATAGATAAAACTTCAGCTGTGCATCAATATGAATCTGTATGCAGAACACGGTGTGTTTAGGAAGAAAGTACGTGTGGTAACAGAGTGTAAATGGAGGGTGGAGTCAGGAGAAGTGAGTGATAAGGATCCCACACCAGTACGTGTATGTTTTAGTTCATGAAAAGTGAAATCACGAGAATCAACATTAAGATTCCAGTTTGCCTTAAGCTCAGTTTTATTATTTTTATTTTGTATTGTTTTACTTTATTAAATACTGAGTTATAAATAATAAAAATAAAAATAAAACTCACATCTGACACTGAGGTATTGAGCAGGAGATGGGAGATGTTCAGATCCTCTTACAGCACAGTTATAACTGCCTGCATCCTCACTGCTGACCCTCTGCAGGTGGAGTTCGTTGCTCTTGAAGGTGTTTGTGGTTAAATCATGTGTGTTTTTGTACCAGATGAATGTTGGATCAGTCAGACTGCAGGTGGTTTTACAGGTCAGAATGACTGATTCTCCCTCTGTCACTTCTGCAGGAGCGATCAGCTGAAGATCTTATACAATGAGAGAAACATTAAATCTGCATCAGTGAATAATCACCTGCTCATTTACCTCAATCACCCCACCTGTGTGTGTGTGTGTGTGTGTGTGTGTGTGTGTGTGTGTGTGTGTGTGGTAAACTGTCTGTTTTGTATTTTTGTGCCTTCTATCTATTGATAATTAAATTATTATTATGAACCAGAATTTTTTCAGAACAAAATCAAGTAAATAAATATATAAATATAAATTAGTAGCAGTTTTAAAGTTTTCTTACATTTACCATGAATTAAACCAGATCTATTTTATTACAGAAATATGTTAACATTTATATTTCATTTTTTCATGTAAGTTTTTGACACAAACACACACTCATGTACATGAGGCTCAACATAAAAATAAATCTACAGAATCACAAGTCACAATTCTGTGAATCTTTCTTACTGTGATTAAACTGTTGGTAAATATGCAGATTCTTTTTATTTAAGTGCTGATGATAAGAGAATTTGCAGATTTATTTATGTACAGATTTTTGTCACACCAGACATTAAATTAAAGAAAAGAGGGAAAAGTGTTCCTTTTGTGTAAAAGTGGTAGTGGAGAGTAGCTAGAGGTGGAAGAAGGAGCGAGAGAAGACATGACTGGAGGCAACTGATGAAAGTAGTGGATCCTCACTGTTCTCGAGCTGGGGGGACGTATAAAGGGACCCAAAAAAGACAGTGAGATGGAGAACTTTTGGCCCCAATTACTGCTGGTTTTCTCCCTTATTCTCTCACTCTAAACAAAGACAGCAGCAGCTGAGAGGATTCCTGCCAGACCCTCGCTGAAGGAGACTGTGACAGAGCCGTCTCAGGAATCACAGCCAAAAGTATGGAGTCCGACCAGAGCGTCTCTCCCCAAATAAACACACGAGTAAATCCCCGAGTCTGGTGTCTGTGTTCTGCCTGTCGCTGCACTGAGTTACGACAATTTATATTATCTGCATTTCTCAATTACTCATATCTGATTAATCTTCTATTAAATCAGTTTTTATTGTATTCTAATGTCATGAGTTCTTCTATTGAGACTCTGTGTGTCATGGTAGAGATGAACTACATTACCCATCAGCCCCTGCATGTCACATGATGTGGTCACATGACTCACTAATCACCCTCACCTGTATCTCACTATGCCTTGTCTTTACCTGGCTTTTATTGTGTGTCTCCTACATTAATTTATTTTCTATTATCTAGAGTTCATGTTCTTGCTCTTCTTCTGGGTATTTTTTCATTGTGATCCTCTTTAACACCAATTTCTGACATCATGAAGCTGTTATTATAATTATTTTTAATCTCTGATTTGCAGATTCTGTTTTACTGTTTATTTATTACTTTTATTTATTTTATTTTAACTTGTGAAATTTTCCACTGATCAGAACATTGAGCAGACAATCTTTTGTAAATCACCTGAACTACAAGCAGAACATTTATCAGATCCACAAGTAAATTCATGTTTGTGTTTGTAATTATAATAAATCAGAGTTTTGTGGTGTTTCATGAAAACAGTAATTCAGTAAAAACATGTTCGAGTTTTAATTCATCTGTTACAAAACTCCTGTAGCTAAAAGGAGATTATGGTCTGAGTGACACATGTAGAGAATAAGATGATTTTATTTACCTGTAACACTGAGTGTAATTCCAGGAACACCCTTAAATTTATCTTTAGTTGTTGTGAATCTGAAATAGTACTCGTGTTCATCTGATTTCTTCACATCACTCAGTCTGAGGGAGAAGTGATTCTGTTTATCTCCTAAATACTCCACTCTGCCTGAGTAACCTGATTCATTACTCAGATCAGTAACTGGGTTTATAAACCAAAACCTGTATTTTATTGTATAATCCTTCGGATGTGTGTAAGTGGCCTCCATAACCACTGTAGATCCTTTTACAGCACAGAGATGTAGTTTGCTGTATTTCACACTCCATTGATTCCCAAGAGCTCCTGAAACATGACACATGAAAGAGGTGATTAGAGATCATTATCCTGAGCCCCATAAAACACTGAGTTATTTTACAGCTTCTCTTCTCTCCTCTGGAACTCCGGGGCAGAAAAATACAAACTATTCTTTACTACTGGAAGGAAACTGTGCAGGATTTAGACACAGGGGTGTCTTTATTATTATTATTATTATTGAGATAATCAAAAAACAATAATATTAACTGACTGACACTTTAATAAAACATTTACCACTGAATAATGTACAGAATACAAATATTAATATATTTCTATTTCTACACTTTTTGTCATTTTTGCATGAATAATCTACATTTTATATCTGCAGGGTTCATGAGATCCACCTTGTGATTCTGACTATATAATATTAGCTGGTTGAATATTTCATGTCTCTGGTGTGTGTAGCTGTGATTTTTATGTGGATGTGCACTGATGAAGAAAAACAGATGCAAGTGCTGGGTACGAATATTAATTATAATAAACATGCAGATACTCCAAATCAGCAGGCAGAGACAATAACATTAAACAGGAAAAGATCTGATTATTAGCAAAGATCATCAACAAAACAAGAAACGTAAACGTAAAAGCTTAGTGAGATTGAAAAAAGAAGTTAATGGCAAGTATTTAAGGAAGTTAAGTGATATTAAGGGTATGTATACACACACACACACACACACACACACACACACACACACATAATCAACAGGAAAACAAAGACACCTGTGATTGAAGGCATGAGAAAATAAGGATCAATAATGAGACTGGGTGGAGACGCTACATGAATGAAAACAGAACCATGTGGAACCAGAACACAGAAATACACACTCATGCTCTGACTGCATTCACTTTGTGGTGACTGGCGCTAATATGCTTATGTATGCACTAAACACTGCTGCAAATGGAGGAAGAGGGTGAATTCTGACAAGGACGAAAATGTAGCACTCACCTGAGATCATCAGGAGGAAGATCAGAAAACTTTGGAGCACCATTTTGAGGGACATCATTACTAAAGGTTCTAAAGAAAAAGTTAAAAAATTACTTGAAAAAGTCAAAAATAGCTTTCTTTAATTTGACAAAAATAGAAGTTACTCTTACACAGTTGTGCAAAGTTACTCTTACATTTGTGTTTTTTATTACTTTATTAATTCACACTTCTCTTAACCACGTTACTTTAAACACATCACAACAATCCAATACTCAAAATCCATAAAAAAAAGCTGTTCATGAATTCACTGTTAACAAATTTACCATCATGTTCTAATTTCCATCATCTTAGAATTATCATTAATGCACTAAAGCATTAGACAATCAAAGCTATTGGATTAAATCCAAAATAATCACAAATATCTCAATTTTCTAATAGATTTTTTATTTTATTTTTTTGTATTTATTTATATCGTTTCAAAGATAAAACGAAAACAGATCCAGCTGTATGAGTTTATACTCATTGGCCTTCCACACTACATTACTATAGAACTCTCAACTTGCCATATTGGCTTTCCACAATACATCACCACAGAGCTAAATAATGACACCAGTGGCCTTCCATAGCCTCAGCTACAACGCTAGATGTTAAAGTTTCTTACTCCAGAACTCTCATTTATCAAAGTGTGTAGAACAATTTGTAATTGTGTGTGGAAGAAACACCAGTACACACTCCAACACTGGTGTTTATCACACGTGTGTACACACAGATGTAACTATATACAGTCATCAATCCTACAGATTCTCTACATCAGCAGTTCCCAAAGTGGGGGTTGCGACCCCCCGGGGGGGTCACGGAGTGGTGGGCGGGGGGTCGCAAGATGATTTCCAGAAACTTAATTTTATTTTTTTATTTATATGTTAAAAAAGGTTGTAATGATGCAAGTATAAATTTGGGATAATTAAAATAAACTGGAAATAAAACTTTCTTTGCTCCGATTAATTACGACGGTAGAGGTACGATAGAACTTTCAACCGATCGAACCCTAAGGACGGCATTTGACGGCAAGACGCTCGATGAGTTCTGGGTTTCTGTCGCGCTGGAATATCCACAGTTGTCGAAAGCCGCGTTGGATGTACTCATGCAATTTGGCTCAACGTATTTATGCGAAAAGACATTCTCCACGCTGACTTACATTAAGAATAAACACAGGTCACGGCTTAACGTGGAAGATGATCTGCGGGTGGCGATCACCAAAATTGAACCTAGAATGGACCTGCTTTGCTCCGTGCACAGCGCCCATCCGTCACATTAGGCGTTTTCGAATACAAAGTTATAATTATAATTGTTCCAAGGCCCCAGCCAACGCTGTATGCGTGTTACAGACAGCTTGTTCGTATTCTGTCTGTAAGCATTTCACAGTTATGGGATGTATTTGTTTTTAATTTGTTAATAAAATAGCCTGGCTTAGAGATTGTGTTCCTTTTTGTTTGAGCTCTGTCAGTCTGTAACCAAATCGCAAACCCTCACAAGCTGCTGGAGGAAAACACAGAGAGGAGAAAGGAGGGGGAGGAGGGGAGGGGGCCACGGGTCGTCAGCAGTCTAATATTAGGGGTCGCGGTCTGAAAAATTTGGGAACCCCTCTTCTACATGACTCTGTTCCTGCACAAACACATTCATTTACATAAAACAACATCCCCAAATCACCATATACACTAAATAACCTCATTTAAAGTGTGATTTCATGGATATATTTTATCTTTTATAATTTTTATTTGTTGTAAATATGTTAATATCTAATCATGTAGTCACATTCAGAGTTTGTAATTTGTTATAAAACAGACACAGTCATAATATCATAATTATAATTTATTAGAATGTTGATTTTATATCTCTGTTTTTCTCAGCACTGAGAGTCGATCAGTAAAATGTTAACAAAGGGAGTAAAGATTGTAAAAATGAATCATTTACACTGAAAAAACAACACTGACCCTTTTTATGTTCAGGAAAAGTAGAGATTAAACTAATGAGTGAATTTAATGACTACAAATATAATAAATAGTTTCTCACCGTGTTCCTCGACCTTCATGTACGACGACCAAACAGAGTAAAGAAAAGCGTGAGAGTAGAAGGTGTTGGTTATTCAAGTTGCTGATGAGTCCTTTTTCCTCTTTCACTGGAATTAGTGGCTGCAACTTGAAAAGTACAGTTTTAACACGTCGTGTCTGCATTGTGCACATTATTTGTTTATTTTCTCAGTCCAGAAGTGTGAAAAGAAATGGAGAGGTGTTGAGGTGAGGCCACTGCATCTTCTGTGGAACTGTGGAAGTGAAACACACAGCGTGGTCATCATCACCCTAAACCACTAAACACACTCAAGAAACAAACACAAGTGTTGAGCATAGAGTCATGACTTTTATAAAATGATCAGTTTAATGTTTAGATTTAGTTTGATTGTCATATATAAGTTTATAATTAAGTTTTTCTACACTTCATTGTTTCATTGTTTTCAGTATTGTGTTTGTTTTAAGTTGAAAGTTAAAATGCTGATTATGGGAGGAGCCTGTGGGCCTCTGAAGACAGAAACAGCTGATTTTTGCTCTTCAGGAAGGAACACAGTGATTATCATAGCAAAAAGAGGAAAGAAAACACAAAGGAGCCAAGTGAAAGGACAGTTTTATTTAAAGTTTAATATATTTATGTAGCTTATTAATGAACTGAAGCTTGTCAGTCCTGACTTCCTGAGTTTTTCCCCCTTGTGTTTTCTGTATTCCCCACCAAATGTTGCCATTGTGTCATTCTGTCTCTCATTATTTTCCTACAGTTTCCTCGTGTCTATTCACTCCTGTGTATATTGAAGCTTCACATTTGTGATTTTAAGTCATTTTTATTGATTTTGTTGACGTTATGGTGCCTGTTTTCCATGTCTCGTTTTCTCTGTGTCTCTGTCTTTTTACCTTGTTGTCCTGTGTGAGTCTTTTCTTATTGATTTCTGTTTTGTTTTGCTTTTTCCTGAGAAGATTTTTCACATTCTTGTTTCATGTTGTAAAATTGTAGTGTTCTCGTACAGTGTGTTGGAACTCTGACTAAACACCAAGATAAACCAAGTAGCCAATGAAGACAGAGTCGTAGTAAGGTTGACCATTTACTGTGACCTCCTCATTAACATGTGGTGAAAACTGTAATAAAACATTACATAAAATATTGAATAAAATATTAAAACATTCAGAGCCTATGTTTTGATAAACACACCATTATAAGTAACTAACACCAATTCACTTGTAGCAATGACACGAGCTACTAGCATTGCTTGTACACACGTAGCAAACAACAGTTTACAACATCTGATCAAACATCACATTTCCTATCTAAAGAGAGAAAAATCAACTCACGGCATTGCGTCTCTGTGGTTAAAAGCTGAAGCAATAATTTTTAACGAGAGCAAAACTTTCTTCTTGTTTTACATGCTGAACTGGAAAACTAGCAGGAAGGGATCCAACAGGAAGTGACCAAACAGGAAGTGACATCATCCAATGATATTTTACAAATTAAACCTGAGAATATTAAATAACATATGCAAACCGAATACTTAAAGGTTATCTCCCCTTAAAGGACAACACAGAAATTGTTCATGCTATTTTCTATTGCTGTGTTTTCTGAACATTCTAATTAAAGAATGGATTATCCAAACTCTCCGAGTCTGTCTCTGTTTTTAGATTCACACCTCCTATTGACGACTGTTAGAACCCCGACCCTGAAAAGTGGAAACGCTCTACCTCACGATGGATCCACAGCAACAGAAAGATGGTAGACGAGAACCCCGGCTCAGGTCACCTGGTGAGGACACTACCGGCCTCACACCTTTCCAGTATGTGCTAGGGTTCCAACCTCCCCTGTTCCCGTGGTCGGACGAGCTGTCCCGAGTACTAATGGTTCAGGGAGAGTGTAAGGGTGTGGGAGTTAGCACATACCCAGCTACGGAGGACCCTAACGGAGACACTGAGACACGTCGATGCACGGCGGCTGGAAACTCCGGCCTACCAGCCCGGGGATTTGGTGTGGCTATCCACTAGGGACCTAAGACTCCGGCTCCCCTGCCGTAAGTTGAGCCCCAGGTTCATAGGGCCCTACAGGATTGTAAGGCGAATAAATAAGTTGGCCTCCTGCCCAGTATCGGATTCACCCAACCTTCTATGTGTCACTCATCAAGCCATACGTGCCGCCGACCGCCTGTCGCCCTATTGAGACCGTGGATCCTCCTCCGCCGGAGATCTTGGACCCAATCCTCGGCGTATGCGGTTCGGGAAGTGCTGGACTCCTGCCGTCGGGGCAAGATTGTGGAATACCTAATGGACTGGGAGGGTTATGGTCCGGAGGAATGGTCTTGGGTGGCCCAGCAGGATATCCTGGACCCGGCGCGCCTGGAGGAGTTCCATGCCATGCACCTGCTTCGTCGGGCCCAAGCCCAAGCCGGGGGTCTGGGCGTCGAGAGCCGCTCCTGGAGGAAGGGGTACTGTCAGGGAACCACCAGCCTCGCCATTCCCCCAACACACCACACACGCTCAGTAATTCCCCGTCATACTACATAGCTGCACCTGGCACTTATTCCCGCGCCAGGCTATTTAAGCTCTGCTCAATCCCTGAGTCAATGTCCATTCTACAGGTTAAGCTGGCGAACATTCTAGGACTAAACTACACTAGGATTTCTAACCTTTCCAAAGGATTACTCTTGCTCCGAGGACTGTAAGTTCCCAAGGATTACTGGTGTTACGGGTTACAGTATATGCTTGTTGGGACTTTCTTTTGCTACTGGTTTCACTCATTAAAACTCCGGTTTCCCGCTTCATTACTCACACTTAGTAAAATTTACATGTTTGGTCTATTATCTCCTCCCTAACCTTTTGCTTATCCCACCTTTTGCTTACTTGTGTGCTCTGATCGTCCACTTTTGTACATATCTATGCAACGGATCATCCCCCACAATATTCACACTTTTTCTTAAAATCTCTTTCATGTTTTTTTTTCCTCTGTCTGCAAATCATCCTTTGTTTTGTTTTGTTCGTTTTGTACACTTTGTATAGAAATGTGTAATTTATTGTTGTTTTATAAACCAGGGATTTAGTTTTAACACACCAGCTGTTTTCTCCAAATATTTTTCTAATTTTTTATATACCATAATCCTTCTTTATATGGAATGGAAATATTTTTATATAATTTTATGTGATTTTTCCACTTAAGTTTCTACTTGTGCTTTAAATATACAGTGGCGATCAAAATTAGAGAACAATTTATAAACAATTGAACAATTCTGAAATAATGTCATCTTCACTGCTCAACAGTTGGAGTTTTTGTCCTGTTTATACCATGCTACCAGAACACCTTTTCCACAAAATAGCTAAGGCATTTAAAAATATATATATATTTTGCAGAAAACACACTGATCAAAATTAGAGAACAACAATGACTGTAGCAAGGAAAAAGATTACAACAAAATTTTCTGAAGGTTACAACAGTCAGCAATTAGTAGGAAGTGTACAGGCCTCTGCTCTGAATGACTTTAGCACATCTGCGGCCACAGGACAGCACCAGTCTCTCACACTGCTCTGGTGTGATTTTGGTCCACTCTTCTTTCAGTCTCCTCCACAGTTCGGTGATTGTAGTGGGTTTCTTGGCCATAACTTTGTCGGCAAGGATTTTCCAGAGGTTCTCTTATGGGTTGAGATCAGGACTCTGGCCAGGCCATGTCATTATTTCAATGTTTTCAGTTTCAAGGAACTGTTTTACCCGTTTTGCTGTGTGACATGGAGCGTTGTCCTGCATGAACACTGCGGCTGATTGGGTGATGAACGCAGGGAAGGAACCATATGTTGTTGAACAAGGTTCTAATAAACATTTGCATTCACTCTGCCATGTAGCTGTATAAGAGGCCCAACTCCTGCTGCAGAAAACATGCCCCAAACCATGACACTTCCTCTTCCACTTTTCACTGACTTCTTTACACACTTTGGGTTCAGTATTTCTCCAGTTTGTCGCTGAACATAATGTTTCCCATCGGACCCTAATAAATCAAACTTGCTTTCATCACTGAAGTGTACTTTGGACCAGTTCTTCTCTGTCCACACAACATGCTCCTCAGCAAAGCTTAGTCTAGCCTTTTGATTCTTTCTGCTAATGAGAGGTTTGGTCACTGCAGGGTGGGCTTTCATTTTTTTCCAAATGCTCTTAAACGTCGAGACACTGTATGACGAGACAGATCCTTACCCTGTTCAGCGCTGAACTGGTGAGCAATTCCAGCTGCAGTGTGGAAACAATAGCCCATTGAGATCCTCCG
The DNA here is from genome assembly GCF_014805685.1 of Silurus meridionalis. Classification (NCBI taxonomy): domain Eukaryota; kingdom Metazoa; phylum Chordata; class Actinopteri; order Siluriformes; family Siluridae; genus Silurus; species Silurus meridionalis. Next base: position 2,167,497 of record NC_060907.1, read on the forward strand.
CAGTATCCTGTCCTCTCTTGTATTTGTCTTCCGTGGACGACCAGCCTTCTTGGTGGACTTGAATGAGTTTGTGATGTTGTAAAGATTCAATATTCTTGAAATCACAGATTTGGAACGACCAACTTGTCTTGCTATGGCTGATAAGGTCATCCCTTTGGCCTTCATCTGGACATCCTGCTGCCGGAGGCTTTCAGTCACTTTAGAACAGCCCACCATCTTCCAGAGTCAGTGAAACTGGAAGTTAGGATGCCAGTTAAATAGGGGTTGACAGATAATCAAGGAAATTAACACCAGGTGCCAGATTAACACCAATAACTGGGAGGTATCTGAAAGTGTTCTCTAATTTTTAACAGTGTTTTCTGCAAAATAATGTTTTTTTTAAATGCCTTAGTTATTTTGTGGAAAAGATGTTCTGGTAGCATGGTATAGACAGGACAAAAACTCCTTCAACTGTTGAGCAGTGAAGATCACATTATTTCAGAATTGTTCAATTATTTATAAATTGTTTTCTAATTTTGATCGCCAGTGTATATGCATATATGCTGTTTGAGTATAGGTAATGCATGTTGCCTGCATGCAGCTTGCTTATTTTACTATTTTATTTTATTAAATTTTACTAACCTAATCCATCATCCTTATCTGCTCACTGGCCTTTATAACATGTATTACATTTACAAGCAATTTCATTATATGCTGTATTCTAAACTTTATATATGATAAACTTTAATTTAACGCATGACTATTGATTTTGTCTCCGATAATTAATTTCTCTCAGTCAATTTCTCGAATTCTTTGCAAAGCTGATTATTATATTAGATTATTGCTGAATAATGTTTATGTGTATTAAGCTTGAATTTTAACTAATATAAGCAATTTTATATGTCATCTGAAGCACATTAGCATATGGTTTGTGCTCTGACATGCACTGTTAACTTTGGGACATCATATTGACAGGTGTGTGCATCTTCAAATCATCTCCAATCATCTGAATTTACTACAGGGGGACTCCATTCAAGTTGTTATAAACATCTCAAGGATGATTAGTGGAAACAGGATGCAACTGAACTCAATTTTGAGTGTCATGGCGAAGGCTGTGAAAATGTATATACATGTGATTTTGTTTTGTTTTTTATTTGGAATAAATTTGAAAAGATCAAATTCAAAGTTTTGTTTGTAGAATTTTGAGGAGAATAATGAGTGTAATTCATTTTGAATAAGACTGTAACATAATGTGGAAAAAGTGAAATGCTGTGAATAATTTCCAGATGAACTGAATATTTATTTGGAGTTCAAGTTCAACGAGCATGTTCATGAAGCTTTAGCTATTTAAGTAACTGTACTGTGATATATAAACATTTATTCACTAAAGCTTGTAACTCATCAAAATATACATAAAACTTAAAAAAAAAAAAAAATCATGGGATTTAAATTCTGTTTATAGCAGTTAGCGTACACACACACACACACACACACACACACACACACACACACACACACACACACATAAGCTGCCTACAATTTAAATAATGTTAATACATCATAAATATAATTAGTAATATTAGCTGGCTAGCTTGTTGCTAACAAAACACACACAACCAATGAGTAGGGTAAGAAGCATGAAATATTTTGGGTGATAAAACTAACTCCACTACATCTTATTACCCTGTCACTCAATATTTTACTATAATACACACACACACACACACACACACACACACACACACACACACACACACACACACACACACATTGTTCTCTCTGTTCATCAGCTCTTTCAGGACCCATTTTCTTCATCATGCTCCTGAAAGTCTGTGAGACAAAAAAAGACACAGGAACATCATAAATTTGTGTTAAAATAGAACTCACTCACATTTTCAGATGAAACGAAGTCATAAGACCAGACCTAAGAATAGATGCATTTACATGGAGCATTGGAATCTATTTAAAAGTCCAATCTGAATAAAAATGCTCCACATAAACACCTGAATCAGAATAAAAATTCCCAAACCGAATGTAATTGTAATGGGTTTGAGAGGGGTGGGATAAACCTGTCTATAAACTGAACAAAATAAAAATTCTGCCATGTAAACACATTAAACCGATTAGTGCCATCGATAAGACCCATTGCTTGAGACACAAAATGCGCTTCCTCAAATCTCCATGCGATTTTGGAAGCCTCCTGTTCACCTGGCATCTGTATCAGATCTCGTATCAGCTCACTCCCTTGCAGAAGTTGTAGATAAACATTTTTACTGTGCATTTGAGAACAAATTAATTTGCCACAACAAGGTTTTCCACACTCCTTCTGACTTTGCATAAAACAACCATGACACGCATATTTAGGGGAATTGAATTCTGGGGCCATAATTCCCTTTACCAGTCCACACAAACGTGTGAATGACCCGCGACTCATGCGAAAGTTTAGTTTCCATCCCAGGTAACTAAATTCCAGCAATACAACCTTCTCCCACCAGTCCTCACTACGGACCTTCATACACATGTTTTTGCTTCTCAGAGGATGGAGGGGTGGGATTTAGATGCTCCTTGTAGATACACAACCACCAAAAAGCTCAGCTTGATAAAAGAGCAACATTTTATATATAAATAGCGTGCATATGTCACAAAGTAATTGTACCAGCACATAAAAACACCATATCAGATTAGTCTCATGTAAGAGTCCAAACAAATCATTCAATCGGAATGACAAAAAGGTGTACATGGAAACGTGGCTAATGGTTTTCATTGAAACAGAAAATCACTGCCATAAAGGTTAAGTACCACAAAGCTACTGATCCCAGAATCATAGTTGGAAATGTGAAGAAGACCAAACTTCCCAACAGGATCAATAACAGCACAACCTGAAGGTGAGAAGCTCAAAAATAAATGCAAAGCTGGAACATCAGAATAGAAAGAAAGCTGCTTTTTGACTTGTCACATGTACTTTTACAGCACAGTGAAGTTCTTTCTTCACATATTCCAGTGATGTGACAAAGCTGGGATATCAGAGTGCAGGGTCAGCCATGATATAGCACCCCTGCTCAAGGGCCTTACTCAGGGGCGATACTGGGGCTTAAACCCCTAACCAGGATGCAAAGTACACAGATCCTTCACTCAGTCAAAGTGTTTTAAAAAACTCTGGCTAAAGTTAAAGTTCTGACTACACTTTTTCACTTAATTTAAAGTAAACAAGTTTGGGCTCTGACATTTACATAAGCAAATAAATTTCCACTACCTGTTTTAATGTCACACGGGTAACTGAACATCACATCATATTAATATATTAATGCAAGTGGCGGGCGTTCAGAGCCAGCAAAGCCTTCTCTGCTGGCCTAAACACTATCAGAAGCACTTACTTTTGATGACCTACATTTACAACATACATTGTTATATTTGTTCCATAAAATTGTAATAATTTTATCACAACAGTTTATTCTCTTCATTTCGTAGTGTCTCTTGGCTGCACTGCTTCCAGTACCTGTATGTGGATGTTAGATTTTTTTAACCCACCAGATTTCAGCCTCTATGTGCTGCCATCAATCTAATCTGCCCAGAGCCTTCAAAGTCTGTACTACTGGCCCTTTTACCTTAGTCTCTATTATCAACGAGTCTGTTTTTTAACCAACCAGATTTCATATTCGCCTCACAGGGCAGCTAGCTAGCCAACAAGAACGTCAGCATTTTTCCATCCTCTGATTGGTTGTTCAGAGGGAAACTGTTACAGACAAGTTTGAGTGGTGAAACATGTCTGTAGCTCTGCACACGATAATACATCTGAGGTAGACTTTTTTTATGCCTACAGAGGAAGAGAAATTTATTTGGTCTCGAACCTACTTAAAAATACATTTTGAAGAAAAGCTAGACATGGTGAGGGGGTCGGCCAACCCCAAAGCTAGCTAGCGTGTCTCAGCCTGGGAAAGGGTTTGTTCACCACTTCCAGTGAATACAAAAGTATCACTGGATTACAGCCTCTGAGGAACGCCGCACATTATGAATCTGCAACTCTGGTGAGTAGGTTGTATTTCATACATTTTTTTATGTTTTTGTATGTTATTAGACAAATATTGGTTCTGAACTGCTTTAGATGTTGTAGGTGCACAGTTGTGGTTTTAGTGTAGAGGTTTGGAGCTTGCTTTAGTAAAATGGTTTTCACCCTCCATATGTGAAATTCCTCTCTCTCTGTAATGCAACGCGTTGTTATATTGCGTTTTGGCATAGTATTCATGGTGTCTATAATTGCGAAGTGATAGTCGTGGTATTTAGAGACTGGATTAAGTCATGTACGTCCCCACTGAAGGCCCAGGTACTAAATGCCCTGCTGATTAATACAAATTAATTCTTTATTTTGTTATCTAATTAATGTATCCATGATGGCCTAGAGATATGTTTCAGGTAGTAAAGCAACAATGCCTGCTGTAGAAATCATGAAGAAAACCGGGAACAATGACACCTAGTGATTTATAAGATTTATAATCACACACTTGATAGCACCCAAATTAAGTCTGGTTCCTCTCAAGGTTTCTTCCTCATAACATACAAAAGTTTTTCCTTGCCACAGTCACCCCAGGTTTCACCAACAGTCGAGCCAAAAAGATAAATAAATGCAAAAGTAAGGACACAATGGTCAGCCTTTTCTGCAAGATATTTCAGGATTACAGAAAAACACGAGTAAAGGGGCTCCTGGCTGATGAAGCCCCCGAGGACACTGTAATGTGTGTGTCAAGTACAAACGTCTCACTTTTGCTCGCATCTAATTAGAAGATATGGCAACATCGGCAGGCCTGGGATGAGAAATCTGTGAATAAAGAGAGAGTCGTCACCTTGGTGAATAATTGGGTATAAAACTCCAAAGAACAATTAAAAAACAAATAAAACAAAACCTAATCTAGCAGAATACAGATTTAAAGAAAAAAAAAAGTTATTATTCTCTTAAACTAAACATTCTTCATAAGATGTTCTACAACTAACAGTATTTTTCACGTAACACTTACTGCAAGTGTGTGATAAACATCATCAGATTTCCGGCCTGCAGGGTCGAGAGCTGCATATGTGTCGTCTTTAGCACTCAGCCCAATGTTCTGCAGAGAGGAGGGGTGGAGAACATGAGCAGGTTCTGCTGAAGATCTTTACAGTAAGAGTTTATTATGAACAAAGCAGCCACCTGATGGACAGGTCTGTATTAACTCACCTGATGATCACCTTCATCTGCCTTTTTCTTCTGTCTCCTGCATCTGTTCATAAAAAGTCAAATATTAAACCATCAACAGCGTCTTCAGAGAAAATAATCATGAAATAATCAGCAGTTTTTCTCACCTTAGCCAGAAGGGGGCAGAGAGAAGAGCTCCAAGTGCAAAAATACCAAGTCCAGCAGCCACATTCACAATTACACATCCACCTTATAGTATAAGTACACACACACACACACACACACACACACACACACACACACACACACACACACACATAGATTATATACATAAGCATAAGTAAAAATATTTACAAAAATTTCCACAAAGTACGGGATGTTTAATGGAGCAGGTATCAAACAGGAACATCTAAACATCTCTCACCATTTATAGTGATGGACACTGCAGCTGATCTCTCAGAGCCGAGTTTATTCTGAACCTCACAGTAGTACAGTCCACTCTGTAGAGCTCTGTAACTCTGTCCTGATCCTACATGTGATGCTTCATTCTCCTTAAACCAGGTGTAGGTCTCCACAGGTGGGTTTGCATTACTGCTGCAAGTCAGAATCACTAAACATCCCACCACATTCGCACCAGAGGGACTGATGGACATGTTCTTTGGAGGATCTAAATAGTTCCATGATAAGATTGTCATACTTTAATTAATGTTTTTTGTTTCTTTTATCGTGGCATTCAACCACTTTAGCACTTCACACAACTCATCAACTTTCAAATTATTTTGAGAATTTTTTTTTATTAGGATAAATAATCCACACCTTGTCTGTAAACACTGTTTGGCCTTTTTTTAACTGGTCAAAATGGGATTCAGCATAAAGTTATTTATCACATCAATATTTCCTCAATTTAACGTGAAAAATGCTCAATGGAAAAAAAAAAACTTCATGTCTACACCATCAAGCAGCACAAAATACATTTACCTTCTTACTGAACCTATTTTTAATGTAAATGGAGGCTAAAGTCAGGAGAAGTGAGTGATAAGGATCCCACACCAGGACGTGTATGTTTTAGTTCATGAAAAGTGAAATCACGAGAATGAACATTAAGATTCCAGTTTGCCTTAAGCTCCGTCTCATTATTTTTATTTTGTATTGTTTTACTTTATTAAATACTGAGTTAAAAGTAATAAAAAAATAAATAAAACTCACATCTGACACTGAGGTATTGAGCAGGAGATGGGAGATGTTCAGATCCTCTTACAGCACTGCCTGCATCCTCACTGCTGACCCTCTGCAGGTGGAATTCGTTGCTCTTGAAGGTGTTTGTGGTTAAATCATGTGTGTTTTTGTACCAGATGAATGTTGGATCAGTCAGACTGCAGGTGGTTTTACAGGTCAGAATGACTGATTCTCCCTCTGTCACTTCTGCAGGAGCGATCAGCTGAAGATCTTATACAATAAGAGAAACATTAAATCTGCATCAGTGAATAATCACCTGCTCATTTACCACAATCACCCCACCTGCTTTTCTGTTTGTCTGTTTTTGTGGGTTTTTGTGTCTTCTATGTACTGATTAATAAATTATTATTATGAACCAGAATTAAATTACAACAAAATCAAGTAAATAAATATATAAATATAAATTAGTAGCAGTTTTAAAGTTTTCTTACATTTACCATGAAATAAACTAGATTTATTTTATGACAGAAATATGTTAACATTTTTATTTCTTTTTTTTATGTATGTTTTTGACACAAACACACACTCATGTACATGAGGCTCAACATAAAAATAAATCTACAGTATCACAAGTATAAATTCTGTGACTCTTTCTTACTTTTATTATTCTTACAAACTGTTGGTAAATTTAAGTGGTGATGATAAGAGAATTTGCAGATTTATTTATGTACAGATTTTTGTCACACCAGACATTAAATTAAAGAAAAGAGGAAAAGTGTTCCTTGTGTGCAAAAGTGGTAGTGGAGAGTAGCTAGAGGTGGGAGATGGAGCGAGACAAGACATGACTGGAGGCAACTGATGAAAGTTGTGGATCCTCACTGTTCTCGAGCTGGGGGGACGTATAAAGGGACCCTGAAAAGAAAGTGAGATGGAGAACTTTTGGCCCCAATTACTGCTGGTTCTCTCCCTTATTCTCTCACTCTAAACAAAGACGGCAGCAGCTGAGAGGATTCCTGCCAGACCCTCGCCGAAGGAGACTGTGACAGAGCCGTCTCCGGAATCACAGCCAAAAATATGGAGTCCGACCAGAGCGTCTCTCCCGCAAATAAACACACGAGTAAATCCCAGAGTCTGGTGTCTGTGTTCTGCTCGTCACTGCATCGAGTTACGACACTTTATAATATCTGCATTGCTCATATCTGATTAATCTTCTATTAAATCAATTTTTATTGTATGCTAATGTCATGAGTTCTTCTGTTGAGACTCTGTGTGTCATGGTAGAGTAGAACTGCATTACCCATCAGCCCCTGCATGTTACATGACTCACTAATCACCCTCACCTGTATCTCACTATGCCTTGTCTTTACCTGGCTTTTATTGTGTGCCTCTGATGTTCATTTCTTTTTTTTTTTTATTGTTTAGAGTTCATGTTCATGTTTTTGCTCTTCTACTGGGTATTTTTTCATTGTGATCCTCTTTAACACCAATTTCTGACATCATGAAGCTGTTATTATAATTATTTTTAATCTCTGATTTGCAGATTATGCTGTTTTACTGTTTATTTATTACTTTTATTTATTTGTTTTATTTTAACTTTTGAAATTTTTTGCTTATCAGAACATTGACAATCTTTTGTAAAGCACCTGAACTACAAGCAGAACATTTATCAGATCCACAAATAAATTCATGTCTGTGTTTGTAATTTGAGTGATTCATGTTTCATGAAAACAGTAATTCAGTAAAAACATGTTCGAGTTTTAATTCATCTGTTACAAAACTCCTGTAGCTAAAAGGAGATTATGGTCTGAGTGACACATGTAGAGAATAAGATGATTTTATTTACCTGTAACTCTGAGTGTAATTCCAGGAACACCCTGATATTTATCTTTAGTTGTTCTGAATCTGAAGCAGTACATGTGTTCATCTGATTTCTTCACATCACTCAGTCTGAGGGAGAAGTGATTCTGTTTATCTCCTAAATACTCCACTCTGCCTGAGTAACCTGATTCATTACGCAGATCAGTCACTTCTACACCCGTAACTGGGTTTATAAACCAAAACCTGTTTATCACTGTAACACCTGTTGGATGTGTGTAAGTGGCCTCCATAACCACTGTAGATCCTTTTACAGCACAGAGATGTAGTTTGCTGTATTTCACACTCCATTGATTCCCAAGAGCTCCTGAAACATGACACATGAAAGAGGTGATTAGAGATCATTATCCTGAGCCCCATAAAACACTGAGTTACTTTACAGCTTCTCTTCTCTCCTCTGGAACTCCGGGGCAGAAAAATACAAACTATTCTTTACTACTGGAAGGAAACTGTGCAGGATTTAGACACAGGGCTGTGTTTATTATTATTATTACTCTTATTATTATTATTATTATTATTATTATTATTATTATTATTGAGATGTGTATATAATGTATTAATAAACCCCAATGATTTGTTAATATTAAATTTTAGTCTCTGATCATTACATGAATGAAAACAGAACCATGTGGAACCAGAACACAGAAATACACACTCATGCTCTGACTGCATTCACTTTGTGGTGACTGGCGCTAATATGCTCATGTGTGCACTAAACACTGCTGCTAATGGAGGAAGAGGGTGAATTCTGACAAGGACGAAAATGTAGCACTCACCTGAGATCATCAGGAGGAAGATCAGAAACAATTGGAGCACCATTTTGAGGGACATCTTCACTAAGGATTCTATAGAAAAATGTTTTAAATAAAAAAATTACTTGAAGAAGTCAAAAATAGCTTTTTTTAATTTGACAAAAATAGAAGTTACTCTTAAATATATTTCAGGTTTATGGAAGGAGACTCCAGGATCAGAGCTTTGTAACAGTCAGAGGTAAAGCTGTAAAATATTCAGGACAGAGGAGTTTACATCTATTTTATAATTGACCTCTCTCTCTCTCTCTCTCTCTCTCTCTCTCTCTCTCTCTCTCTCTCTCTCTCTCTCTCTCTCTCTCTCTCTCTCTCTCTCTCTCTTCTCTCTCTCTCTCTCTCTCTCACTCTCTCTCTCTCTTTCTCTCTCTCTCTCTCTCTCTCTCTCTCTCTCTCTCTCTCTCTGTTAATTACACAAAGAAATGTAAACTCATTTTCATTAATAGCTGGTTTATTTATTTTATTTTATATTATCAAGTGCACAGTTTTGTTTTTTATTACTTTATTAAATCACACTTCTCTTAACCATGCTACTTTAAACACATCACAACAATCCAATACTCACAAACCACAAATAAAAAGCTGTTCATGAATTCACTGTTAACAAATTTACCATCATGTTCTAATTTCCATCATCTTAGAATTATCATTAATGTACAGAAGCATTAGACAATCAAAGCTATTGGATGAAAAACAGAAAAATAATCACAAATATCTCAATTTTATAAAACATTTCCTATTTTATTTTATTTATTTATTCATATCGTTTCATAGATAAAAACAAAACAAGTCCAGTAGTGTTGTTACAGTTGTGTTCAAAATTATTCAACCCCCACTGAAATTGATTGTTTTGGTCGGTTTGACATTGATTATGATCATTCAGTCATCCTGCTTACAATTAAATCAAAGAGGCACGTGTAGGTCAGACAAATATAACATAACATTTATAATGAAATAACCACAAATGTCTTTTCTGAGCTCACATCATTATCAGTTTTATTCAACCCCCAAGTGACATTCAATCTTAGTACTTAGTACAACATCCTTTTACAGTTATAACAGCTTTTAAACGTGAAGCATAGCTTGACACAAGTGTCTTGCAGCGATCTACGGGTATCTTCGCCCATTCATCATGGGCAAAAGCCTCCAGTTCAGTCACATTCTTAGGCTTGCACTGCAACTGCTTTCTTTAAGTCCCACCAGAGGTTCTCAATCGGATTTAAGTCTGGTGACTGCGATGGCCACTTCAAAATGTTCCAGCCTTTAATCTGCAACCATGCTCTAGTGGACTTGGAGGTATGCTTGGGATCATTGTCCTGTTGAAAGGTCCAACGTCTTCCAAGCCTCAGGTTTGTGACGGACTGCATCACATTGTCATCCAATATCTCCTGGTACTGAAGAGAATTCATGGTACCTTGCACACGCTGAAGCATCCCAGTACCTGCAGAAGCAAAACAGCCCCAAAGCATGATTGACCCCGCCATGCTTCACAGTAGGCAAGGTGTTCTTTTCTTCATAGGCCTTGTTCTTCCTCCTCCAAACATAGCGTTGATCCATGGGCCCAAACAGTTCTAATTTTGTTTCATCAGTCCACAGAACACTATCCCAAAACTTCTGTGGTTTGTCCACATGACTTTTGGCATACTGCAGTCGACTCTTCTTATTCTTTGGGGACAGCAAGGGGGTGCGCCTGGGAGTTCTGGCATGGAGGCCTTCATTACGCAGGGTGCGCCGTATTGTCTGAGCAGAAACTTCAGTACCCACATCTGACAAATCTTTTCTCAGTTCCTCAGCAGTCACACGGGACTTTTCTCCACTCTACGCTTCAGGTAGCGCACAGCAGTCAAGTCAGCATCTTCTTTCTGCCACGACCAGGTAGCGTTTCAACAGTGCCCTTTGCCTTGAATTTGCGAATGATGCTTCCTATGGTGTCTCTTGGTATGTTTAACATCTTTGCAATCTTCTTATAGCCATTGCCCTTCCTGTGAAGAGTAATCACCTGTTCTCTTGTCTTCCTGGACCATTCTCTTGACCTCACCATGTTTGTAACCACACCAGTAAATGTCTAGAAGGAGCTGAGTATCACAGTCATTTTAAAGCTGCCTAATTGGTGCTTATTAGGCTTTATTGCTGCTCCCTGATATCCACAGGTGTTTTCAATACCTGATTGAAAACACTTCATTGAACCTCTGTTCTTCAGAGTGGTAGTCTTTAAGGGGTTGAATAATTATGTCAATGAAGAATTCACAAAAGAAACATTTACTACTGTATTACAAAACTAATTGATGTCATTTTAGTTGCATATGGTTCTTTAAGAAGTCCTTGTAGGATTTCATTCTGAATACAATTACAAATGTACACTAAATTCCCTAAAACCATTTACAGCATTGTGGGTTGAATAATTTTGAACACAACTGTATATACTCATTGGCCTTCCACACTACATTACTATAGAACTCTCAACTTGCCATATTGGCTTTCCACAATACATCACCACAGAGCTAAATAATGACACCAGTGGCCTTCCATAGCCTCAGCTACAACGCTAGATGTTAAAGTTTCTTACTCCAGAACTCTCATTTATCAAAGTGTGTAGAACAATTTGTAATTGTGTGTGGAAGAAACACCAGTACAATCCTACATCACATAAATCCTCCAGATTCTCTACATGACTCTGTTCCTGCACAAACACATTCATTTAAATAAAACATCCCAAAATCACCATATACACTAAATAACCTCATTTAAAGTGTGATTTCATGGATATATTTTATTATTTATAATTTTTATTTGTTGTAAATATGTTAATATCTAATCATGTAGTCACATTCAGAGTTTGTAATTTGTTATAAAACAGACACAGTCACAATATCATAATTATCATTTATTAGAATGTTGATTTTATATCTCTATTTTTCTCAGCACTGAGAGTCGATCAGTAAAATGTTTACAAAGGAAGTAAATATTGTAAAAATAAATCATTTACACTGAAAAAACAACACTGACCCTTTTTATGTTCAGGAAAAGTAGAGATTAAACTAATGAGTGAATTTAATGACTACAAATATAATAAATAGTTTCTCACCGTGTTCCTCGACCTTCATGTACGACGACCAAACAGAGTAAAGAAAAGTGTAAGAGTTTAAGGCGTTGTCTGTTTAAGACGAATTGCTGATGAGTCCTTTTTCCTCTTTTACTGGAATTAGTGGCTGCAACTAGAAAATACAGTTTTAACACGTCGTGTCTGCATTGTGCACATTATTTGTTTACTTTCTCAGGCCAGAAGTGTGAAAAGAAATTGAGAGGTGTTGAGGTGAGGCCACTGCATCTTCAACTGTGAAGTGAAACACACAGCGTGGTCATCATCACCCTAAACCACTAAACACACTCAAGAAACAAACACAAGTGTTGAGCATAGAGTCATGACTTTTATAAAAACGATCAGTTTAATGTTTAGATTTGGTTTAATTGTCATATATAAGTTTATAATTTCTACACTTCATTGTTTCATTGTTTTCAGTATTGTCTTTGTTTTAAGTTGAAAGTTAAAATGCTGATTATGGGAGGAGCCTGTGGGCCTCTGATGACAGAAACAGCAGATTTTTGCTCCTCAGGATGGAACACAGTGATTATCTTAGCAAAAAGAGGAAAGAAAACACAAAGGAGCCAAGTGAAAGGACAGTTTTATTTAAAGTTTAATAGATTTCTGTAGCTTATTACTGAACTGAAGCTTATCAGTCCTGACTTCCTGAAAGTCCCCCTTGTGTTTCCTTGTATTTCCCACCAGATGTCGCCATTGTGTCCCTCTGTCTCTCATTATTTTTCTATTGTTTCCACGTGTCTAATCACTCCTGTGTATATTGAAGCTTCACATTGTCGTTTTTAGTGATTTTGTTGACGTTATGGTGCCTGTTTTTCATGTCAGTTTTTCTCTGTGTCTCCACCTTTTTCCCTTGTTGTCCTGTGTAAGTCTTTGTTTATCAGTTTCTGTTTTGTTTTGCTTTTTCCTGAGAGGATTTTTCACGTTCTTGACATTTCTTCCTTTTCATGTTGTGAAATCTTTCATGCTATTTTCTATTGCTGTGTTTTCTGAACGTTCTAATTAAAGAATGGATTCTCCAAACTGTCCGAGTCTGTCTCTGTTTTTAGATTCACACCTCCCATTGACAGACTGCTAGAACCCCGACCCTGATATTAACAGGTATATTATTTCTCAGTGTGTAGTTGCACAAAATAAACAAATAATTACAAAAATGATAGAAAATAACAAATCACTGGAGTCACTTTTAAAATACATTTTTGTATGTGTTATTTTAATATAATACATTTTTATCTGTCATGCTTCAATTTGATTTGCTGACCTGTGTTAAACACTGATCATGCTTTATTATTTTGTAGAGACAAGTAGAAAAGAAAAGCTGAACAGTACACTGAAAGGGATCTGGGGTGGAATCTTCACACCTGGCAACCCACGGAATCATTTTCTGCTTTTGAGTGACTCACAGCAGAGCATCTCTTGTAGGGGAAATATTTCTTTAGGGTGCAAACTGAGGTCGTGTGTGTGTTTTGTGTTTATTCAGATAAATAAATCGTACATCAATATGATATTTCAGTACTGTTTTCACGTTCAAAACAGCCACAGCACTTCCTCTTTATAACCACCAGATGTCACTCTCACACAGTGAGATAAACTGATATTAATTATTTTAGTTACTGTATTTTTCTATACAATAAATTTTCAAGTATTTTTTAGCACTAATTCAGATTTCATGACATGATGCGAGTAACCATGTAAGCTCAAGTTAAAATAAATGAAACCAAAATTAAAAACACTTCAGGACTTCTGGTTTCTGATATGTTTTTTTCAATATGATCACTCCTTTACCAGATCAATTTTTTTTTTATGTTTTTTTGGATTGAACAAATTAAAAAGAGAAGATATATGAACCTTTTACTAGTTAAGTGAGCTGGATTATCCGCTGTGGAGACCCCTAATGGGAGAAGCCGCAAGTAAAAGATGAAGAAGGGGGAAGAAATGAAAAACATAAAATTGCGTGTATTTTTTTTTTTTTTTATTTATTCCCTTTGAAAGAATCCAGTTAAAAAAAATCCTGTAATTTTGCAACCCTAGATAAGACACCTGTACACACCAAAACACTGGTTATATCTACATATACATATATACAGTCATCAAGCCTACATATTCTACACACAGCTCTGTCCACACACAGCCACATCCACTTATTAGAGAATTTATTAATTGTGATAACTAATAAAAATATTATAAATAGTTTCTTACCGTGCTTCTTCAACCCCTCATGTCTGATGGCCAAACAGAGAGTAAAGCGTGAGAGTTGAAGAGGTGTGAGGTTAGGGCGTGTTGTTCTGCACACAATTGTTTTCTCTTTTGTTGAATTTGTTGCTAAAACTGAGAAAGTGTTGCACTGCTACAGTATAAAAGCGTTTTGTCTGCACATTATTTGCCTGGTCATCATCACCCAAAACTGTATTGACTATTTATGTGTTTTGTTTATTTACTTGCTGGGGAATTTAATAAATAATTGTATACTAATGAATTTAAATGTAAAACAAAATACAATTTATTAAAACACCAGAAAGACTGAATGTACTGTAATGAACAATGCATTAAAATAATAATAATGTGAATGAGTTACCACAGTGATCTGGAGCTGTTCATGATGGACTGCCACAACAGCCACTAAAGGGAGCAAGTAATTGTGTAGGACTTATGCTGCAGGTCTGCTGGAGATGTTTCCTCGTTACCCAAAATCTTCTTTTCCTCATAGTGTCAGCCAGTGGCATGCGCTTCAGTGGTTGCGCTTTCAGGGTCTATACTTCTGCTTCCTGGTTTGGCACCATCTTTGAATCTGCTCTTCCATAGAATCTTCTGATCAAGAGACCTTCCCACAATTGTTTGGAATACTATAATGTTGCCTGCTTTTGTATTTTTTGTAAAAAAAAATTAAAATTAAATTATTACAAGTCTGCCTAGCCGCATTGCCCTGTTTGCCTGTTTCTCTCTGGAATGTTTTTGAACAGGGTTTTGATCACCTTCTTTGCTCTGTTGGTTTGACCCTGGATTACCCTGGTCAACTGGCTTTCCACAATACATCACCACAGAGCTAAATAATGGCACCAGTGGCGTTCCATAGCCTCAGCTACAATGCCAGATGTTAAGGCTTTCTCATTCCAGAGGTCTCATTTATCTAAGTGTGTAGAACAATTTCTAATACTTTGTGGAAGAAACACCAGTACACACTCCAACACTGGTGTTTATCACACGTGTGTACACACAGATGTAACTATATACAGTCATCAATCCTACAGATTCTCTACATGACTCTGTTCCTGCACAAACACAATTATTTACATAAAACAACATCCCCAAATCACCATATACACTAAATATCATTTAAAAGTGTGATTTCATTGATATATTTAATGTTAATTTATTTTCAGGATAGGTTGCAAATATGTTAATATCTATAAAATATATAAAACACAGACACTGTCACTATCATAATCATAATTTATCAGAGTATTGATCATATTTCTCAGCACTGAAAGTCGATAAGTAAAATGTTTACAAAGCGAGTAAAACAAATCATTCGCACTGAATAAACAAGAGTGAACGTTTTTAACGTTCAGAAAAAGTAGAGATTAAACTAATGAGTACATTTAGTGCCTAAAAATATAATAAATAATTTCTCACCGTGTTACTCGACCTTCATGTACGAAGACCAAACAGAGAGTAAAGAAAAGCGTGAGAGTTGAACGAGTCTGTCACTTACATCGAGTTGCTTAAAGATATGAGATAAAGTATCTTCTCCAGCAGATCATACTGTTGTTTGATTTCTAAATAGTTACTATATTTCAGCAGTGGCTGATGATGGTGTAAACAAACACCTGTTGATCTGATGTCCATATGCCATAGAAATCAGACTAAATAAGCAAAGAAATAAAATGCACAATTATTGGTGATTTTATAAATGTGAAGCTCACCTAATACGAGGAGGAAGATCAGACAAAGTGGAGATGCCAAATTGCATAAACATATTTCCCAAAGACTGTACATGAAATATTAAAAAAATAGACAAAATAACTTGAACATATGTGACTGGAGTTTTCTTACATACATGGAAGGAGATTTTTTTAAATTTTGCTTTAATTTTATTAATAGATTTTTTTGGTTATGTTTATCAACACTTTTCACTTGCTCCCATTAGGGGTCGCCACAACGTATCATCCGTCTCCATACCCCCTGTCATCTATATCTGCCCCTTTCAAACCAACTAATAAACTAAAATTACAAGCGAGAGTAACAGGAGTTTATTTTACTATTTGATTAATTTGGGATGTAACAGTAATTTTACTTCAGTATGATGTTTTAATTCAGTTCTGTTTCCATCTTAAAACCAGCACAACAGCCTGCAATTTACAAGAGTAACCACCAGGGCCACTATCACACATTTCATGACAATAAAATGCAGATCAACATTTAAACTGAAATTAAAATTAATAAAAGCATGTTTGTGCGAGGAAAGAGAGAGAGAGAGAGAGAGAGAGAGAGAGAGAGAGAGAGAGAGAGAGAGAGAGAGAAAACGTTACCGTAATTTTTCTAAAATGTTGGTCAGGTTTATGAAGTCTGACCACAGATATTTTCACTATAATCATTCATATTCAAAATCTTATGTTTAAAATATTTATTTGCAGTAAAAATGGAAAAGACAAGGATATAGCTGAAGCATTGTCTAGTTAAAAATATTATATCTAATAATATATTATATATACAGACACTGAGGAACACTGTCTGGTAATCAGGTCCTCATATTGTGTTTCACTAAAACCAAATAAAACCCAATCTCTCTACTCAGATATTCTACTAAGAAGGTCAGGAAGGTTTCAGCACATGTCATTAGAGCAACTTAGATGCTCAAACCATTAACAGCAAATACAACATCTCATCAATACTATAAATGAGTTTATAAATATAATAAATCCATTAGTACAGACACATTATCTGCTTAAATCTATAACACCAAAAGTTATACATCAGAAATATTATCAGTAATATTAGCTGGCTAGCTAGGCTTAAAACAGATTTAAAAGGCTGTAAGTTGTTGATGTTCCTGGTGTAAAGAAGTGATTCAGCTTCTCCACTTCAGTAAGGAGTTCTCTTTATTCATCAGCTGTTTCAGGACTCATTTTCATCATGTTCCTGATAGTCTGAAAGAAAACACACACAGGAACATCAGAAATGTGTGTTAAAGAAGAACATGTTACTTACATTTATTTACATCAGCTGTGTATTGTAACTCACATCATCAAATAAAAGAAGTCACATGATCACATTACTCTAATCAAATAGTGGTTTTGAGTTTAAAAGCTAAAACTCACTTCCACATTGCAGTAGTCAGAAGTGAGCGTGTCATCAGGAGGACTGGGATGAGAAACCTGTGAATGAAGAGGCCACACCTTGTTAAATTTTTATTTACAGCAATAAAATACAGTATTATTCTGTTACACCTTCATCACCAACCTTCATTCTAGCAGTAACTGTATGTTTCAGTTAAAACTTACTGCAAGTGTGTGATGAACATCATCAGATTTCCGGCCTGCAGGGTCGAGAGCTGCATGCGTGTCGTCTTTAGCCCTCAGCCCAACGTTCTGCAGAGAGGAGGGGTGGAGAACATGAGCAGGTTCTGCTGAAGATCTTTAAAGTAAGAGTTTATTATGAACAAAGCAGCCACCTGATGGACAGGTCTGTATTAACTCACCTGATAGTAACCTTCATCTGGATTATTCTTCTGTCTTCTGCATCTGTTCACACAAATTCTAATTCTTATTCATTGTAAACATCTTCAGAGGAATTAATGATCAATTTATCAGAACATTTGATCTCACCTCAGCCAGAAGAGTGCAGAGAGAAGAGCTGCAAGTCCAAACAATCCGAGTCCAACAGCCACATACACAATTACAGAGACATCTGATACTAATTTTACACACACACACACACACACACACACACACACACACACACACACACACACACACACACACACACACACACACAAAAGTAATAGTGAAGTAGTAGTTCATCCACAGTACAGAATGTAAAATGGAGCAGTGATGAAACAGAAATGTCTAAACAAATCTCTCACCAGTTATAGTGATGGACACTGCAGCTGATCTCTCAGAGCCGAGTTTATTCTGAACCTCACAGTAGTACAGTCCACTCTGTAGAGCTCTGTAACTCTGTCCTGATCCTACAGGTGATGATTCTTTCTCCTTAAACCAGGTGTAGGTCTCCACAGGTGGGTTACTGTCACTGCTGCAGGTCAGATTCACTGAACTTCTCTCCACTTTCTCACCAGAGGGACTGATAGACACTGAGATGTTCTTTGGAGAATCTAAAATTGGTTGGTAAATGAGAAATAAATCTATAACAGTTTTAATGTTGTATTACTGGTAAGAAGATCTTCAGTTTTAACTTACACAGAAGATTCAGAGTTACACTGGTGGAGTTCTGATGCCCGACTTCATTACTGCACATGCACTTGTACTCTCCACTGTCTTCAAATCTGACTTTAGAGATGGTGAAGGTCTTTCCTTTTCCCACTGATGTCCTCCCCTTAAACCAGGTGTAGTTCTCCACAGGTGGGTTTGCATCACTGCTGCAGATCAGAGTCACTGATCTGCCCTCCACAATCTCACCAGAGGGACTGATGGACACATTCTTTGGACGATCTAGGGAGTTTCATGATGAGTGAAGAAAGCAGTTTGGTGTCATAATTAGGGCTTATGTGGTATCTTTCATCAATACCTGAAGCCTGTATTTAAATATGTTCAGCACTTCTCACCGTTGATAATAGGTGGACCATTCCAAAAATAATACCAACTTTATTAAAACGTAATTCTGAGAATTTTTCAGATTAGAATAATCATTGATCGATTGCATGCAAACACTGTTTACCTAATAACATTATAAATAGTCAAAACACTTTCGAGGTTCTGTAATTAATTCAATTCAATTCAAATCATGTTTATTTGTATAGCGCTTTTAACAATGAACATTGTCTCAAAGCAGCTTTACACAGATAATGTGGTGATTAAATGTAAATATGTTCTTTGTAAGTAAGTTTGTCCCTGATGAGCAACTGTGGCAAGGAAAAACTCCCCGAGATGGCATAAGGAATTAATTACTAAACAATAGAATTAGAGATAAACAACACAGCGCTGAATATGTTCTATTCAAAGAAAAGTTACATTTAAAAGGTCAGAGAAAAAAGATTCCAGTTGGCTTTAAGCTCTGTCTCCTTCTGACTGCTGTGGTGGACACATGGCTCAGTATTCAGTGGAAACAGAACTAAAACCAAAATCCTATTTTTAACATATATATAACATCCAAACTTCACTCAGACAGAATGCTATGACTTTCAAAACTGAAATGTATTAGTATCAATAATAATAAGTAGGAAAAAAAATATATATATATATATATATATATATAAATTTGATTAGATTAGATTAGTTTAGATTTAACTTTATTGTCATTACACATGTACAAGTACAAGGCAACGAAATGCAGTTTGGGTCTAACCAGAGTGCAATAACAGCAAGTGCAGGAAATACAGTGTTTACATTATTTACATATGGTAATATGTATGGTATATATAGAATGGTAATATAGGACTATATATCACTATAAGTATTACATTTATCAGTATCATCATTACTATTATGTGTTGTTTTACTCATTAAATACTGAGTTATAAGTAATAAAAAAATAAATAAAACTCACATCTGACACTGAGGTATTGAGCAGGAGATGGGAGATGTTCAGATCCTCTTACAGCACAGTTATAACTGCCTGCATCCTCACTGCTGACCCTCTGCAGGTGGAGTTTGTTGCTCTTGAAGGTGTTTGTGGTTAAATCATGTGTGTTTTTGTACCAGATGAATGTTGGATCAGTCAGACTGCAGGTGGTTTTACAGGTCAGAATGACTGATTCTCCCTCTGTCACTTCTGCAGGAGCGATCAGCTGAAGATCTTATACAATGAGAGAAACATTAAATCTGCATCAGTGAACAATCCCTCTATCAGTGCTTCATAGTATTTAATGAGTTCTTCACTTGTGCCTCTTTGTGTCATGGTAGAGTTGAACTACATTACCCATCAGCCCCTGCATGTCACATGAGGTGGTCACATAGCTCACCAATCACCCTCACTTGTATCTCACTATGCCTTGTCTTTACCTGGCTTTTGTTGTTTTTTGTGTCTCCCATCTTTTGTTTCTATTGTCTAGAGTCTATGCTTGTGCTTCTGCTCCTCTTCTGGGTATTTTTCCACTTTTAATCCGTACAAAACGAGTGGAAACCACCCATTTCTGACATCATGAAGCTGTTTTTTTATAATTATATAAATATTATAATTGCAGGTTCTGTTTCAATGTTAATTTTTTTGTTTTGTTTATTCAGGTTTAATTTTTAGAAATTTCATTCGACATTTCTGAAGGTGATTTTATTTACCTGTAACTCTGAGTGTAATTCCAGGAAAACCTGTGTGTCCCTTTCCAGTTGTTATGAATCTAAAGCAGTACTTGTGCTCATCTGATTTCTTCACATCACTCAGTCTGAGGGAGAAGGGAGTCTGTTCATCTCCTAAATACTCCACTCTGCCTGAGTAACCTGATTCATTACGCAGATCAGTCGCTTCTACACCCTTAACTGGGTTTATTACCCAAAACCTGTTTTTTACTGTAACATTTGTTGGATGTGTG
Organism: Silurus meridionalis; assembly: GCF_014805685.1. Classification (NCBI taxonomy): domain Eukaryota; kingdom Metazoa; phylum Chordata; class Actinopteri; order Siluriformes; family Siluridae; genus Silurus; species Silurus meridionalis. The sequence continues at coordinate 2,188,298 of NC_060907.1, forward strand.
TAAGTGAACTTCATAACCACTGTAGATCCTTTTACAGCACAGAGATGTGGTTTGCTGTATTTCACACTCCATTTATTCCCAAGAGCCCCTGAAACATGACACATAAAAGAGGTGATTAGAGATCATTAACCTGAGCCCCATAAATCACTGACTTATCTTGCAGCTTCACTATATTAATAATAATTAATATTATTATTGAGACTGTTGGATAAACTGTATTGTTAATTCATAATAGATTAGCCTTATTAAATTGTCAAATTGAAAATTTACCCTCCAATATAAAATAATGCATTTAATTTCTATTGAATAAAAGCTTGAAAGAATTTTTCTCTATACTGTGCATAAAATCCAACACTGTGCTTCTAGTTATTATATCACTAGAACCTTTATCAAAAGCTACAAAGATTAAAGTTGCAGATGTAAGTTACAAAATATATGGCTGAATTTCAATGATGTAAATGTGTGATTTACCTGAGATCATGAGGAAGATCAGAGAAAGTGAAGATTCCATTTTGAAGAACATTACTAAAGGTTCTGAACAAAATAAAATAATAAAAAATAAAATTCACACAAACACAAAAATATGCTACCCTCAAATGAAATTCATGAAAGGAGCCAACCAGGAGAAATCCTGTAAAATCAGGAAACTTGACACTGGAAACATAAATAAATGGCTTAGTAATCACAGTAGAACTAGATAAATTACTTTGTGGTGAGATTATGACAACAAAAACATCGTCTCTAGATTAATGTAAAATCCGGCGTTATGTAACCGGCGAGCCGACCAGTGGAGCGACGCTAGCTTCTGAAAAAAGAGAAGGTAAGGGGAGTGTGGCTTGGAGACACAGTGCCTCGTTCCCTCAGGTAACTAGGGTTCCATACGTAACCTAGAGACATTTCCCTTTCGGGAACTTGAGCAGCATCACAACGCTTTGGGAACGAGTGTCCAATCACGCCACACTGACCAGTCCCTGCCTAATGTGCGTGAGCACAACCAGAACTTAGGACAGTGGAGCCGGGAGTGCCTCCAAGGTCGAGGTCATAAAACCTGATGATGGTCAGCGGAGTGGACCAGCCCGCAGCGTTGCAGATGTCCTGGAGTGTTACTCCAGCAGACCAAGCTGTAGAGGCCGCCATAGTCGAGTGTAGTGAGCCTTGACTCTGAAAGGTGTTTTACTAGCGACTGCCCTGTGGGCGGGGTACAATAAGCTGTGATAGCGAACATGTAAACCTTTAGGGTTGAAGGAGCCAACCCTGTGGCAAACTGTTCTTGCAGAAACTCCCGAACTGAACCAACTGGGCAGTTAACTGGGTCTTATTGGTGGTGCCCTTTAGCACCTTATGACCTGATAAACAGGTGCCCTTTAGCGCCATATGACCTCCTTGTACAGGGAGCTCTGGAATGGAGGATGGTCTCCACTACCTCAGTAGAAAGACCAGCTGCTAGTAACTGTGCCCCAGCCATAGCCTCCATAACTCTGGGCGGGGGTGAACCAGGGATCCCCCTGCCTGAGAGAGGAGATCCAACCGATGTTTTGTCCGTAAGGACCTGCACATGGTGATGTCTTAGGTCTAGGAGGAAGTGTTTCAGAGCCAGAAACACAGCCATCATCTCCTGGCAATTTATGTGCCATGAGAGGTGTAGCTCGTTCCACCAACCTTGGGCGGAGTGGCCACTCATGACCGCTCCCCATGCGTCAGTCGTTGGTGTTACGCGACAACAAGGAGCTCTTAGGACACAGTCAGTGACTGGCCTTTTTTTACTCTCCTGACTGATGTGAGGATAGCTTTAATCCAAGTGGGAGACATTTGTGCCTGCATTAAGGTTGAGTCCCACACTACACCCAAGAAAGTGGTTTTATGTACTGCAGAATGCACACTTCCCTGAATTTAGTCTTATCCCCAGCTCCTTTATGTAGGCAAGAACGACATCTTGATGCCAGACTGCCTGATGCTCTGATTGAGCTTATATCAACCAATTGCTGAACCCTTAGGAAGTATGCGTTCTTTAAATCTATCGTGACAACCCAGTCCTCGGACTTGATCTGAGACACAACCTCTTTGAGGGTGAGCATCCTGAACCTGAGCCTCACAAGTGACTGGTTCAAAGAGCACAGATCTAGGATCGGACACAACTCCCCTTCCTTTTTTGGAACAACTAAGTATTGGCTATAAAAGCCTGAATCTCTCACTAAGGGAGGAACCAACTTTATGGCCTCTTTCCTTAGGAGAGCGTGCACTTCGTGTTCCAGGACCAGAGCCTGCTCAGGTCCCACCAGGGTGGGACACATCCCATTAAACCAGGGAGGAGAGGACCCGAATTGAATCGATTAGCCCCTCTCTATTGTGCAAAGGATTTAGAGACACATCTGGCAGGCTTTCCCAAGCTGGAAAAACAAACAGAAGCTAGTGCCATCTCCACTGCATGTGCTTTCATAACTTCCTGTTCATGACATCACCCTGCCGGTGACCTCACACTTTTCTGTTGGACAGTTTACACATGTGGTTCAGAACATGGTCAGACAGCGGTGCTTCCAAAGTGTTGTTGATGCAGCTGAAGGGGAAATATATATATACTAACACTGCAAACTAATGTACTAGTGCACTGCAACCAACACTGCAACTAATGTACTAGTGCACTGCAACTGATGTACTAGTGCACTGCAACTAATGTACTAGTGCACTGCAACTAACACTGCAACTAATGTACTAGTGCACTGCAACTGATGTACTAGTGCACTGCAACTAATGTACTAGTGCACTGCAACTAACACTGCAACTAATGTACTAGTGCACTGCAACTGATGTACTAGTGCACTGCAACTAACACGCCAAATCCGTTTCCCATGCAGTGTTTTATTTGGGACGACTTGGCATAATGTTATTTTAACATTAACGGACACAATTAGCATATTGTTTAGCTGTGCATTTACTAAATAAGCACTGTGCCATGTCCGAACTGACCCCACTGTATTTTTTTTGTATAATCAATTTCTATTCTGTTCTTAAGCGTCTTAATTATTTTAAATAAAATGTTAAACCTTTTTTAATTCCTTGTTTTGCTTTGTCATTAAACCTTAGAAAATGTTTTTCACTGTGGGGACACTATGTCTTTATAAGTACAGTTTGACTGTATTATTTGTGTCCCCTTCAAAAATTGCTCATGAGAAATTTTATATTTATTGTCTCCCCCTACTGTTAAATGAAATTTATGCCCATTGACACAGGAGACACATGACAAAGCGAATGCTTGTTCTATGATCATGGACGTGCTTCACACTGCTGTGAACAGGTTGAAGGGGTTTCTTTGACAGGTTTACGCAGTTTGTGTAATTGACTTCAGGAGTGTAAGCAAGTTTGGTGAGGAAATTACTATTTATATCTGGTTTACTTTATTTCATTTTTTGCTGTTAGCATTTTTAGTTGTATTGTTTGAAAATATTGTTTACCTAAACCAGTTACTGATTTTAGAATGCATCCCTATAATCAAATAATCACAAATCAAAAAGAAAATTTCATGAATTTACTGCCAAATTTCTGTTTAACTGTCTCAAGAGAAATAAGATCAAGAGAACATAAAACTATAACTGTTGCCTTTTATGGCCTTCGCACTTCATTACCACAGAGCCATCAAATTGCCCCATTTGTTTTTCAATCTACATCACCACAGAAGCTTTACATTTACATTTACATTTGCGGCATTTAGCAGACGCCCTTATCCAGAGCGACGTACAAAAGTGCTTAAAATCTCTAGCAATGAATAAATCTACACTGGTACGCAAGATTACAAACTTAATATAAATATAACTCGAATTCTACAAAAAAAGCTTTATATGAACCAAGCGCCCTCTATAACCACAGCTATAAATCCAGCTGTTAAGACTCTTGTTTTCTCATTCAAAAGCGCTTATTTATCAAGGTGTGTCGAACAATTTCTAATTTTGCATGGAAGAACCAACAGTGCACACTTCAACACTGGTATTTATTATACATATACACAGATGCACTATATGTGGTAAATTCTATATATTCTCTACATGGCTGTGTCCATGCACCACATTCATTTAAATTAAGCAACACACCCAAATCACCATATATGGTAAATAAGTTGAATGGTTTCAATGGTGAGTTGAATGATATATTTTGTTTAATAATACTTAATATTGGTTGCAAATATTGTGATATCCAAATCATTTCACTTTAGAGTTTCTAATTGTTCTGAAAATACAGACAATACCACAAAATCTTATAATTTATATCTTTCCATTTCCCACCAATGATAGTTGATCAGTAAAAGTGACTGCTGCAAAAAAACTACACTGAGCCATTCAGAAAATGTAGAGATTTGACTTAAAATTTAAATTAGCAAATAAAAGACATAAGTAGTTTCTTACCGTGCCTACTCAACCTTCTTGTCCAACAGCCAAAGAGAGAATTAAAAAAAGCATTGAAAAGGTGTTGCTTGTGTGGCTTTGTTTTATTATTAACCCACTGTGGCTGCATTGCTCATAGTCTTTTTTTACCACCTCAGTCTACATGTGTTAAGAGAAATGTAGAGGGGTCTTTAACTCAGGAAATGAAACTAACAGCTCAGTAATAATTAAACCCTCAAACACACACTACACAATGTATACAACTCTTTACATTTAATTTACCTTTTTTATAACCTTTAGGGAACAGGAAGTGTCAGTGTTGAATTTCCTGTAGTTCAGTACCACTGGATTATCTACACCTTCATCACATTAACAAGGTGGAATAATGAGGTGGGGGGTGTTGGTGGAGCGATTACCTGAACTACTTCCTTGTTTGGCTTATTCACTTACTGAAAATTTAGTCTCTACAGAACAGTAGGTAGGACCACTTGGATTTATTTCGAAAACCACAGCGAGCTACAATACTACACTATTTATGATCATACGAAGAAAAAAAAAAGTGGACATTCTTAACTGAATTGTGTCCTCTTTTATTTCTACCCTCTTACAATAAAAATGGATTGAATAGATATAATGTAATAATAATAATAATAATAATAATAATAATAATAATAATAATAATAATGTTTTCCTCCGTCATTGACGTCTCGCTCCCAAGCAGACTTTCAGAAACATGAAGGAAATGAGTCCTGAAAGAGCTGATGAACAGAGAAAACTCCTCACTGAATTGGAGAACCTAAATCACTCCAGAAACATCAGCAACTTACTGCCAGTTACTGATCTTTATGATGCATTAACATTCTCTAAACTGTAGATTGATGTTATAAAGCAGCTAAAGTGTCTGTGCTAATGGATCTAAAGAAATAACAGCGATAAAGTGCGTAACTCCAAATAAACGTATAAAACTTGATACCTAGTATGTGATTTCTGCCAGTTTGCAGACTCAGTGTGAATCAGGCCTTTATGGTTGAATTGTGACAAAGAAACCATTATGACATGATTTGGCCATAAAAACAGAGTGACCATCAAGTCAAGTCAAGTCAAGTCAAGTCAAGTAAAGTCAAGTTTATTTCTATTGCGCTTTTCACAACAGACATTGTCTCAAAGCAGCTTTACAGAAACCAACAGTGAAGGTGAACGGTGTGTATTTATCCCTGATGAGCAGCCGTGGTGACTGTGGCAAAGAAAAACTCCCTTAGATGTTATGAGGAAGAAATCTTGAGAGGAACCAGACTCAAAAGGGGAACCCATCCTCATTTGGGTGACATCAAGAGTTTGATAATAAATCTTTCAACAATACAGAACACTGGAGAGTGAGAACTAACAATCAGAAGCTCTTCAGACTGGGTTAAAAAATCTATTGTTGCAAAATTGTCCCTAAGCCTATGCTTTGCTAATAAAGATATTCTCAAAAAAAAAAAATGTTCCACAGCATATAGGACCTCGGACTGGGCCGAAGGTTCACCATCCTACATGACAACAACCCTAAGCAAACAGCCAGTACAACATAGTAGTGGCTTAGGGACAACTTTGCGAATGTCAGAGGGTTTGTGAATGTCTCAGGCTTTGAATGGTTTGGGAGGGAAGCTGTACAGGTGGGTGCTCCGAAACCTCGGCCTGTAGGGAGCTCTAGTGGGTCATGGAAGCGGGGTACGCACTGGCGTAGTCGCTGCTGTAGCTCTCTCCACTGTAGCTGCCGTCACTGCTTCCTACCAGAAAAATTGACAGAAACCTTTTGTTAGTCGGGAACCAGATATTCTCCAACTCGCTATCCTTTGTGGCTCCTTTTATACTCTTCACTCGACTCAGGGAGGGTGAAAAGTAGCGGCTACAGCCGTGCCTCGTTGGGACGATTCGGCATCCTGCCATGTGCGCCGCAGCTCTCCTCAATACGTGTGCTGAAGTGGCGCTGTCTATTCAGCACCCGTCTAGCAGTTGCATTTGGAGCATTTGCCTGTTTCTATGTGCGGGATGTGAGGCTGTCATCACAGTGCAATCACATGATTTTGCTCCTTAAAGGAATAGTAAGAAAAGTAGGAACTTAAATATGAACAGGAGGGATTGGACGTGTGCAGAGGAGGGACATGGGGTATATCAGTAGGAGAATGAAGAAGAAGAAGGTTTATGAATGTGGTGATGGAAGACATGCAGTTAGTTGGTTTGAAAGAGGCAGATATAGAGGACAAAATATTAAGGAGATGGATCCACTGTGGTGACCCCTGATGGGAGAAGCCAAAAGAAGAATGCAGTGGGGAAATATTATGTAGAATATCTGGAAGTCAGTAACTGATGAGCTTCAGTTTATTAATTAGCTACAGATAACTTTTAAACATTTAATAAAATTGTCCTGTCCTTTGGCTCCTTTGTGTTTCTCTTTTGTGCTCCATAGTGAGTGCTTCATCCTTAAAAGCAAAATCTGCTGTTTCTGCCTTTTCAAGCCCACAGGCTCCTCTAATAATCAGATTCTACCTTTGAGATAAACACTACTGAAAACAATAACAAAGTGTGGACACAATGATAAATGTATATACAACAATCAAAACAAATCTTAACATTAACCTGATATTTATTTATATATATATATATATATATATATATATATATATATATATATATATATATATATATATATATATATATATATATATATATTAAATAAAAGTCATGGCTCTGTGCTCAACACTTTTTTTCTTGTGTGTGTTTGAGTTTCATTTCCTCAGTTGAAGATGCAGTGGCCTCTTTTAAACACCCCCATTTCTTTTCACACTTCTGGACTGCGATGGTAAAAAATAACGTGCAAAATGCAGACACAACATGTTACTAATGTAGAAAGCGAAACTTCCTCAGTTCCAGCAACTAATTCAGTGAAAGAGGAAAAGGACTCGTCAGCAGCTCACCTTACAACCAACTCGTTCAGCTCTCACGCTTTTCTTTACTCTCTGTTTGGTCGTCGTACATGAAGGTCGAGGAGCACGGTAAGAAACTATTTATTATATTTTCAATCACTAAATTTACTTATTAGTTCAACCTATACTTTTTCTGAACATTAAAAAGGTTCAGTGTTGTTTATTCAGTGCAAATAATTTTAATTATGCATTGAGATATTGTTATAATTATACATAATATTGTTATAATATTGCTATGATTATGCATTATAATATTGTGGCAATGTTTGTGTTTTTATATCAATTCACAAACTTTAATTGTGGCTACAAGATTACAAAAATAGGCTACAAAATATCTCCATGAAATCACACTTTAAATGAAGTTACAGTTGAAACCAGATATTTACATACACTTCAGAAAAAAAACTCAAAAACCTTTTTTTCTTTACTGTCATACATTAAATCAGAGTAAACGTTTTCTGTTTTAAATCAATAAATATAAACATATTTTTTTGCATTTGTTAAATGTCAGAATCGAGTGAGGGAGAATTTTTATATTTTTTTATTATCACTTTCATCAAAGTCAGAAGTATACATACACCAAGTTTATCGTGCCTTTAAACAAACAAAGAAAAACCTCCAGATGATTCCATTCTGAGCTTAAGAAGCCTCTGATAGGTTAATTGATTCCATTTGAGTTAATTGGTGGCACACTGGTGGATGCATATAAAGGCACACCTCAAACACAGAGCCTCTTTCTTTGACATCATGGAAAAAAACAAGAGAAATCCACCAAGACATTAGAAAAAGAATTGCTCAGGAAGGAGACGGAGTCCCAGAGAGGAACGATTTTTGTTGCGAAATGTGCAAATCCACCCCAGGACAACAGCAAAAGATCTTGTGAAGATGCTGGCTGAAACTGGTAAGACAGTGTCATTATCCACAGTAAAACGAATACTGTACCGCCATGAGCTGAAAGGTTTCTGGAGACATGTCCTGTGGTCTAACGAAACAAAAATGTAACTGTTTAGCCATAATGATAAACGGTATATTTGGAGTAAAAAGGGTGAAGCTTTTAAGCCTCAGAACACCATCCCAACTGTCAAGTATAGCGGTGGTAGTATAATGTTGTGGGGCTGCTTTGCTGCAGAAGGGACTGGTGCACTTTACAAAATAGATGGCATCATAAGAAAAGAAAATTATGTGGATATATTAAAGCAACATCTAGAGACATCCAGTGTTGTGCTCGTTACTAAAAAATAGCAACTAGTTACAGTTACTCGTTACTTCATTCAAAAAGTAACTCAGTTACTTTGTTGATTACTTACACCAAAAAGTAATGCGTTACTGTTAAAAGTAACTTTTTAGTTCTATCTTCTTTAATGTTCCCATTAATGCCCTTTTATGCATTATGGTGTATACAAACACAAAACTGACTTAAACACAAAGTAATTTTTAAACACTATTTTATTGAAGTCAGAGCAGCACAAACTGAATATATCACAAGGATTTCTGAAATAAAGAACAAAAACAAGCTGAATAATATATTCACAATCGAACACTAAAGTAGCTTCTGCTGTTGTGTTGAGCTCTTAAAAATGTTCCTTTCACAGCTGAAGTATGAAAACTATCAACAATGTAGAACAGAACACCGGGTTAGCTTCTAGCTTCTAGCTCCTCAGGCATGGAGTTCCTGGAGCAGCTTCAACAGATTGCTGTTTATCGCAGTAGATACGAGCTTTGAACCAGAAAGACACAATTTATATTTGACTTAAAAGTTTTTGTCTTTATACTCAACTAAAGTGAAATAATGAGCATATTTCCACTTTGAGAAACTCGTCTTGCTCTCGCCTCGACTCGCCATGACTGCCGCACAGACCTGAATAAACGGAGACACACCCACAGTGCGTCTTCTTCGTGTATACAGTGGTTTATCCACCAATTCTACAATGCGACACTGCTGTAAGCAGGTTAGACTGTAGTCTACACTTCAGCCGAAATTAATTTATTTATAAAAGTAACGGGTAACGCACCATACGGTAACGGTAACGGAGTTACTTTATTTTTAAAAGTAACACGTTACAGTATTAGTTACTGTCAAAAGTAACGCGTTACCGGTAACGCGTTACTGCCCAACACTGGAGACATCAACCAGGAAGTTAAAGCTTGGGCGCAAATGGGTCTTCCAAATGGACAATGACCCCAAGCATACCTCCAAATTAGTTACAAAGTGGCTTAAGGACAACAAAGTCAAGGTATTGGAGTGGCCATCACAAAGCCCTGATCTCAATCCCATAGAAAATTTGTGGGCGGCACTGAAAAGGCCTACAAACCTGACCCAGTTACACCAGTTCTGTCAAGAGGAGTGGGCCGAAATTCCAGCAAACTATTGTAGAAAGCTTGTGGAAGGATAACCAAAACGTTTGGCCCAAGTAAAACAATTTCGGGGCAATTCCACTAAATACTAAGCAAGTGCATGTATACTTCTGACTTTGATGAAAGTGATAATAAAAATACATAAAAATTCTCCCTCGCTCGATTCTGACATTCAACAAATGCAAAAAATATGTTAATATTTATTGATTTAAAACAGAAAACGTTTACTCTGATTTAATGTATGACTAAAAAAAAAAGTTTTGTGTTTTTTTCTGGTGTATGTAAATATCTAGTTTCAACTGTATTTACTGTATATGTTGATTTAGGGATGTTGTTTTATGTAAATTAATGTGGCTGTTGCCACATTCATTATATAAATTTCTACTTAAAAGTCAAAACTATTAGAAATTTCAGATATTTGGGATTATTATTTTTGTTTTTGTATCTTAGCTGTGATTATCTAATGTTTATGTGACATTAATGAGAATTCTAAGATGATGGAAATTAGTGCTTGATGGTAAATTTGATAATGAATTCATGAACTGGTTTGTATTTGTGATTTGTGAATATTTGATTGTTGTACTGAATTTAAATTAACTTGGTTAAGAAAAGTGTGATTACTAAATCAACTGTAATAAAGACTGGAGACTCCTGGTATAAATCTGAAATAAATTCAATAGTAATATAAATATTTTTTCTTAAATAAAGAAAAATGTATTGAACTGTTTTTGACTTTTTGCAAGTCATTAAATAATTTATTAACATTTTCATAGAACCTTTATTAATGATGTCCCTCAAAATAGAGTCTCCACTTTGTTTGATCTTTCTCCTCCTGATCTCAGGTGAGTCGTACATTTTTATCATCACTGTCAGAACCCCCACACACACACACCCACCCCCACCCCCACCCCTACACTCTGATCGCATGCTAGTGCTAAATGGCAAAAAGTGCAAGTTTTTTGTGTTGAGGTTCCAACTTATATTTTTTGAGGTTTATATAACGTGCATTTTATTTTTATTTAAAACATGTTTCCACCCCCCTTTTCTTCTTATTGCTTCCCAGGTCTCTTTGTCTTTATGTTAATTATGTCTGTATAAACTTTCTTTCGGCCACAGCGGATCCTCCGGATGTTCGATTTGGCACATGATTATCTCGGTACATTATCTATATATACCCTTTAATCTCCGCCTTGTATTTGTGAAGTAACTTAATTAAAGAGCCATTTTTTTTCATGTTTCATGTTTCCTGTTTTCTGACCTCAGTTCTATTTTTTCCTTTTTCCTGCTCTTCACTAATCGCTCAGACTTTTCTTTATTATCTCCCTGTTTATTATAATAAACAATCTCATCCAGCATCTGCGTCCACTTTCACTATCGTGCATCAGTACAAATCTACATGACAATCACCATCATGACAGATACACACACCAGAGACATGAAATGTTTAAGCAGCAATTACAAACCCGATTCCAAAAAAGTTGGGACATTGTACAAATTGTGAATAAAAACAGAATGCAATGATGTGGAAGTTTCCAGTTTTAATATTTTATTCAGACTATAACATAGATGACACATCAACCTTAGAAAATGTATAATTTTAGGGGGAAAATAAGTTGATTTTCAATTTCATGGCATCAACAAATTTCTAAAAAGTTGGGGCAAGGCCATGTTTACCACTGTGTGGTGTCCTCTCTTCTTTTTATAACAGTCTGCAAACGTCTGGGGACTGAGGAGACAAGTTGCTCAAGTTTAGGAATAGGAATGTTGTCCCATTCTTGTCTAATACAGGCTTCTAGTTGCTCAACTGTCTCAGGTCTTCTATGTGTTTCTATGGCTTCTTTTTTGACCTATAGAGTTTTAGCCGGTAACGGCTAATAAGTTGCAATTTAGTCCTCCAGCTGTTCCTTATATGTACATTTAACTTTTCCGGTGTCTTATTGCTACCTGTCCCAACTTTTTTGCAATGTGCCAAAATGAGCCAATATTTGGTATGACATTTCAAAATGTCTCACTTTCAACATTTGATATGTTTCTATATTCTATTGTAAATAAAATATAAGTTTATGAGACTTGAAAATGATTGCATTCCTTTTTTATTCACAATTTGTACAGTGTCCCAACTTTGGAATCAGGTTTGTACACGTTCTTTTAAATACCAAATAAAATAAATTTTAATCAAAATCAGAGGGATAGATCAAATTTATTTATTTTTAATTTATTTTTCAGATATAACAAAATTCATTATGGACATTTTTATAATTTTTATTGTTAAAAATAATGATTAAAATATAAAAAATATATATTTTAAATTATTCAGGCATACACCTACAATTTAATTATATTTACACTCAGTTGTGGCTTATTAGAGTTTTTCAATGCATTATATACATTTACATTTACAGCATTTAAATAGAAACATTACGTTTCTATCAATGATTAAATCTACACTGATTCACTATGTAACAGATTTAAGACACCATCTAGAGTTTATTTAGAGTTTATTTTATATATATATAATAAACAAAGACAGCACAACCAGTTTAAGAAAGTGTTAGTTTCAGGTTTTTACCCATCCTCTGAAGATAGGCAGTGACTCCTCTGTTCAGACATCTAGAGAAAGTTCATTCAACCACCTCTGTGCCATAACAGAAAAGAGTGTAGATGTTTACCTCCCTCTTACCCTGAGAGCAGGTAGGACCAGTCGAGCAGTGGTAGAGGATCTGAGGCAGTATGGTGCATTGTGTGTGTAATGATGTAAAAACGTGTGTAAAGACACCATAAGATCCTGACTGGAGATTCATCACCTGGGATGATTAGTCGCCAGCAGTTCAATTTAGCTGGGATTGAGTTTCAGCTAATGAAAGCTCTCATCCATGATGATGTGTCTGCTAGAGATGCTGAGATCTGAGCAGAAGCTGTGGTATTTGTGGGAGGGAAGAGGAAGATAAAATGCTATACAACAACAACAACAACAACAACAACAACAACAATAATAATAATAATAATAATAATAATAATAATAATAATAATAATAATAATAATAATAATGCAACTACTATAATAATGCTAATATCCTGCACAGTTTCCTTCCAGTGGTAAAGTTCCGGAGTTCCAGATAAGTGAAGAGAAGCTGTAAAATAACTCAGTGTTTTATGGGGCTCAGGATAATGATCTCTAATCACCTCTTTCATGTGTCATGTTTCAGGAGCTCTTGGGAATCAATGGAATGTGAAATACAGCAAACTAAAGCTTTGTGCTGTAAAAGGATCTACAGTGGTTATGGAGGCCACTTACACACATCCAACAGGTGTTACAGTGATAAACAGGTTTTGGTTTATAAACCCAGTTAAGAGTAAAGAGCCGACTGATCTGCGTAATGAATCAGGTTACTCAGGCAGAGTGGAGTATTTAGGAGATAAACAGAATCACTTCTCCCTCAGACTGAGTGATGTGAAGAAATCAGATGAACACATGTACTGCTTCAGATTCATAACAACTGGAAAGGGATACATGGGTTTACCTGGAATTACACTCAGAGTTACAGGTAAATAAAATCATCTTATTCTCTACATGTGTCACTCAGACCATAATCTCCTTTTAGCTACAGGAGTTTTGTAACAGATGAATTAAAACGTTCTTACTGAATTTTCATGAAACACCACAAAACTTTCTGTATGGATCTGTGAGCTGAATGTTTTAATTAGCTCTTAATTAGAAATGTCAAATGAAATAGAGAGAGAGAGAGAGAGAGAGAGAGAGAGAGAGAGAGAGAGAGAGAGAGAGAGAGAGAGAGAGAGAGAGAGAGAGAGAGAGAGAGAGAGAGAGAGAGAGAGAGAGAGAGGCCATGGACCAGCCAATGGTTTTAGTGGTCTCTTTGGTAACCCTAAGGAAAGGAAGCGCTTGTTAAGCTTGAGTTCCTGAAGAAAAAAAAAAAAAGATTTACAAACAGTTTGTAGATCACAGTAAGAAAGATTTTGAAATTATGACTGTAATATTGATTAAAAGTATTTTTATTTTGAGACTCATGTAACTGAACTGAGTTTAGTGTAGTGACGCCGAAGCAGAGAACATGCTGTAGGTAGTAAATAATTTCATTATTAGTACATAGAAGGCTGGAAAATTTCAATCAAACACACACACACACACACACACACACACACACACACACACACACACAGATTGTTATGATTTTTATCTGTATAAAAACAGCCCTCAATGTTTCTCTCATTGTATAAGATCTTCAGCTGATCGCTCCTGCAGAAGTGACAGAGGGAGAATCAGTCATTCTGACCTGTAAAACCACCTGCAGTCTGACTGATCCAACATTCATCTGGTACAAAAACACACATGATTTAACCACAAACACCTTCAAGAGCAACAAACTCCACCTGCAGAGGGTCAGCAGTGAGGATGCAGGCAGTTATAGCTGTGCTGTAAGAGGATCTGAACATCTCCCATCTCCTGCTCAATACCTCAGTGTCAGATGTGAGTTTTATTTAGTTTATTCTTAAAAAGAAAAAAATGATGAAACAGAGCTTAAGGCAAACTGAAATCATTATTTTCATTCTTGTAATTTTACATTTTATTGACTAGAACATACACGGCTCTGTCTTGTGTTTTTTTTTTTTTTATCTTTTCCCTTTATTCTCATTTCCCCTTTACTGAAACACAGAACACTGTTTAGAAAATTATGTAATCTGGTTCTCGTCCCTGTTCCCACACGTACGTACTTCCTGAAAACACACCGTGTTCTGCATACAGATTCATATATCTTTCGTTGAGATTCTATTTTCTGGATATCTCTATTGAACTGCTCTTTGCCTGTGCATTCTGTCATCCCGTGCTTAATTCCCTAAAAAAAACCCATTCCCTTCATTATTAAACACATCTTTGTTCTGTTGAACTTCGGCTTCTGCTCGTTCTCCCAGCCTGACATTACAGTAACTTTGAGTGTGTGATTAATGATTTTGTAAAAACAAGTTCAGTGAGAAGGTAAATGTATTTTGTGCTGCTTGATGGTGTAGACTTGAAGATGCCACACAAATTCCTGACCAACAGTCCAGGAGTTCACTTGGAAGGGACGTTCTAAAACGCCTAACGTGAAAAAGCTTAACATGGCTTAATGTGATAATACAGAGATTTAAAAAGACTAAACTCAGTAAACACATTAATAATAAATCATATTGTGTACAAACAGTTTAGTTGAGTTTTAGTCTTTTAAAAATGCTCTTATCTCATTAAACTACGTTAAGATTTTTCTTTAATGGTCTGTAGTAGAAAAAAGATTAACGTGTATTTAAACAAGTTATATTTGTATTCTGGACTCGTGTGCTTGTCTGTACATAATCTGCTTTTTTATTAATCTGTTTACCGAGTTTGATGTCTTAAAATTTCTGTCTTATTGCATTGTCACGTTGAGTGTTTTAGAAATGTTCCCACATGGAAGGAAGCACATGTTACACTTTGCCTTAAAAATGTTAGAGATTATAATGTGATTTAAATTTGACACCTGTGTGATTTTCTGTCTTGGGTTAGTTGTGGATGTTTAGTTTAGTTGTAAGTGTTTGAAGTGTTATGATACAAAACTTTATACTGAAACTAATTTTAACCAAAAAAAAAAAAAAAGGTAAAACTGTGTTTTCAGACAAGCTGTGAATTATTTATCCTAATAAAAAAGATCATCAAAATAATTTTGAAGTTGATGAGTGGTTTGTGCTAAAATGGTTAAATGCCTTGATGAAAGATAACAAAACCATTAATTATGACACTGAACTGCTTTCTTCACTCTTATCATGGAACTCTTTAGATCCTCCAAAGAACGTTTCCATCAGTCTCTCTGGTGAGATTGTGGAGGGCAGTTCAGTGACTCTGACCTGCAGCAGTGATGCAAACCCACCTGTGGAGACCTACACCTGGTTTAAGGGGAGGACTTCAGTGGGAAAAGGAAAGATCTTAACCATTTCTAAAGTCAGTTCTGAGGACAGTGGAGAGTACAAGTGCATGTGTAGTAATAAAGTCGGGCATCAGAACTCCACCAGTGTAACTCTGAATGTTCTGTGTAAGTTAAAGCTGAAGATCTTCTTACAGCCAATACAAGATAAAACTATTGTAAATGTATTTCTCATTTACCAACCCATTTTAGATCCTCCAAAGAACGTGTTCATCAGTCCCTCTGGTGAGATTGTGGAGGGCAGATTAGTGACTCTGACCTGCAGCAGTGATGCAAACCCACCTGTGGAGACCTACACCTGGTTTAAGGGGAGGACATCAGTGGGGAAAGAAAAGACCTTCACCATCTCTAAGATCAGCTCTGAAGACAGTGGAGAGTACAAGTGCATGTGCAGTAATGAAGTCGGGCATCAGAACTCCATCAGTGTAACTCTGAATGTTCTGTGTAAGTTAAAGCTGAAGATCTTTTTACATCCAATACAAGATGAAACTATTATAATTTTATTTCTTACTTATCAACCGATTTTAGATCCTCCAAAAAACGTGTCTATCAGTTCCTCTGGTGAGAAAGTGGAGGGAAGTTCAGTAACTCTGACCTGCAGCAGTGACAGTAACCCACCTGTGGAGACCTACACCTGGTTTAAGGAGAATAAAACATCACCTGTAGGATCAGGACAGAGTTACAGAGCTCTACAGAGTGGACTGTACTACTGTGAGGTTCAGAATAAACTCGGCTCTGAGAGATCAGCTGCAGTGTCCATCACTATAACCAGTAAGAGAGATGATATAAATCTATAAATCAGAATTACACTGTATAATATTTAACACTGATTCATTATAACATTATATTTCCACACAGTAGATCAGAGTGTAGGTGTGTATGCAGGTGTTGGGGTTGTGTGTGTTTGTGTCATTGGGGTCATCATCTTGTGTAAAAGGTGAGAAAATACAGGATTATTTATCATTTATTACATGATAATACTACAGTTTATTACAGTATGTTGTCTTTCATTTAAAAATATTTTTACTATTACTTTTCTGTGTGTGTGAATTGTTTACTATTAAATATAAGTACAGGTTTATAGGTGTTTAGTTTTTACTGAGACGGTAGCAATGCATTTAATTGATTTCATTCAATAATGATATTTTGTTCAATATTGTTTGTTGAATATTTGTTTCAGCAAAAAATATAAACTTGCATCAACAGGAGAACAAAGTAGAAAACAGGTAAGAAGAACAAAAAGTGTACAGATAATTGTTGACTTTTGTTTGAATATCTTGTACTGCTTTTATAGTAAAAAATAACAGCACATTCCCAAGTATTATTTCTCTTTTACTAACAACTTTGATTAAATATCATGTCAAACTTTTCATCCATTTACAGTTAAAGTTGCTGTAGAAATTATTAAAAAAGTAATGTCAGTTTCTGTTCTCACTTATGGTCTAGCAGCTAAAAACAGTCAATTATCAGCTTCTACTTTTTTCTCTCATGAAATTATGACACAAAATTCAGCCTTGACATTAGAACAAGTAAAATATCTGCTGTTATAATTAATAAATCAACACCTTATGACCAATCACAATCCAGAATTTAACAGTGCTGTGATATAAATTTGGATGTTTGCCACCTCTCTGTCTCTGTGATCTCATGCTCTCCTCCTCAGGATTTTTATGAATATGTAGCAGTGAATAGAGTCAACGCTGCATCTGGTTCAGCCTCGACCAATCAGGATGAAGTCCTGTATGCTAAAATTGTACACCAGCGTGCTGTTGATGTCGGGGATGCTGGAAGTTCTGCTGCAATCACTTCTGCCTTTGGGGAGGACGAGGTTCAGTACGCTAGTGTTAAATTTACACGCACTGGAACTGATGACAGGTGAGAAGAGCTGCTCTGTTTCCTTCAATCTAACAGATCTGGAAAAGATCTTCTGCTGGATCTTAGTGTGATCATTTACTCTCTTTCTGTAGGTCTTCCAATGCTGAGGATCTCACTGTGATCTACAGCAGCATAAAATGTTTACCTGTTTATCCAACATCAGCATCACCAACTTCCACCTGGTTTTAGTTTAAAGCTTCTAGAAACTTCAGTGACTCATTTATAAATGCAGCTCATAACAGAACAGTGGCACTTCATCATCTGCTGGTCAGCATGTTGCATTATGGGCTGTAGGACTTTAGATTTCACCTCAGCGAACAATCAGTTTGTTTCTGATGTGAGAAGTTTGTCTGTGTCACAAAATCAGCCTGAGAATTATTACAATATGAATCCACTTTTAGATCTTCTGATGTCTTCTGGACCCTCGCTATAGATCTCAACAAATATTGTAGGATATTGTATAAGTGTAAATATTTAAAAGGATTAAACTGCACGCTGCCAGTCACAATATATTCAGATAGAGAAAACAAACTCTGCCCACCAAGTCAGAATCCTTTTGAAAGATCAATCAAATCCTCAAAACCAAAACAAAACAAAAAAATCTAATTTTGTCAAAAATTCCTTCCTTACAAAAGAGTGAACATCGGCCAACAGTCCAGAATAGCAGCATCAATGACCTAAAATATGCTCTAGGATAATTTGATTTTGCTAATTTATAACTCAGTTATATGAATAATCTTTAAAACCATTAAATTTACACATTTTATTACATATGCAGAAGTATTTTAATTATTAAATAAATTTATTTTTTTTTACTGTTGATTTTTTTGGTTTATTTCTTTATTTGCAATTCTTCAAGTGAAATATATAAATATATAATGTTTATCATGTGTTAACCTCTTAGTCGTCAGCATTGCGCCAGCGCAACCGATATCACTGCATTTTTTATGCAGTACTTACATTATTATTATAATAACGAGTCACAAACACATCTACTGCTAATAATCCTGGATTATTAGGAAAGATGAGGCTCCACTGAACAACATGCCATGAAGCTTTTTGCTCCAACCAAACAATAGTGTTGTAATTTCAATGGTTATTCTTTTGTTCGCACATATCTTTGGATGGTGTTTGTGTGTATATGTTTAGGAATTACATTCGCATAAAAAAAAAACACATCTTGGTAAAAAAAAATACAAACATGGCTGGTAGAATATATTGTTACAAAAGAAAAAAAAATAAATGCAGTAAAATTGGTGGAGAAGGAAGCGCTGAAGGGACACCAAATGTGTGGCATAGAGACCAGCCTCTCGTTTTCTCAGTGAACTAGGCTTACATACGTAACTTGGAGACATTTCCCTCCAGTAATTAGAGCTGCAACGCTTTGGGAACAAGAGTCCAATACTGCCAGACTGACCAGTCCCTGCTTAGTGTGTCAGGGCACAGCTAGGTTGAAGGACAGAGGTGACACTGAGGTCAAGGTTCCGATCAGGAACAGGAAAAGGTATCCAGAGCAGGCAGGGTGGCAAGAAATAATCCCAGGGACGTTAGGAAGCCGCTGAGATAATCTAGCCCCAAGATAAAGTTTCGGGTGTCCTTAAGTACTGGGAGGCGCGGGAAAAACTGCAAGATGGCCGCCGACCCGGAAGTGCACGCCACGTGCCCGGTAGATCCTGACACTGACAAAGGTCAGTGGGATGTTGCAGATGTCATAAAGCAAAACTCTAGAGGACCAAGCCTTAGAGGCTGCCACACTCTGGGTTGAGTGTGCTCTGACCCAGAAGTGAGCAAGGCGACCAGAGGACTCCTAGGAAGATGCAATTGCATTGATAATCCACCTGCTCAGCATCTGCTTGTTCACAGGGAGGCCTCTCCTCAGATAGCCATAGCAGCTGAATAATTCTGACTTCCTCCACAGACTTGTCCTGTCGACGTAAGTGTCCAGTGCTCACCCCGGACACAGCCAGTTCAGCTTTTTCTGGTCTGGGGCCTGAAACGGAGGAGGATAGAATGCCTGTAGCATAACAGGTTGTGGGATGACAGAGGGCACCTTAGGAATGTAAGCAATTCTAGGGTATAGGAAGGCACTGGCCATGCCTAGAGAAAACTCCAAAAAAAAAAGACAGCCACGGGAAGGGCCTGCGAATCACCTACTTTCTTAAGATAGCAAATGGCCAGGAGGAACACAGTCTTGAATGCCTCTAAGATGCCTCTAAGGGGGGGCTCGGATAGAGCCTCCAGCACAACAGCCAAGTCATACCCAGGCACTCTAGGCCACACTCAAGGCCTCAGCCTCCGGGTGCCATGGAGAAAATGTGTCACTAGCGGGTCTCTGCCCAGTGATTGATCAGTTGCTACAGTTTTGGAAGACAAAAGTTGTCCGTGAAATGATGCCTTTCCAAATGTGCAAACTACCCATTCCACAGGCACTAATGCGCTCAAATACCAACTTTTCGAACTGATGCTATTAACAAGTCAGATGGTCCCTCTCCTCATTAGTCCGGAGGACTAATGATAATTGTTTTAAATGTCTGAGGGCCCGAAAATCATGGCCATCCAATATTGATTTTTGCCCTTGTCCCTTATGCACAGAGATTTCTCCAGACTCATGGTAAGTTTTGATTATATTATGTTCTGTGAATAATGAGATATTTAACTATTTGTACATTTTTCTGTTTTATTTTGTAATTGTCCAACAATTTGTAGAGCCTTTCACAGATTTGTGAAGCTCCACCCATCTTTACGTCTGAGAGACACTGCCTCTCTTAGATACACTATTTATATCCAATCATCTTACTGACCTGCTGCCAGGTAACCTCATCAGTTGCACAATGTTTTTCCTACTGGTAAATTTTAATTTTTAATTTTTTTTTTGAGACATGTTGCAGCCATCAAATTCAAAATTTACATATTATCGGTTTATAAGATCATTACATTGTTTTTATTTACATTTTTCTAATGGCAATATGTTCTAAAAAAAGGGTTGCTCGGTTCTAAACAATAAATCACAGACTTATTCAGGGATTAATTTAGATATGATATTTTGATAATTTAGATATGATATATGATATTTTATACTCTGTGTAAAATATTACATTTTTAGGAGTAACAGTATTTTCTTTACTGTGCTCAAAGTTTAATATTTTGGGCAGTATCAGAAGTTTTCTTCAGTATGATTTTCAGCACTGTTTCCACTTTAAAGCATCCACAGCCGCCTGCTGTAGGAAGCAGTATAATTCCAAATGCACTTCATAAACGTGACCAGCAGGTGTCAGTATCAAACCTTGCAATGAAATAATTTATTTATAATGTACATTTGAAAACATTTTTCAGTACTTAAAGCTACATTTTCAGATATAATGACACTATGAATGGGGGTCATTATTAAGCTCAAGTCAAATAAATGAAACCCACATTAAACACACTTCTGGATTGTTCTTACTCTTTCTCACCTCTGTATGTTATATCCAGTAATCCCCCATTTATCGTGTTGGTTACATTCCAAAATCAGTCGCGATAAACTAAAAATCTTCATACTGAGTTTTAAGAAAGTTAATAACTCAACCAAGTAATTAAAAAGTGCATGGCATCAGAGCAACATGGCAGCTCACACCATCAAGAGTAAATAAAGCATACATTCTCTACTTTAAATTAGCTTATAGTCATTATTACTTTAAATCCATTAGAACAGAAACATTTGCTGGTTAAATGTATAACATACAGTTTACAGTTTAATAAAAGTTAATCTGCAATATACAATTCTGGCATCAGAAATATCATCAGCAATGTTAGCTGGCTTGTTGCTAACAAAACGCAGTGTCATGGAGTGTGGTAAGAGGAATAAAACACACAGGTTGCTATAAAATAATTAAAATGGCGGCTTTTAAGTTTTAAGTTTTAAGTTGTTGATGTTGCTGGTGTAAAGAAGTGATTCAGGTTCTTCACTTCAGTGAGGAGTTCTCTCTATTCATCAACTGTTTCAGGACTCATTTTCTTCATCATGATTAAAAAATCTAAAAGAAAACACACACAAGAACATCATAAATGAGTGTTGAAGCAGAACATGTTACTGTGAGCTGGCATGACACGTGAATCCGGTTAACGACGCGATGTTCAGCGTTCAGATTTTCATGCAACCTTCGATGCTAGATGATGTTCTTGCTACTTAGCATTCAAGAGTCCATTCCTGCTAGCTACCTGTATCTGCTACTCTGTTGCCTGCTTCCACATTTTTAGAGTTTTTTACCCTGTATTGCTGGTTTACTGGTATTGGATTTTGTGAGTTTTACCAGCATTTAATTTATCGATCATTTTCTGTCACAGATTTCTGCCTGCCCCGTATTGCCCTATTTGCTCATGGCTTTCTGACATAATACTTCCCCGCTCTGAGTTCACCTGTGTTTGTTTTGTCCTGGCTCTTGCCTGCTGCTTCCTGGTGCCTGTATTTTTTGCATATCTGCACCTGTTTCTCCCTGCTCCTCTACACCTGAATAAAAATTAATAACTTATATCTTGCCTTCATGCTGTGATTAGGTCCAATCTGCCACTTCCTCACATTTACTAACATTTATTTGCGTCAGCTGTGTAACTCTTACATCTTTAAATGTAAATGTCATATTATCCAATTTTTCTAATCGAATGTTGGTTGTAAAAACTAAAACTTACTTCCATAATTTAGTAGTCAGAAGAAGTTGACGTGTCACCAGGAGAACCAGGATGAGAAATCTGTGAACAAAAAGAGAGGCCTTGGATTCTTGGATTTGAATTTAAAACAATAAAATACAGTATTATTCTGTAAGACCTTCATCATCAAACATTCTAGCAGTAACTGTATGTTTCAGTTAAAACTTACTGCAAGTGTGTGATAAACATCATCAGATTTCCGGCCTGCAGGGTCAAGAGCTGCATACGTGTCGTCTTTAGCACTCAGCCCAATGTTCTGAAACGAGAGGAGGGGTGGAGAACATGAGCAGGTTCTGCTGAAGATCTTTACAGTAAGCAGCCACCTGATGGACAGGTCTGTATTAACTCACCTGATGATCACCTTCATCTGCCTTTTTCTTCTGTCTGTTCCATCTATTTACATAAAACCAAATATTTTTCCATCATAAGCATTTTTCAGAGGAATTAATAATGAATATTATCAGTACATTTATTCTCACCTGAGCCAGAGGAGGGTAGAGAGAAGAGCTCCAAGCCCAAAAAGTCCAAGTCCAACAGCCACATACACAATTACAAAGCCATCTGATAAAACATATACAAACACAGAAATATTTTTATGTAAATGAAGTTCATCCACAGTACAGAACGTAAAAATGACCAGGGATTGTATAGAAACAACTAATCTTCTACCTCACCATTTATAGTGATGGACACTGTAGCGGATCTCACAGAGCCCAGTTTATTCAGAACCTTGCAGTAGTACTGCACATTCTGTAGAGCTCTGTAACTCTGTCCTGATCCTACAGGTGATGATTGTTTCTCCTTAAACCATTTATAGGTCTCCACAGGTGGGTTTGCATCACTGCCGCAGGTCAGAGTCACTGAACTGCCCTCTAGTATGTTGGAAGAGATGCTGATGGACATTGAGACTCCGTGTGATGGAGCTAAAATTGGCATGAAGTAAACAATTTAAAGTAAATCTATAAGAATTGTATTCTCTATCAGGTGGGAGGAGATAATCAGCTTTAACTTACACAGAACATTCAGAGTTAGACGGCTGGAGTACTGATGTCCGACTTTATTACGGCACTTGCACTTGTACTCGCCACTGTCCTCAGAGCTGACATTTGCAATGGTGTATGTGGGTACTTTTCTTACTAGTTTTGTTTCTTTATACCATTCGCAGGTCGCAGGTGGGTTTGCATCACTGCTGCAGGTCAGAGTCGCTGAACTTCCCTCCACAATCTCACCAGAGGGACTAATGGACACTGAAAGTTTTTTTGGAGAATCTAGAAAGTTCCATGATAAGATTGAAGAAGATTTACTTGATGGTTTCTTTTTATCAAAGTAGTAGACAGTGAGATTTTAACCATTAACACATCTTACCACTCTTGTTCACCATAATGTGGGTTTATATTAAATATAAATCCAATTTTATTGAAATAACTCTATAAAAAAATTCTAATCTGTATTTAGTTGTGATAATTATGAGACATGATTTGAAATGCATTGGAATTAATTAATTTATTATTATTTCTAATTAACTTCTTTTGCATAGTCCAACATTTGCCCTTCATTCCCGTAAATATAAAGTGATTTATGATATATTTCTATACAGTATCTAAGAAGAATGAATAATAAATAAAACTCACATCTGACACTGAGGTATTCAGCAGGAGATGGGAGATGTTCAGATCCTCTTACAGCACAGTTATAACTGCCTGCATCCTCACTGCTGACCCTCTGCAGGTGGAGTTTGTTGCTCTCTGTGCTGTTTGTGGTTAAATCATGTCTGTTTTTGTACCAGATGAATGTTGGGTCAGTCAGACTGCAGGTGGTTTTACAGGTCAGAACCACTGATTCTCCCTCTGTTACTTCTGCAGGAATGATCACCTGAAGATCTTGAACAATGAAATAAGCATTAAATGTGCATGATAGAATAAGCAATCACTAGTTTACCTTTATCCTGACCCAAATGCAGGATGCAGACAGAAAAGGAAACAGGCAAAGAATAGAACACAGTCCAAAAAATACAGTTCCTAATCAAAGAAGAGCCAGCTGACAGAGCAATGAAGGAAGAAGCAAATTCAGAGACAAACGATACAGAGGATAGGCTAATGAAGTTGTTCAGAAGGTTGCAAAACTCCCTCAAAAAGTGGACCATGAACTGGAACCCTGGTCAGAAAGAATGTCTCATGGCAGGCCATGTAGATGGAACATGTTTTGGAGCAATAGCTGAGCCATCTCCTTGGTGGATGGTAGAGGTATGAAGTGTGCCATTTAGTGAACCGGATAACCACAGTAAGGGTAATCATATGACCGGCTGAGGGGGAAGACCGGTGTCGAAGTGCAGTGCAATTTGAGACAATGGACATCTAAGCACCGGAAGAGGGTGAAGAAGTCCCACAGGGTGGCTTTTGGAGGTCTTATGTTGTGCACAGGTGGGGCAGATCACAACAAAATCCGGGATGTCCTTCCATACTGTGGCCACACTGCAGGAGGAGGATTTATGTACAGAGAGTTTCAAGTTGGCAAAACAGGAGAAAGCTGTGGCACCACTGGAGAACCAGGGAACAAAGTTGCTCCAGTACATAACGTCTCCACAGGGGACAGCATTCAGGGACTGGTTGGCCAGACATAGCTCCAGATTGCGGTGATCTTCCCATAGTAGGAAGGGGACATCAGAGCTCTCTAACCAATTGCGCCATTGCTTCAGGGCCAATCGAGTAATTTTGCTTGGCTGGGCTAAGGTGGTGGGAGAAGCAGGTATATGCATGCAGGGGATTGTCTTTGGTGTCTGGGACAGTACGAGGCCAACTCCTGGAATTCACAATTTTTCGGATTTTACATATAGGCCGTATAGCAGTGTGGGATTCCTGGGTATATTGGGTTATACCTTTCTGTCAGTTTACTTGGTAAAGGGAGAGAGACTTATAAGGTGCCCAGTAGTGGTTCAGATTTGAGGTCTAGTTGAGAAATCGGGAACTGCACTGGAGTTGGGAGCAAAAATCCATGATGTACTCAAAATCAAACGATTACAGGAAGAACAGTGACTTTGCTGCATCCTACCAGGAGTTGATGTTTCAAAGATCTTGTGGTGTAGACAATGTCTGTTGTGAAAAGCGCTATACAAATAAACTTGACTTGACTTGACTTGACTTGTTCCGCAGAAAAGGCAGCAATGTACAAACATAGGGTGGATTGGCTCTCCCACTAGACAGTCGCTCTTTATACTGGCCTGAGTGACACATAGGTATATAGATAATAAGATGATTTTATTCACCTGTAACATTGAGTACAACTCCTGGATGCCCTGTGTATCCTCCTTTGTCTCCTACGATTCTGAAGCAGTACACGTGTTCATCTGATTTATTCACATCACTTAGTGAAATGTGATTTGGTTCATCTCCTAAATACTCCACTCTGCCTGAGTAACCTGGTTCCTTATGCAGATCAGTCAGCTCTGTCCCTGAATCTGTGTCTATTACCCAGAACCTGTTTGTCACAGTAACAATTGTTGGATGTGTGTAAGTGGCATTCATAACCACTGTAGATCCTTTTACAGCACAAAGATTTTCCTGGCTGTATGTCACACTCCACTGATTCCCAAGAGCTCCTGAAACATGAAACATGAATAAGGTGATTAGACGTCATTATCCTGAACCCCATTAAACAAAGCTTCACTTCTCTCCTCTGAAACTCCAGCTTAAAAATATTTTTTTACCACACAAATTGGACACATGTGTATGTTCTGAATTCAGGGCACTTATATTACTATTACTATTATTATTCAGTATTACCATTTTATTTTGTAACTTTATATATATATATATATATATATATATATATATATATATATATATATATATATATATATATATATCTTATATATATAAGATGTATCTTTATCTTATAATCTTATATATTCATCTCAATATGCTACCTGTCTGGGAATTTCCCTGAGCCTGGAGTTTACAAAGTACTAATGTATTACAGTTCTTAAACATTGCCCATGCCGTTGGTTCCTTGTCTTTAAATGCTGTGTTAACATGTTTACACTTTGTTTTGCAAAGTATTATTTCCAGTTTCCTGTTTAAGTCTTTCAATCAATTTTTTTTATTCAGGTTCTCATTTAGATTAATTACGAATTATGACATACTGTCATGAGATAAATTTTTCGGAAAAAAAAAAAAAGCTATATTTTTTACAATAAAATAATATCTAGTACCAGCCACAAGTTTGTACATGCTTTTTTAAATCGTTTGCTTTTTAAGTTTATATTTGTACTATTTACATTAATAATAAAAGCCATTCACACTTAAAAAAAACCCATGAAATTATGTATTTAAGAAATGATTTTTTTAAAGTGGCTACATTTATCTTTGTTGGCAGCTTTGCACACTTTTTTAAATGCTTTTTCTTCACTCTCTGGTCCAACTCATACAGTAACCATCTTAACTGGATTTAGATCAGGTGATTTTAATTGTGGAGACCAGATCATTTGATGCATAGTACCATCAATCTCCTTTTTAAACAAATACCTCTTACATACGTAACCTACAAGTCTGTTTGGGGTCATTGAACTGTTAAAAAAATAAATAAATTATTGTCCCAATAACTGCAAACCAGATGGAATGCATGTCCTGCAAAATGCCGTGGTAGCCTTGCTGGTTATTTGTGTTTAAAGCACCCCCATACCACCACATCTTTCATCCATTTAAAGTTTCAGAATTTTTTTTTTGAGTGATTGACTTCCATTTCTTAATGTAATGGCTATCTATCTCTCAAGCACTACCAAAAAGTAGTACCACAAACTGGTGGTCCTGCAACAAAAACAGTGTTCATTATAATTGTTTATTTAATAATTTATTTGTATTTATTTATTCCCTCCATGCCATTAGGTGCATTAAGTGACAAGTGCCTGATGGCTTACTTGCAATTTCTGTAGCAGTTTTGTTATGTGGACGGGTTTGCTAGCCCAACATCCACCCTACTTCTTTCACAGCCGGGCTTGGGACCATGCATGGCAGAGTTCTTTATACCAAATCCCAGAACCGAGCACCCATGGGGGGTTAAGGGGCTTGGACAAGTGCTTATTGTAAATTAATTTGATATTATTATTATTATTATTATTATTATTATTATTATTATTATTATTAAAAGTAGTAGTATTATTTGTATTTTCTTATAATTATTGAAACTGTGGGATATCGTCAAACTTGATTAATTTGTCTTATATTAATGTTTGATTATGTCAGGATCTTTGGGTCGGTGGCCATCTTGTCATTTTTTTCCACCATAGAGTTTAGCTCGGCACCAGATTATCTTACCGGCTTCCTAAGGTCCCTGGCAATGTTTTTGCCACCCTGCCTGCTCTGGATCCTGTTCCTGTACCTGTACTTGTTCCTGACCCTGATTGTGACTCAGTACCATGTTCTGCTTTGCTCTGATTTTGACTTTGGACTGGTTTTTGGTTTGTGATTCTGCTCTGCCCTTTTTTGTCCGGTTTGCCGACTCTCTAAATCTTGGTCTGTTTTTGGTTTTGGTTTGGTCTCTCCCTGCATCGCCTTGTTTGCCTGTGTTTTGACCCTGGACTGTTTTTGGACTTTGTTTTTGCCTTGCCCCTTTTCTCAGTTGCCTTTATTAAAGCCTGTTCTCTCCATGCCCCTGTGACATCCAGCATGTGGGTCCTCCCATCCAGTCCCTCATGCAACCAGTTACATTACGTCTCTGACAGAATAATCCGGCCCCTCTGCATTGTGTCTCTGTGAGTTTCTGACAGAATAATCTGGCCGTGCACCATGTCTCCTGCTTTCCTGACAAGTTATGTAAATGAATCATGATTAATGGTATAACGTAAATGTGTGACTCACCAGAGATCATTAGGAGAAAGATCAGACAAAGTGGGGATGCCATTTTAAAGGAGAGCATTGCTTAATCTATATAAAATCAAATAAATAGAAAATAAATTACAAAAAGACACAAAACATCTTGTGTCCACCACACTTCATCTGGCTCTCACCTACCTGGACAATAAGAACCTTTACAATTAAATAGTGTTTAACATTCATCTTAGCATTGAACACCAATAGTACCTCAGCACCTGATTAGGAGGCTGAGCATATTGGGCCTGAACACCTCATTTATGGTGTAAAAATGTGATCTAAACAAAGATAAACATGGAGCATCCACTCACCTTTGCACATCCACAGCTCCTCTGTGGAGATTAATAACACCATATTCCTTGATGTCCACCTGACAGAGAAACTCAAATTGTCTCTCAACACCACATCCATTAAAGCATCTCTATTTTCTACGAAACCTGAGCATGGCTCAGCTCTCACCACCTAACGACATTCTGCAGAGCATCCTGAATTGTGCCATCTCAGATCTTAAGACTCAAAAGAAGCAGATAATAAAAACAGTAAAGGACATCATCAGGGTCTCTCATCCCTTCATCATGGACATTTTCATATCATGCTGCATCCGTAATGATGCAGGTTAACAGAGAATGAAGGAATGCATGAGATTTGAGGAAGTGTGTGGTAAAGACCTTTCACTGATTTTGCCCTGCACACAATAAAGTTTCCTCTTTTTTAAGAATAATTGTTGTGGGTGAGGAAAGTGAGCAAACACACAGTCAAACCATCAAACACACACACACACACACACACACACACACACACACACACACACACACACACACACACAGTGCACAATATTCCAACTGTGATTAAGATTTATTTCAAATATTGATATTATAATGTGTTCATGCCTTCTGTAACATTTATATTTAAAAAAGAGGAACTGTTTTGTTTGGTGTGTATGTACATCTGTGTGTTTATTATAATAAAGTTCATTTTTCCTGTTTTATTTGTGTCCTTCTTTAAGGTGAGTACCTTTTACCTATTACATAAATAATAAAACATTTAAGAGACCCTCCACACTTTAATGAATTTACTGCAATAAACCAATAACCAATAAACTGCTGACTTATTACTATAAAAATGAGTAAATAAATAAAATGCAATATACAATATTTATGGTTAGAATATTCTGCTAAAAATTCTTTAATTATTTCAAATGAAAAAGTTAAAAGGTGACCCTTTTTCAGGCTGTAGCAATCACGTGTGTAGTAAGTTAGTATACGTTTTATTTAATTCATTTTTTTTTTTTCGTATTTGTTTAGCAATGTGTGTCCTTGTATTGATTCATTTTATGTCTTCCATCTTGTCTTGTCATTTGTCATTTTCCTCACATGTTTGTATTCCTCACAGGTTTATTTTATTTACGTTTCTATAAGTTTTGTTAAATAATCATTCATTTCCATTCCACAAAGTGACATTTAGTTTAATGTCGATTCTTAAAGCCATTTGTGTTCCCTGTTTCATAGTCCAGGTTTTCTTACTGTGTGATCTCACTATAGGATTTTAGAGCATATTAGGAAAGTATAAAGAAGAGAAGTCTCATAGCAGTCACTATTTTAATTTTCATATCAGTGGCCTTCATTATATGATGTGGAACAAAAATAATTCTACACATGTGCAACATTTTAGACACCAGCATTGTGTACCAGCAGGGCTGAGCACACAAAAAATCAGCCCAAGCTTTTTCGGTTTGTTTCACTAATGTTTATCTGTTTGTTTCACTAGGGACAGGTACCAGCTAAGCATCACAACCAGCCCATACCATCTGAAGGCTGACAGCCTGGTGGAGTGTTTTAACAAACAATGAAGAACACATTGAAAAGGTTTGTTATAAGATCTACCATCTGGTGCGAAGTTAACAAGGGGAATCAATTGATGACTTGCTGAAGTGGATCATATCAGGCCTGATTCATTACCATCCTGGCCCTGTGCAAAAGGTACTGGCAACTGCCCCTCAATGCCAACATGCCATTTTTGATATCCACTACACTGGTCACTAGCATCATGCAATGCTGAGAACTGAAGGCTTACTGCTCATAGCTTCTTCAGCATAATATCCTCTAGGTTTCTTTTGCCAATTCTACATAGAAGCAGTGTGTACTAGATATATTGCACACAAATAAACACAGGTAAAGTGCTGAATTTGCGCTGGAACTTGTTCACCTCATGACAGCAAAAGAGCCAAGAAAGCAGCATGGTGGTTAAAACTGTTATACTGTAATATTTAATAAAATGTTCTGTCTAAGCTTTAAACACATGGAATATATAAATAAATAAATAAATAAATAAATAAATAAATAAATAAATAAATAAATAAATAAATGAATAAAATCTAACAAGGTTTTAGAACAGAAGAAACATGAGTCACTGGTAAACAAACACAATAAAATTACAAAGCAGAAAATCCCTTTAAAACAGTAAAAGAAAAGAAAACCCACTCTACTGTACATCACCACAGAAACACCAAATGACCCCAATGGCACACAGCTACAAAGACAGAAGGATAGAGTCGCTCACTTTCTCATTCCAGAGCTCTCATTTACACATGAACAACACTCACTTTAATATGTTCAGTAAATGTAGATATTAGTCTGATGAGTGAATAAACTTTCTTTCGGCTTCTCCAATTAGGGGTCGCCACAGCGGATCATCTGTATTCATGATCCGCACATTGGATTTGGCATGTTTTTACGCTGGATGCCCTTCCTAACGCAACCCTCCCCATTTATCCGGGTTTAGGACCGGCACTAAGAGTGGCTGGGGTTGGTTCCCTGACCGGGGATTGAACCCGGGCCACAGCGGTGAGAGCGCCGCAATGAATAACAGATAATAAAGAGTTTCTTACCGCGCCGACTCAACCCACACATCCGACAACCAAACAGAGAATAAGGAAAAAGAGTGTGTGTGGTTAAGAAGTGTTGCTGATGATGTTCTGTAAACAATTATGTTTTCTCTTTTTTGCTGAATAATTTGCTAAAACTAATAAAGTTTTAGAAAAACATGTTGAGTATGCATATTGTAGTGCACATTATCTTTTACCATCTCAGTCTACATGTCCGGGTGCATCTGCAGAAGTGAAACTCACACAAGGTCATCATCACTTTAAATCTAAAAAATGAACACACAAACAATCTAAAATGGCAAGCAGAATAAAAAAACGGGAACCAGGTAAGTTTGGGCCACTGGCAAAAAAACATGTGGTCAAAACAAGAATGAAAAAAATTAAAGAAATAAAAAGAATTAAAAAAATAAAAAAATAAATAAAGGAAAAAATAAACCAATATAACAAGACACCAGAAACGAAGAATAAATTGCTTAGTAAAAAAAAACAGAGGCTGAACATATTATTTTACAACCACAAAAGCTAGACTGCTGGCAGACGTGCACAGTCATCTGTTGAAGGGCAGAACTAAGAACAATATCAGCAAGACAAGTTTTTGGGTACTCTATTCCCCAAGATCATTTTGAAGGGTCATCAAGTTGCAGGATCCCAGGAAATATTGTTGAACTACAAATAAAAGGTGTGTCAACAACTATTTAAGATAGTTAACATTTAAGATGAGAATTTGGTTAATAAATATAATCAAAAGTATGTAATGATTAATGATGTGTTAATTGCCATGTTAATTGTCATGTTTTAAACCATGCTATGGGCTGGCCCCTTGGGGCAACAAAATACATACACACATCAGTATCACTATAACACATTTCCAATTGTCAGAATTGTCAGGCAAATTTCCATGGTGGTTGTGTGGCCATTTGAGCGAAGCTGTACACTATTCATAAGTGACTAGATAAAACAGTTCTGTTTTAATCATGTAGCTCTGATTGTTAGAAATCAGATGGTTTTATTTTACTTTACAAAACTTTTATTTAGCCTACCTGGGCACCTGATACATTGCATCATATGATGTTGTGGTCTACAGTTACTCCTGAAAGGAACACCTAGGAGAACCTGAGAGAGTCTCTGAAGTGAATGCATAAGGCAGGACTCACCCTTAACATTAGGACATTAGGGAGATGTAATTGAGCAGAAGGCGAAAGGGCAGAAAATGAGTGACCTTGGGAATCACATGGGCAATGCTGAGCTGAGACTTGAATTGAACTGAATCAAACATCCCCACTGTGCTCAGCACACACATGCATACTGTACATTTACTGCAGCAACAAAAAAAATATGTCTTGAGCTTTGTGAATTGTCATAATATAAAATAAATAAATCAGGCATTTCCACTTTAAATCTATACATAGGCTATACATAGTTTTGCGGCACGCACTTTCGAGTTGGCAGCCATCTTGCCGTTTTATCCGCACCATCTGGTATTACAGGACACCAAATACCTTTACTGCCTGCCAGATTATCTCATCGGATTCCCTGAAATTACTCTTGCCACCCTGCCTGCTTTTGTCCCTGTCCCTGATCCTGTCCCTGGTCCCTGTTCTTCTCTGACTCTGCTCTGGTTTGGACTGTTTTTGGTTTTTGTGTTTTTGCTCTTCCTTTATTGTTCTGTTTGCCGGATCTGATTTCCGGACTGTTTTTGGACTTATTTAACTTGTTTTTGCCTTTGCCCCCATTGCTCTGCCTGCTGCCTTTCCAATTTTAGGAGTGTTTTTTTTTTAGATCTGTTTTGTGACCTGTGTTTTTCCCTCTGCCTCTTTCTCATTAAAGACTTTTCACTATTACCTGGTGCATTCTGCATTTGGGTACTCCCAGTCACCCACTTCCTGACAACAAGAGATATCAATAGCTAATTGTGGAACTGAAGTTTACCAGTTCTGATTAATTCTTTACAGGTGGTACTTTTTTTTTAAGGGAAATGTATTTGGGAAAACAGTCATGTCAAACTACAACATGTTTTTAGCTTGCAAAGAATAGAAAGATTTAAAAGTGTATTTATTTATTTATTTTTTTCAAATATCTACACACTTCAATTATATTTTATAAAAAAAATAAAATAAAATAAAAAAGCAGAAAAAATAGAGCTGAAATTTCACACCTGGCAACCTGCAGTGCTGAGTGTCACACAGCAGAGTTTTTCACATATGTGTCATACAAGGTCATAAGGACATACATGAATGTATTTATATTATGTGTGTAATTATTTATACCTTTATGTAAAATTAAAAGAGCTACTGTAACATGAAGATACTGTGATTGAGCAGTTTAAACATTCAGCAGATCGCAGAGTTTCTATATATTCAGAGCTTACATTAGCTATGACAATTTATACTTTGCAAAACACGAAATGTGTTTAACAGTTTATTTGGGGAATTACCAGTAGTTTTACTTCAGTATGAAATTTCAGTACAGTTTCCATCCTAAAAACAGCCACAGCAGCTTGCACCATAATGCAGTATTGTACAGTTACAGATGCAATTCATGTTTGTGTACTCAAATTATTGAGTAATTACTAGTTGCTCGATTATTTTTATACATTTTTTAGCACTTTAGGATAAATATGAATGTATATGTATATTCACTGTGACATATACAGTGGGTATAGAAAGTATTCAGACCCCCTTACATTTTTCACTCTTTGTTATATTGCAGCCATTTGCTAAAATCTTTTAAGTTCATTTCTTTTCCTCAATAATGTACACATAGCACCCCATACGATTGCAACGATTGCAAAAACTGAAATATCACATGGTCCTAAGTATTCAGACCCTTTGCTCAGTATTTAGTAGAAGCACCCTTTTGATCTAATACAGCCAGGAGTCCTTTTGGGAAAGATGCAACAAGTTCTGTCAGGTTGGATGGTAAAGGGTGGACAGCCATTTTTAGGTCTCTCCAGAGATGCTCAATTGGGTTTAAGTCAGGGCTCTGGCTGGGCCATTTAAGAACAGTCACGGAGTTGTTGTGAAGCCACTCCTTCGTTATTTTAGCTGTGTGCTTAGGGTCATTGTCTTGTTGGAAGGTAACCCTTCGGCCTAGTCTGAGGTCCAGAGCACTCTGGAGAAGGTTTTCATCCAGGATATCCCTGTACTTGGCCGCATTCATCTTTCAATCAATTGCAACCACTCGTCCTGTCCCTGCAGCTAAAAATATCTTCATATATTTTATATTTAAGAAGTCAAAACCAAAACCGAAAAAAAATCCAAAAAAATCTAAAGTCGGAAAACAGAACAATAGGGGCAGTGCGAGAAAACCAAATCCAAAAACAGTTCAAACATCTCAGCATCTTCAGCTCTGCCACCTCCAGCTCTACCTCCTGCCTTCTTTCACAAATCACTCATGCTACTCTTCTTCACCCACTCCACCCTGCCTGCACTCTTTTCTTCACTTCTCCATTACTTGGCACTTTTGACCCCCAGGTACCTGAACTCCTCCACACTTCCTTTCCACTTGGTCTCCTGAACACAGAACATATCTACCTTTCCACTCTCCATCATATCAGCTTCGTGATCTGCATATTTGCTGTGGCACTTAGAGTGAACTGGCTTGTGCAACCCTAATGGCTGGGTTAAGGAGGGAGTATTTTGAGAGGCTGATAAAAGAAGAAAATAAGATAGAAGAGTGGATGGTGTAGAGATGGCGAGGCAGAAAGTGGATAGGGTTAGAAGGGGGACGTGAGAGCAGCTATTAAGAGGATGAAAAGTGATACGTTGTTTGGACCAGGTGAAATACCAGTAGGAGCATGGAGATGATTAGGAGAGATGGCAGTGGAGTTTTTAACAAGATTGTTTAAGCTGGCTAAAATCCTACCTGTCTGATCGTTACCATTTTGTAAATTTAACTATCCAAAAAATAACTATCCAGATTATTGCAAGTAAACTATGGGGTGCCACACAGTTTAGTTCTAGGACCCCTGCTTTTTACAATATACATGCTACCCTTGGGAATTATAAACAGAAGGCATGGGATTAGCTTCCAGTGTTACACTGATGATACTCAGTTATATAGCTCATCGAAACCAGATGAAACATCTTGATGCCTGTCCCTGAATGCAAATGTAATTCTGTAAGCGATCCAGGTCAAAATCTATAGTGTCGAAAGCAGCGCTAAGATCTAGCAAAACTAACAGAGATGTAGCCTTGGTCTAAAGATAAAAACAGGTCATTTGTGATTTTAACTGGAGCAGTTTCTGTGCTATGATGGGGCCTAAAACCTGACTGAAACTTTTCAAAGATATGTTTTCTTGTAAGAAGTAACAGAACTGGGCAGAAATAATCTTTTCTAAAATCTTAGACAGTACATCAAGTCAGCTCGGCTGTTTTGTTGAGCCCAGAGCACATGGCCGGAAGGCGGGGCGGCAAGACAAGACAATGGCTGGAGGCAAATGATGAAGAGGTGGTTCCTTACTGTGGAGTATGTAAAAGGATGCCACGATAAAGGTGAGATGGAGAACTTTTTGCTCTGATTGATGCTGGCTCTTCTTTGACTCTAGGCAGAGACGGCAGCAGCAGAGAGAATTTCCACCAGACCCATGCA
The DNA here is from genome assembly GCF_014805685.1 of Silurus meridionalis. NCBI lineage: Eukaryota > Metazoa > Chordata > Actinopteri > Siluriformes > Siluridae > Silurus > Silurus meridionalis. Next base: position 2,223,838 of record NC_060907.1, read on the forward strand.
TCACATCACAAATGTGAGAGACACTCCTTGGCAGGATCTCACTGACCCTTTAGTGCCAACAGAGACTATGACAGAGCCAGTTCCCCTATCGCGGCCTTAAATATAAAAGGGTTCTTAGCTTCTCCACATTTTATCCACATGATAACCAACCTTTTTTTTATCTTTATATTATGCACAAAAAAAAAAAAAACATGAGCGAGTCCCTAATTACAGAGTCCAGTGTCTGTGTTCTGCATGCCCTACTGTGTTCTGTTTGTCAATCACAGTAAATCTGAAGTCAGTTTCAGGAACACTGAATGCCAATCAGGACCTCATACTAAGTTTACTAAATCTCTATGTAAGGAAAAACATAGACATTTATTTAGAAGGTCCAGAAGGTTTTAGTACATGACATTAGAGCAGCATGGATACTCACACAATCAACAGTAAATTTAGCATCACTTCACTACTTTACATGAGTTTATAGCAGTAATTTCTTAGCTGCTTAAATCTATAACACTGATCTACAGTTTATAGTTTATAGAATAGGTAAACATCAGAAATATTAGCAGTAAGGTTAGCTGGCTAACTCCACTTCAACTTTTTAAACTGGTAACTATAATAGCACAGAAACACACACACACACGCACACACACTCAGAAACTGCTATAACATGATTGAAGCTGCTTTAAATAGCAGAAAGTTGTTGATGCTGCTGGTGTAAAGGAGCATTTTCATGTTCTTCACTTCAGTGAGGAGCTCTCTTTATTCATCAGATGGTTCAGGACTCCTCATAATGTTCCTCAAATTTTAAAAGAAACACATACAGAAAAATATACGAAGCTATACTGCCTCGCTTCTAATGCACTTTCTTTCGGCTTCTTCCATTAGGGGTCGCCACAGAGGCATGTTTTTTTTTTATTTGGGGGCGGGGCCTGCGCTCGCTGCCAGATTGTCTCGTTCGGCTCCGCGCTTTTTTGTGACTTTCGTTTTCGGATATCCCGTTTTTTTCGGATTTTTGCCTGCCCTCGGTTTCCGGAGTTTTGGATTCCCCTTTGCTCTGTTCTCCGGCTCTCTCCCTCTGTCTGTTTTCGGACTCGCTTCTGTTTTCGGACACGCCCCCTGCTTCGCTCTCCCGGTACCACGGACTTTCACATTAACCCTGAGAGTGCCGCTACGGTGTGTTCATAAGTATTCGGACGTTTCTGCTTTTCTCAGTGTAAACCCAGCGTGTGCTCCCTCTACATGATCAAAAGTATTCGGACATATTGGTTTTCTTTTTTTTCTTTCTCCCTTTATTAACCCTGTGTGTGCTTCTGTTGTTTGCTCTTAAGTTTTGGATATGTTGCTTCCCTGCCTGTTCTATCCTCCTCATCTTTTTCTTCCACTTTAACCCTGTGCATGCCGCGACTGTGTTTTTGTGCTATTGTTCGGTCATTAAATATTTTCTGCCTGTGCAACCCTTCTCTCTCGACTCATATCATCTGGAGCATCCTGCATTTGGGTTCTATCATCCACTCACCTAGCCCCGCACCCGAGTTCGTGACAACGACATGTTGTGCAAGACATTGTTGTGTGGTGTGGATGAGTAGTAAAATTCATCAACAGTGTAAGTGAAAAAGCAAAATCTCAAGCAGCTGAGTTTAAAAAGTTCTTTATGTCCTTCTCTCAAGTGAGTACCTTTTTATAAAATGAATGATAAAACATTTATTTGACACAATTAATGAATGATGATCTGTTTACAGCATAAAAACAAATCCCTGACAACTGTTCACTGAAATAAGCCACCTCACTGCAGTATTTACTTACTAATAAATAAATAAGTAAATGAATCAAATCCAGTGTACAATATGTATAGTTGGAATATTCTGCTAAAATTATTTATAAAAAAATATTTATTTTTCAATAATATGCAACCAAAAACTCAAAAGCTGACCCTAATTCATGATATAGTATGTGTTTGTTTAGTATTGCCTCTGTCATCTTAAAATAAACACAGTGTCAGGAATTAATCTCCTCATGCTGAGTGCTGCATGCTGGACTGGTGGGGACAGCTCCTCTGCTGGTCAGCCTCAGTCACATTGCTCCACGAATGAAGCAGAACATGACAAGCCAAAATGGCCCATAGTCCACATAGATAGAGTATTTTTCTTGCAGGAACTTTTGTACTGAAACAACTTGGGAGAGGAACTTGTTTTGTGACCGAAGCATAAACTGCTGCAGTATGAATGAAGTACACCTTGCTGATTCATGTAAGAGTCTACTGCAGTGTTGTCCAGTGATGACACTGACATTTAGATTTACCACATTTAGCAGACACCTTATCCAACGTACAAAAGTGCTTTGAAACTCTATCTATGAATATATCAACACTGGTTTGCTAGATTACTAACTTAAGATACCATCAGCCTGTAAATTTCCAAGATGGCGGCGCGGCAGTAGCTCGCAGCGGCCTCTCCGGATCCAAAAATGGTGCTTTCGCCTTATTTAGCACGACCCTTCACAATACATGGACACCAGAGTCAGCTGTGTTCATGTGTACGACCACCAGACACTGCTACGGTACAGGCATCATGCAACCAAAAATCTGCATGATGATCTTATTAACAACCTTCGCGACCTCGGCTTGCTGCGACCTCGGCCACAAAGACCAGGCCCCCAGACCTCGGTGTTACCTGACGCCGGTGGCCGGGAGAGGAGACGTCGAAAGCGCTGTTCGAGGAAGCGGAAGCGCGGCAAGCGGGCGGGTGTCCGTGCTAGGCTAAATGCTAACCCTAGCCGGCCGGCTCTCCCGTCCATTTTCTTTCAACGTCTGCTCCTGGATAATAAACTGGACTACATCCGACTCCAGCAAACCACACGGCGAGTTTAGAGACTGTTGCGTCTTTGTTTTCACGGAGGCGTGGCTCAGCGACAGAGTTCGGACGCCGCCATCCAGCTAGACGCGCTAACCGTGTTTCGAGCCGACAGAAACACAGCTCTGTGCGGTAAGACTCGCGGTGGTGGCGTGTGTTTATATCAACACGGAATGGTGTAAGAACTCTGTGCTTGTTTCATGCTACTGCTCATCGCTAGTGGAGTTTGTGACTGTTAGATGCAGACCTTTTATTTACCACGGAATTCACCACTGTTTACATCGTCGGAGTGTACATTCCTCCCAGTGCTAATGCTAAGGAGGCACTGAGTGAACTCTACGGCGCTATTAGCGACCTGCAGAATGCTCACCCGACGGATTGTTTATTATCGCGGAGATTTCAACCATGCGAATCTCAAGACTGTGCTTCCTAAACTCCATCAGCATGTGGACTTTGCAACGAGAGGAGCGAACACGCTGGATCTTGTTTACACAAACATCCCCGGCGCGTATCGTGCGGAGCCCCGCCCCCATCTCGGATACTCAGACCACAGCTCTGTTATGTTGATCCCAGCATACAGACCGCTCGTCAGACGCTCTAAACCGGTTCTGAAACAGGTGAAAACCTGGCCAGAAGGAGCTACTTCTGCTCTTCAGGACTGTTTTGAGTGCACTGACTGGGACATGTTTAGAGAGGCTGCAACCTACGGCGATTCCATCAACTTGGAGGAGTACACGTCATCAGTGACCTGACATCAGCAAGTGCGTTGATGACGTGACCATCTCCAAGACCATCACTACACGCTCCAACCAGAAACCGTGGATGACTGCAAATGTGCGTGCGCTGCTGAAACAAAGAGACTCTGCCTTCAGAACAGGGGACAAGGCGGCCTTAAAAACAGCAAGGGCCAAACTGTCCCGTGCTATCAGAGAGGCGAAGCGCGCGCACGCGAAGAAAATCCACAACCACTTCCAGGACAGTGGAGACACCCGGCGCATGTGGCATGGCATCCAGGCGATCACGAATTACAAGACCACATCACCTGCTTGTGACCGTGACCCCTCCCTCCCAGATGTGCTGAACGATTTCTATGCCCGGTTCGAGGTGCAGAACAACGTGGTGGCGAGGAAGACCATCCCTCCTCCCACTGACCAGGTGCTCTGTCTAACCACAGCTGAAGTGAGGAAAAAAGAGTTAACCCACGGAAGTCTGCTGGACCTGACAACATTCCTGGCAGAGTGCTCAGGGAATGTGCAGAACAGCTAGCAGATGTCCTCACTGACATCTTCAACATCTCCCTGAGCAGCAAGGACTCTTATGTGCGAATGCTGTTCATTGACTTCAGCTCAGCATTCAACACAATCATTCCTCAGCACCTGATCGAGAAGTTGAACCTTCTGGGCCTGAACACCTCCCTCTGTAACTGGATCCTGGACTTCCTGACTGGGAGACCTCAGTCAGTCAGGATCGGGAACAGCATCTCCAGCACCACCACACTGAGCACTGGGGCCCCCCAGGGCTGTGTGCTCAGTCCACTGCTGTTCACTCTGCTGACTCACGACTGTGTAGCAATGCACAGCTCGAACCACATCATCAAGTTCGCTGATGACACGACCGTGGTGGGTCTAATCAGCAAGAACGACGAGTCAGCATATAGAGAAGAGGTGCAACGCTAACTGCCTGGTGTGGAGCAAACAACCTGTCTCTGAACGTGGACAAAACGAAAGAGATGGTTGTGGACTTCAGGAGAGCACAGAGCGACCAATCTCCACTGATTATTGATGGATCCTCAGTGGAGATCGTCAAGAGCACCAAATTCCTTGGTGTTCATCTGGCAGACAACCTCACCTGGTCACTTAACACCAGCTCCATCACCAAGAAAGCCCAGCAGCGTCTCTACTTCCTGAGAAGGCTGAGGAAAACCCACCTCCCTCCCCCCATCCTGTCCATGTTCTACAGAGGGACCATTGAGAGCATCTTGAGCAGCTGCATCACTGCCTGGTTTGGGAACTGCACCGTCTCGGACCGCAAGTCCCTACAGAGGATAGTGAGGACAGCTGAGAAGATCATCGGAATCTCTCTCCCCTCTATCATGGACATTTACACTACACGCTGCATCCGCAAAGCACACAGCATTGTGGACGACCACACACACCCCTCACACACACTTTTTACACTTCTACCATCAGGAAAACGGTTCAAGCATTCGGCCGCCACAACAAGACTGTGCAACAGTTTCTTCCCACAAGCCATCAGGCTTCTCAATACACAGAACTGAAACGGAACTCTCTCACACACACACACGCACTCTAATGTGTGTAACGAACTGAAAACATTTTTTCCTGGACTTAACATCTAACACACACTCATCACTCATCTCAGTCCACTCCACCACCATTCATTTATTTATTATTTATTATTCTTAACAGTACCACTCTCAACTGCTGTTCTTGCACATTTAGGTTTTTCATTGTATTATACTGTTTACATGCTGTTTTTGCACCTTCGACTGCTGCTGTATTTTTTTTGCACTACACTGTTTACACTCACTTCTGGGATATAGTTTATATTTTGTATAGTTTTACAGTTTTCTTGTACAGTACTGTATAATCTAGTATACAGTAGGTTTACTGGTCGGCGCTATATAGGGTTTTGTGTCTTGTCTTGTGTCGTCTGTCTGCACTGTCTGTCTGCACTGTTTGCACCAGGTTGCACTCTATGCACTTTATGTAACTTGTGTTTTAGTTTAATGTTGTTTTGTTGTTTTGTTGTTTAGTGTAGCACCAGGGTTCTGGAGAAACGTTGTCTCATTTTTACTGTGTACTGTGTACCACTGTGTATAGTAGAAATGACAATAAAAGCCTCTTTGACTTTGACTTGTCTTTGACTTTTTGTTGGGAATTTGTTTTTAATATAAACAAAGACAGAGCAAACTTGGAAAAGTGCTAGTTTAAGTGTTTCAGGAAGAGGTAAATCTTCACCCATTGCATGAAGCTAGTCAGTGACTTGGCTGTGCAGACAAGTCACTGAGGAACTAGAGGAAGTTTATTTCACCACTTCTGTGACAGAACAGAGAAAAGCCATAAAATATACTTCTCTCTTACTCTGAGAGAAGGTTGGACCTGTTATGCAATGCTAGTAGATCTCAGGCAGTGTGGTGCAGTCCGAGGAGTGATGAGGTCTCTGAGGTAAGAGGGTGAAAGAAAGGAGAGAATAGATACGGGTCAACAAGCACTAGCTCATAGGACTAGGCCAAAATCAGCCAGCTGTCTACATGGTTTAGAATGCAGGTGCCCTGGCATCACAGAGGAGCCAGTACTGCATTCATACATTCTGTGTATGTGTGTGGAATGATAAGGCTGGGTGAAAAGAAATGAAATGAAAGAACCTGAGGTTGTTGTTACAGCTGGGAATACCCAAGTGCAGGATACCAAAAGATGTCATATTTCCCATCTTTTCAACCTGAGAAATGCAGGCATGATGGCAGCCTCAGCCTATTCGGTGGAGAACATGGGTGGGTGATAACCAGTGGATGGTAGGAAAGGGTAAAATGGAAATGTCCAAAGAAAAGCCCCCTCCTGGCCTGCCAGGGCTTGAGCCGCTAAGCTGACCATGGGTACTCAAAGTTGCAGTCGTCCATCTACATGATGAAAGGGTGCTTGACTGCCAGCAGCTTACAGTCCCCGATGGAGTAGTTTTGTTCGGCTGGGGTAAGTCTGGTGCAAGAAAGCAGCACATGGATAAAAGGTGGTTGTCTCTGGCTCCTCTCTGGGACAGGAAGGCCCCCACACCTTTGACAGAGGCATCAACTTGCACAATATATTGTTGGGATGAGAATAAGGACAAATGCGAAGGTAAACTGGGTGTTGAGTTTCTAAAACTCCTGTTTGGCCTCTGGGTTCCAGGAAAACAGCAGATGTGTGGAGTTGAGTCAGTGCAGTAGTGCTGCGATGAAACTGAAACCCTGGATGAACTTTTAATAAAAGTTAGCAAAGCTGAAGATTTTCTGCAGTTGCTTGTGTGTCTCAGGGAGTGGTCACACTTTGATGAATAGGACCCGGGCAATGTCCATTTGCATGCTTCCTGCAGATAATATAAAGCCCAAGAATTATGTGCTAGACATGTGAAACTCAAGGAATCTGCATCTCTTTATACTGAGGGAGGATGCGTGGTGGTTGCAAAATTGCACCTGCAAGGAATCATAAGTGGAAACCCTTGGAGTGCGCGTGCCGCTGGCTGAAGGATACTGGTAAGCTTTGTCACCGGAAGTAATATATTTTTATTAGCAGTATGCATCCTTGAGACTGGTTAAAACTAGCGATTCCCTGGATAGGATCTGAGATACTCTCATTAATGTTATAACTGATTGCTGATCAGTAAAAGATGTTGAATGTAGCATAATTAGCCATTAAAAGGAACAGCTGCATTAAAACAAACACTGAGTTTTTAAAAGTTTATGAAATGCAGATATTCAAGCAATGGTTAAATTAAGTAAATAAAAAAAAAAGAAATATTAGAAAAGTTTCTTACTGTGCCTGCTTGACTTGCATGTCCAATGGCCAAACAGAGTGTAATGAAAAGCGCAAGGTATAAAAGAGTGTGTGGTTTAGAGGTGTTGCTTTGCTTTAGAATTAAGATGGTCAGATATGGTGCAGATTATTTTTACCACCTCAGTTCACATGTGTGAAAAGAAAAGGAAGAGAGTCATTTCTATAAGAGTATCATAAAATAAAATGATTCAGGAACATAAACATCAGATTTGGTTTAATTGTTTTATATATGTTTATTATTGCGTCTTCACAATTGTTAATTTTTTCATTGTTTTTTTCAAGTATTTTTTCCATATAAATATTCAGATTTTATGACACTATAAAGCATTCCAACATTTAACCTCAAATTAAAATAAATGAAACGCACATTAAATACATTTCAAATTGTCCTTACTCTGTCTTACTTCTATGTATGTGTGTGTGTGTGTGTGTGTGTGTGTGTGTGTGTGTGTGTGTTTTTCCCATTCAGGAAATTGATCTACATCAACAATGCTTTTGGAACGCCTCTGCATGACCACACTCTAAACCACATGTGTAATCTGACTAACATAATCTCACAACCAGGAAGCTTTAAAGGCACATGCTGTGGAGATGGTGCTAGCTTCTGTTTGTTCAGGAAGTGCTCTGTGTGTTTGTTTACCGCATTTATAAGATACAGGTAATTATCAAGTAAGTACAGGTAAGATTCTGAGAATGGAAAAGCTAAATAAAGGCAAGTGAGCTTTCAGGCATTGTGTTCCTCCTTGCTCCCTTTGCTTTATCATGGGGGTAGAATACACACAGGCTGTGTAGCTTGTCTGGAAGTGGAGCATGATCGTTCGGATGTATGTCCCTGCTTATGTCCTTCCTCAAGGTTCTTGCCCCACTTCCGCCGAAGTGAAGTAAGGCTTCGTTTTGGATGAACTCGTGGATGTGCCTCCACAGCCAGTCTAATTTGAGGAGCTCTTGGAGGTAGTTTTCTCGTGGTGTGTCCAAGCTCAACTTCGCTTGGCCACCAGAAAAATCAGGAGCAGAGTCTGCCACATTTGGTGTTTCAGGGCACAGTGGTCTCCAGAGAGTGCCTTTCAAATCCTCCGCCCAGAAAGGTAGTGGAATTGGGGGGCTCACCACCTCCCCAAAGGGTCCAAGAACAACTTATGGTCATTGCTTAAACTGCGCTAGACATACCAGAGGTCAGTGTTAGACTGATTTCTTTAAGAAACTATCTGGCAGCCTAGAGACTCCTGTCAAACGTGGTCCTCCATAGGTCCTAGTTCCCAAGAATGATGGAGGGCTGCATCCCTTTTTGGAACTGCGTCACTATTGAGGTTTAGGTTCAAGATGTTCACGCTGAAAGAAGTTGTGTCTAAAATCAGTTACAAGGACTGGTTTTCATGTTACTCTGAGGCTGAGGCCTCAGGTGCGACCCAGAGTGCCTTCATGGGACTTGGCCGTAGTACTGGAGGTCCTGTCTATGCCTCCCTTTGAGTTCTTTCCTAAGGTGCCCTGGAGATTTCTGACAGTCAAGACTGTTTTTCTACTGACCATTGCGTCTTAAAGATTTATGTATCTTTACGCTATTTCCGTAACCCCCTCATGTCTGGAGTTCACCCCAGGCGTGGTAAGTGCCTTCTTTACCCCAGGTCAAGGTGTGTCCCCAAGGTGCCCTTGGCTACCCCATGACCAGGCTTACTCCAGGCATTGTACCCTCCTCCTTTTTGGGCACCCAACCAGGAGAAGCTTAATCATGTCCACGGAACTGCACTTTGGAGGAAGCCGGACCAGCTGTTTGTTTGCTATGATCCGTATAAGAATGGTCTCCCTTCGGATAAGCAGACCCCTTAGCAGGTGGATTGTGGATGCTATCCACTCCTCTTATGAGTCATCTGGTCTCCCTGCTCCTTTCGGGTCAGAGCTCACTATTCCCGAAATGTGGCTGCCCCTAAGCCCTTTTCTCCGAGTCACTCTCCAGGACATTTGCAATGCTGCGAGCTGGTCCACCCCACTGACCTTTGTCAGGTCCTATAGCCTTCACTGAGTGCTACTCCTGCCCCTTGGTCCTTTGCCCTAGCTTGCCCATCCACACTAAGCAGGGATTGGTCAGTCTGGCAGTATTGTACATAAGGTTTTGTAGCTCGAGATCCTGAAGAGGAATGTCTCTAGGTTGCCCATGGTGTGGGCACAAAAGTGTGGAGATGGGACAAAGTTTCAGAAGGACAACATCACTGCAGCCCTTTACTGATCTGGGATTTATGTCAGAGTGTCTAAAAGAAAGCCTCTCCTCAGTGCTAAATCTATGGAAGCCCACTTAGAGTTTGCTAACAAGTACCTGAATGACTCTTAGTCTGTGTGAAGCAAGATTCTCTGGTCTAATGTGAACTGTTTGGCCTCAATTCTAAACAATAGCATGCTGGCATCATGCTGGTTGTTTGTTTTCCTGCAGCAGTAAAAGTAGTTTTAGCAGCAACAGATACACTTCATTCTTGTGACCACCAGGTGTCATTATCACACTCTGTGGTGAAAAAGGTCGCAGCATTACATTACTGCATATTTAATAGTGTATTTTCAGCACTTATATTTGTATATGTTGTGTATAACTGAGTGTACGAGAGTGTAGATAATTAATCACAAACACATAATTAAAAGCAATGATTCTGTCCTGCGAGGGTTTCAGCAGACATCACATACAAAGTATCATGTTCTCTCAGAGAAGGTACCACCTTCTCTCAGAATGAGAGGTAAATATACATCAAGGCTCTTCTCTGTTCCTGGCTATCTTAAGTGATGGCTGAAGACCTACCTCTTCCTGAAACACTTAAATTAGCACTTTCCAAATTTGCTTTGTAAAAATCAAGAGTTGTATTTGGATTTATCTTAAGTTTGTTATCTAGTGTACCTGTTAGATTTTTATCATGCCCAAACAAAACTTAATTCTTGGAGAGGTTTTCCATGTGATCTACAATGCCCGTGGTGCCTTTTCTGATCAGGGAAGAATCACACAGCACACAGAATGCCGCATATGTTCTTCTTTAGTTTAATGCAGATGACAGACATGTTGATGAAGCTTTGGCTAGTTAAAGTAATATACTTTCATATATATAAAAGCATGTTATACTGGTCAGAATCACAGTGAGTCAGGAGTCAATTTCAGGAACAATGAGTGTGAGTCTGTTTCAATAAAATTTGTAACTCATCAAAACATACTAAAACATGAAAAAGCATAGGATTTAAATTCCGTTTATAGCAGTTATAACTTTGGATCAATAGCACAGACACATTGACTACCTACAGTTTAGAGAATGAATACATCATAAAGATTATCAGTAATATTAGCTGTCTAGCTTTTTGCTAAAAAAAACACACACAATCATATATATTGTTGTAGTAACACTCTCTCCAATTCATCGTATCACCCTGTCAATTAAAATTTAACTAAACACACACAGACTATTCTTTCTCAATAAATGCACAAGCAATATTTACATTCAGAACTTTAGTTAAGCTTCAATCGCTGGAACACTTCTAACTTCTAACCTGCAGACAGCAAAAAAAATACTTTGGGCTTCTATAAAATTAAAGCTTATATAAAGTTGCTGTAAGCTGTTAGTTGCTGAAATAAAGGAGCAATTCAGGTTTTTCATTTCAGTGAGGAGTTCTCTCTATTTATCAGTTGTTTCTGAACTTGAGAACTTGTTTTCTTTATCATGTTCCTTAAAATCTGGAATAAAAAAACACAGAGGAACATCAGAAATGTGTGTTGAAGTAGAACATGTTGCTGACATTTATTTACATCAGTTATATATTGTATATATATATATATATATATATATATATATATATATATATATATATATATATATATATATATATATATATATATGAACATTGTGGGAACACAGGAAGCCTCAAAGCACATGGAGTGAAACCAGCAGCAGTTTCAAAAAGGAGAAGGAAGCGCTGCAGAGATGCAGGCAGTGTGGCTTCAAGATGCTGCGTCTTGTTCCCTCGGGTAACCTTGGTTACATATGTAACCTGGAGATGTTCCCCTTCAAGAACTCAAGCTGTGTCGGAACGTTTTGGTAATGAGAGTCCAATCAAACCAGGCTGCCACAGTTCGAGTGGAGTGTGCTCTGACCTCGAAGGGAGCAGGGAGACCAGAGGACTCATAAGAGGTAAAAATTTTAAAATATTCGCAGGGAGACCTATACTCGAAAGGGCCATAGCAAAAGAACAGCTGCTCTGACTTCCTCCACAGTTCTGATCTGTGGACCTATATGTGGAGACGCTATTCCCCGGGCCTTGAGAGGACGTCTACTCTCTGGATTAAGCGGCCCGGGATATACACTGCCTTCAAGGACAGCTTCCCCTGGTCCCACAAAAGGATCTGGCATGCCAGCTTGTACAGGAGGCAAGAGCACAGACCCCCCTGGTGGTTGATATAGGAATCCACTGAGGTGTTGTCCGTATGGACCAACACATGGTGACCTCTAATGTCTGACCCGCTGAGGCATAGGCCTTGCCCACCAGCGCCGAGGTGGTAGCAACACCGTGGGACTAAATGAGCGTGAGGAATAAGGTCTAGTCCATGACCTGGACACCTCGTTCTGGGGAAAAAAGGCAAGCCCCAGGCATGGAGGCAGTGTTACGTTCCCACCTTAGCTAGACCTAGGGAGTGTGGGAACAATAACCTTTTAGTTGTTGCGGGTTGTTTAGACAAAAAGAGGGCCAGAGTTTAGAGTAGTTATTGCTTCAATGGTCAAGTGCAGTAAGGTAACAAACAGATTCCGGAAGTATTCCACAGAGTCAAGAAGACTAGACTCACACCGGCAAAAGATCATGGACAGTGCCAAAGAAATAAACATAAGAAAAAGGTCTACTCTCTGGGTATTTTGGAAGCTTAACCTAACTAACAAACCGCAACAGACTAGCTGACTACTCTAGGCTATGCTACCAGTAAATACACAACTAGCACAACCAGCACAACTACCACAACTAGCAACCAGCTCTCTCTCTCCTCTTCCTTCCTTTATTCCCCCCCTGGGGGGTTTTGGAACTGCTTTTGAACTGTAGGCATGTTATTCAGAGCATGGACAATGCAGAGGCGTTCCCTAATCGTTATGACGCAGCTCACAATTACAGAGACATCTGATACTATGTATACACACACACACACACACACACACACACACACACACACACACACACACACAGAGAAAATACTTTAAAAAACTGAAACTTCATTACTGCACATGCACTTGTACTTTCCACTGTCTTCAGCAATGACTTTACTGAACTTGTTTATGCAAATTAAGTTTATACTAAGTTATTATTAAGTTTAAAATATACTGTAATTAAAACATGAAATTACATAAGACAAAGATTTTACCTCACTCTGTATTATTTGTTTGATAGATAAAACCATTAACTTCAGCTGTGCATCAAAACATCAAGATGAGTCTGTATGCAGAACACAGTGTGTTATCAGGAAGTAAGTATGTGTGGTAACTGGGACGAGAAGCAGAGTGTAAATGGAGGGTGGAGTGGGGAGAAGTGAGTGATGAAGGAGAGCAGGATTCTATAACAATACATGAATGAATCTGTGATATTTAACATCTAAACTCCCATTCTTCAAATTCTCTACATGACTCATGATTCAGCCATATTCATTTACATAAACAACACCCCCAAATCACCATAAACTGTAAATATCTTCTTTTAAAGTGTGATTTCATGGATATATTTTAAGTTTTATTATTGCAAATATGTTAATATCTAATCTTGTAGCCAAAGAGTTTGGTAATTGATATAAAAACAGACCCTGTCACTACATCATAATCACAATTTATTAGAATATTGAAGTAATAACTTTATGTTCAAGAAAAGTAAAAAAAACTAAAATAAAAAGTGTCTCACCGTGTGACTCGAACTTCCTGAACGACGACCAAACAGAGAGAAAGTGTGAGAGTTGAAGGAGTCGGTTGTGTACGGTGAGTTGTTGATGTGTTCTGTTTCCTCTGTCACTGAATCAGTTGCTGCAACTGAGGAAATGTGCATGTGATTTTTACCATCTCAGTCCAGAAGGGTGAAAGGAAATGGAGTGGGGTTGAGATAAAACCACTGCATCTCCCACTGAAGAAGTGAAACTAACAGCATGGCCATCATCACCCTGAACCACTTACACACACACACACACACACACACACACACACAAACAAGGAAAAAACACGTGTTGTGCATAGAGTCTTGACTTTTATAAAAATGATCAGGGTAATGTTTAGATTTGGTTTGAATGTTTTATATATACGTTTATATTTGTGTCTAAACTTCATTTTTTTATTGTTTCAGTATTGTGATTAGTTTAAAAGTAAAATCCTGCTGATTGGAGGAGACTGTGGACTTGAACATGCAGAAACAGTAGATTTTGATCCTCAGGATGGAACACAGTGATCACCAGAGCAAAAACAGAGGGAAGAAAACACAAAGGAGTTGTTTCTACCAATGTCTATGACATTCCTCCTTTTTCTCTCTTTTTTAGTTTGATTGTTTTGTGCCTGTTTCCGATGTTTATTCTCCGAGTTTTTCTGTGTAAGTCTTTGCTTATCTTTTTTTTCTATTGTTTACTATTTTCTAATTTTTTTTGGACATTCTCATTAAAGAATGAAATTTCCAACTTGTCCAAGTCTGTATTTGCTTTTTCATTTTTTAAATGCTTATTTGGAGTGAAAAAAAAAAAAAAAAAAAAGAAAAATTATAATTAAAGCTTTGATTATGTCCAGAAATTCTACTCAGAAGGTCAAGAAAGTTTTAGCAAATGTCATATGAGCAACATCATCAACAGCAACAAAAAACAAACAAACTTCACTTCACTGCTTAAAATGAGTTTATAGCAGTTATTACTTTAGATTTATCAGTACAAACACATTAGCTGCTTAAATCTATAACACTGATCTACAATTTACAGTTTAGAGAAAGTAATACATCAGAACTATAAATAATGTTAGATGACTAGCATGTTGCTAACGAAACACACACTATCTGCATTGAAAGACAGATATTCTGTAATTCCTGCTACATTTGCCAGGGGGCAGTGGTGGTGTAATGACACTCTAATGCAGGGGTGTGAAACTCAGGCCCGATGTACAATTATATCTGTCCCGTGAGATGATTTTATAAAGATCTATTATTATTGTTATTAATGTCCCGGCGATATGAATCGCTGATGAACACAAACTACAGATCCCATAATGCAGCGCTTCAGCTGCTTTACCGACTATCTGGCAACATTCCAGCGTCAATCAAGTGAAGCTTCTGTTGATGTATTTAACCCTATTGTACACACAGTGGTGAAGAGAAAAGTTGACTCTGAGTAGATGTTTACTGACACTGCTGGTAAACACGTGTGTGTGTATGTGTGTGTGTGTGTGTGTGTGTGTGTGTGTGTGTGTTATTAGTGGAGCGAATGTGGCTGTAATTAAGGAATTGAATCTAAGACAGAACTACGAGACAAAACATCAGGAGAAGCTGAAAAACCTGAATGCAGAGCAGAAGATACAGAAAGTAGAAGAGTTAAAGAAGAATCTGACATTTCACCAGATGTTTTTAAAAAGAGCAAAAGAAGTGAAACTGCTGTGAAAGCAAGTTTTATTGTGGCAGAGAAGAAATCAAAGTCACATCAGCGGTTATTTACTGAGGGAGCGTTTCTGAAGAGCTGCATGATGAAGCTGTGACACGTCTGGTGTTTAACAGGAGATATTTTTATGGAGAGCGAAATATTTTAAGTTATTTAAAGTTTAGGTTTATTTATTCTGGAATAATATTCCTGTCTTTTTTTATTCATATTTATGTTCAAATAACATTGTTTTAGTTTGTTCAGTAAATGTTTATCCTGTTCGGCCCATGACCTAAAGTATGCTTTGAGTTTTAGCAATTGAGTTTGACCCTCCTGCACTACAGCATCTCACTAGAAAGACTGATGAACATGTTTTTTTTCGAAAGATCTATAGAGTTTAATGATAAGAGGGAAGAAAGCATGTCATGTCTTTAATCAATGATATTGTTAGTTTTTTTGCTGCATTTCTGCTTTTGTCGAATTGCCCCACTGGTTTTACAAAACTGTAGATTTTTTTTTTATCCTTTCATTTCAGTTTCATTGATTGCATTTTAACATTGTTTGTTAAAAAGAGCTCAACAAACTGATCAGGAATGCTCTCGCTCTGTCTTGGGCTGCTTACTGGCAACTTTAAGGTGGTGGTGGAAAAAAAAACCTTAAAGCCATTCTGAACAATAAACAGCACCACATTAATAACTTCATTATTCACTAACAAATACATAAAAAATTGTAGTTTTGCCACAATTTACACACTGAACAGTAGATATTGAAATATTGTATGTCTGGCACTTTAACTCTGAGTGAAATAAACAGCACTTTTCTTTTTAACTTTCAGAAAATTCCCACTTGTCACATCTCATGGATTGAACAGACATTCTATATTATACTTTATAAAATCAGTAGGTAGAGTAAAAGTAGATGTAGCAGCAACAGATACACTTCATTCTTCTGACCACCAGGTGTCATTATCACACTCTTTAGTGAAAAACGTTGCAAAATTCTGTTACTGCATTTTTAATAGTGTATTTTCAGCACTTATATTTTAATATATTTTGTATAACTGAGTGTATTAGAGTGTGGATAATCAATCACAAACACATGATTTAAACAATGATTCTGTTTTGTCCTGTAAGGTTCAGACATTAATACATAAAGTATCATGTTTTATACATTCATTTGGAGTTAATATCTCTGGCGGTCGTTGGTAACTTGGGCCTCGACCGATTGCCTTAATGCAAGATCACAGACAATTCAAACTCTATGTTCCAGAAGTTATTGCAAAATGTAAGCTTTAATGTTGTCCACAAGAACTCTCACACTCTCACTCATGCTGATTAAACACAGAACTGCTGATTACTCACTTCCAACCTGTGCTGTTTATAATAACTGTTTCTACTAAACAGTTTTACTTTTTGACATTAAATACTAAGATGTTCTGGAGCCTCTGTATTTATCAATCCTTGTTAATGTGTTTACACTTTTTCTGTTTGTCCTCCAGGAACGGCCATAACACTAGAGAGAATGTATCTAAGCTGGCTGATCATGCACACACACACACACACACACACACACACACACACACACACACACACACACACACCCTCCACATGATGTAAAATAATGTTGCCTAAAAAAATGCCTACATTCCCATTGTAGAGATTTAGGATGTGGACAGGGGTCAGTATTCTGCAGTTTTGCATCCCAATGCACATCAATGCCAATGAGTGCCCATGGCCCTTCCTGCCACTGGTCTTTACCTGAACTAATTTTATGTACAACCACTACAACCACTGAATTTTAATCATAATGTATTTTTAAAATAAACAGAGCCATTTTCTGTTGTAATTTTCCGAACCAACTTTTAAAATACTAAAGAAAAAGTGAACGTTTATAAAAGTCATAATAATAAGAATATGATTGAAATTAGTTAATATATTTTAATGCTTAAGAGTAAAACAGTTTACATTTTAGAGAAAGATAATATATGATAAATATCAGTAATGTTAGCTGGATAGCTTGTTGCTAACAAAACATATGACATCATAGGGAGTGATACAAGAAATAAAACACTAATGGATTACTAAATGCACACGCAATATTTACATTCAGAACTAAAGTATTTATCATTGAGAATCTACAGCAGACTGAAACAGTTCTAACCTGCAGACAGCAGAAAAAATACTCTGTACTTCTATAAATGATTAAAGTTGATTTAAATGGCTGTAAGTTGCTCATGTTGCGAGAGTAAAGAAGCGATTCAGGTTTTTCATTTCAGTAAAGAGTTCTCTCTATTCATCAGCTGTTTCAGAACTTCTTTTCTTCATCATGTTCCTCAAAGTCTGGAAGAAAAAACACACAGGAACATCAGAAATGTGTGTTAAAGTAGAACATGTTGTTGACATTTATAAACATCAGTTGTGTATAAAAACTCACATTAAAAAAAAAGAAAATGAATTTTATTAAATTAATAATCTAATAATGGTTTTCATTGAAACGTAAATTCAGAGCCATATACTGTAGGCTGATTACCACAAAGCTTCTCCCATAACCGTACTTAGAAACGAGGAGAAGACCAGCTTTCCCAGCAGGATTTACTGGACTAATAAAAGGCAACGCCAAAGTTGAGAACCTCAAAATGAATTGCCAAGCAGGACCTTCAGATAAGTCTGGAATTTCACATGTCAAATGGCCAAAAACCAATGACAAATGCAATGAGAACATTTGACCAGAGTTTCCATCACCCACACAGGTCTCACAGTGGAGGATTATTACCACATTGTGCAGGAGATGAGTAAAAGCTATATTTCAGGTAGTAATGGAGCAAAGATTTCTGTAGAAATAATGAAGGAAAGTAAAGAGAGAGAAACTTAGAGCTTAAAAGGTGTTCATTTAAGCCAGATTTTCTATTCATCAACAATATATTGATATCTGCAGTCAGAAGGCAGTGGACTCAATCTTCATTATCTGGAAGCAATTGCAGTAAATCACACTACTAGATGAGGCAGAAACAGAAGGGTTATGGTGAACATAAGGACACTAAGAACAGCCTCTTCATCAAAATAATCAGGGATTAAAATAGAAAAACATGAGTAAAAGGGGCTCCTGGCTGATGACCAGCACAATAGCACTGTAGGATGTGTGTCAAAAAGAAATGACTCACCTTTGCTGGCATCTAACAAGTGTGTGATAAACATCATCAGATTTCCGGCCTGCAGGGTCGAGAGCTGCATACGTGTCGTCTTTAACACTCAACCCAATGTTCTGCAGAGAGGAGGGGTGGAGAACATGAGCAGGTTCTGCTGAAGATCTTTACAGTAAGAGTTTATTATGAACAAAGCAGCCACCTGATGGACAGGTCTGTATTAACTCACCTGATGATCACCTTCATCTGCCTTTTCTTCTGTCTGTACCATCTATTTAAACAAAATCAAATATTTCTCCATCGTAAACATCTTCATAAGAATTAATGATGAATTTATCAGTACATTTATTCTCACCTCAGCCAGAAGAGTGCAAAGAGAAGAGCTGCAAGCCCAAAAGTCCAAGTCCAACAGCCACATACACAATTATAGAGCCACCTGATACAATGTACACACACACACACACACACACACACACACACACACACACACACACAGAGATAATACTTTAAATAAATGAAATATCTTCAGATGAACAAAGTTTATCCACAGTACAGAATGTAAAATGGAGCAGTGATGAAACAGTAATGTCTAAACATCTCTCACCAGTTATAGTGATGGACACTGCAGCTGATCTCTCAGAGCCGAGTTTATTCTGAACCTCACAGTAGTACAGTCCACTCTGTAGAGCTCTGTAACTCTGTCCTGATCCTACAGGTGATGCTTCATTCTCCTTAAACCAGGTGTAGTTCTCCACAGGTGGGTTACTGTCACTGCTGCAGGTCAGAGTTACTGAACTTCCCTCCACAATCTCACCTGAGGGGCTAATGGACATGTTCTTCGGAGGATCTAAAGAGTTTCAAGATAAGAGTGAAGAAAGCAGGTCATTGTCATAATTAATGCTTTTGGATTATGTTTCTTCAATATTTTTCAATACTATTTTTTATGAATTTTATTGAAATGACTAAAACAAAACTAAACCTCCTACAAATCACACAGGTCTGTTGTTAAATCCCATAATAATTCCTTATATATTTTCCAGAAATGATTAACATGTGCTTCCTTCCATGTGAACTCCTGGACTGTTGATCAGGAATTTCTGTGGCATCAAGCAACATAAAGCAGAGTGTAAATGGAGGGTGGAGTCGGGAGAAGTGAGTGATGAAGATCCCACACCTGTATGTAATTTTAATAACATGTGTTCTGTGTTTCAGTGAGGGGCACCAAGGATAAAGGAAAAGAGATAAGAGCCTTGTGTGTGTGTTTGAGAGAGAGAGAGAGAGAGAGAGAGAGAGAGAGAGAGAGAGAGAGAGAGAGAGAGAGAGAGAGAGAGAGAGAGAGTGAGAAATGAGTCATGTAGGTTCTAGTGAATGAAAAGTGAAATTAAACGAGACTAGAAATAAAAATTCCAGTCGGCTTTAAGCTCTGTCTCCTTCTGACTGCTGTGGTGGACACAAGGCTCAGTGTTCAGCAGAAACAGAAGAACTAAAACCAAAATCCTCTCAGAGATCAGTGAAGGAGAGCAGGATTCTATAACAATACATGAATGAGTCTGTGATATTTAACATCTAAACTCCACTCAGACAAACTGCTATGACTCTGATACTGACATTTATCACTATCACCATTTTTATTACACAAATCTTTTGTGTTGTTTTACTTTATTAAATACTGAGATAATAAATAAGAAGGTCAATAAAACTCACATCTGACACTGAGGTATTGAGCAGGAGATGGGAGATGTTCAGATCCTCTTACAGCACAGTTATAACTGCCTGCATCCTCACTGCTGACCCTCTGCAGGTGGAGTTCGTTGCTCTTGAAGGTGTTTGTGGTTAAATCATGTGTGTTTTTGTACCAGATGAATGTTGGATCAGTCAGACTGCAGGTGGTTTTACAGGTCAGAATGACTGATTCTCCCTCTGTCACTTCTGCAGGAGCGATCAGCTGAAGATCTTATACAATGAGAGAAACATTAAATCTGAATCAGTGAATAATCACCTGCTCACACAAAATCTTTTGTAAATCACCTGAACGACAAGCAGAAATGTTCAATTTATCAGTTTATTTATTATTTTGTGGTGTTTCATGAAAACAGTAATTCAATTAGAATGAGTTTTTCATTCATCTGTTACAAAACTCCTGTAGCTAAAAGGAGATTATGGTCTGAGTGACACATGTAGAGAATAAGATGATTTTATTTACCTGTAACTCTGAGTGTAATTCCAGGAACACCCTGATATTTATCTTTAGTTGTTCTGAATCTGAAGCAGTACATGTGTTCATCTGATTTCTTCACATCACTCAGTCTGAGGGAGAAGTGATTCTGTTTATCTCCTAAATACTCCACTCTGCCTGAGTAACCTGATTCATTACTCAGATCAGTCACTTCTACACCCTTAACTGGGTTTATAAACCAAAACCTGTTATTCACTGTAACATCTGTTGGATGTGTGTAAGTGGCCTCCATAACCACTGTAGATCCTTTTACAGCACAGAGATGTAGTTTGCTGTATTTCACACTCCATTGATTCCCAGGAGCTCCTGAAACATGACACATGAAAGAGGTGATTAGAGATCATTATCCTGAGCCCCATAAAACACTGAGTTATTTTACAGCTTCTCTTCTCTCCTCTGGAACTCCGGGGCAGAAACATACAAACTATTCTTTACTACTGGAAGGAAACTGTGCAGGATTTAGACACAGTGTTTATTATTATTATTATTATTATTATTATTATTATTATTATTATTATTATTATTATTGATTTCTTTATTTGATCATTATTACTGTGTATATAATGCACTGATGAATCCTACAGATTTGTTAAATATTACAGTTCAGTCTCTGATCTAAAATCAGCATGAGCCACAACTGACTGTGAGACTTTTTTAATAAATTTACGACTAAATAATAAAAAAATGTTTGATTATATATATATTTTTTTTCTATATACTTTTTCTATTCTTTGTCATCTCTTTTTCAAGACAGACTATAAAATCTCTCTCTCTCTCTCTCTCTCTCTCTCTCTCTCTCTCTCTCTCTCTCTCTCTATATATATATATATATATATATATATATATATATATATATATATATATATATATATATATATATACACAGTGGAACCCGTTTATCTCAACCTCGTTTATCTCGACAACCCTATTACGACGTTTTTGAAGTGAAACCGCCAAATTCTCGCTTTGTCTGAGCATTTTTATCGGTTATGTCGATTCTTTTATGTCGCCAAACCCTGATATTTCGAGCACAAGGGGGAAAAATTTGCCATTTAACGTCAGTTATCTCTGTGCAGCCGCAGAAGAACTCATGAAGTGGCGGAAAATCAAGTCTTACAGATGCTACAGGTGTTGTATTGTATACTGGTGAATCTCTGCTGTTAGTTAGTGCACATATGCCTTTTGTTGTTAAATGTTATGCGATGAACGGGAGGCGACGCGGAACGTGTGATGACCATCCAATATCATAGAATGAATACCGGCAGGATCGGTGGGAATCCGCGATGCGCTTTGGGTAGAAAAGATCAGCTGTTGAGAGAGTGCCGGTGGGAAAGCACGTACCAGGATACGCATGAGCGATAACAACGACCGCCGTGAACCAACAATATACCAACAATAACGGACAGTGAGTGTGTGGAAGTTTAAATAGGAGCTGGTGATGATGATAAACGAGCAGCATATGTGCGCGATTGAAGCCGGGAGCTTCAGAGAAAGCGGTTAAAAAGCACCTGACACGCTGAAGGGGCGGCGTGGCAGGTGGATTCCTGACAGATAAACATGTACTGTATGTATTTTTATAGCATGCCTTCAAACAAATCGCGGCAACGCTGTTGTGTAAAAAAAAACTTCAAAAACACGTTCATGCACATTCTCATTTATTAACGCACATCATGTACATAAAGAAATTTCAAGCACGTTAATATATTGCCGCCATTTTGATTTTCGTTTATCTCGATCATCGGTTACCTCGATGCTTTTTGGCGACCCCCTAGGACATCGACATAACCGGGTTCCACTGTATATATATCATCATCATCCCACAGCTACCAACAGGGACGGGTGAAATCCAACATGTGCTTCCTCCTGATAATATATATATATATATATATAGAGAGAGAGAGAGAGAGAGAGAGAGAGAGAGAGAGAGAGAGAGTCAGCTATTTGGGTTTTTGAAGACAATCTGGCACCAATTGGAGGTTCCTGGTGTCCTTATATGTTTTTGAAACATGGACACCATTTCCGCATAGCAGATTGCAAGGGGGCCATCCCTCAGTGATGGATATTTTATATATATATATATATATATATATATATATATATATAAATATATACATACATACACACACACACATACACACAAAATAATTGACAGAAACAAAGACAACTGTGAATAAAGACACAATAAAATAATGATTAATAATAAGACAGGGATGGAGACACTGACTGGGTGCTTTGTGGTGAAAAGCGCTAATATACTTATTCATGCACTGAACACGACTCACCTGACATCAGTAGGAGAAACATCAGACAAAATTGGGGCTCCATTTTGAGGGACATCACTACTAAAGAAAACAATAAAAAAATTAAATGAATTGCGAAATAGTAAAAAAAAAAAAAAAAAAAAGTTTTTTCATTGAGAAAAAAATGTCAGATTTATGGAAGGAGTCTCTAATGTTAGAGATTTGTGACCATCAGAGGTAACGCTATAAAATATTCAGGACAGTTTGTACCTCTTTTATTTGACTTGAAGAGGAAAAAGAAGAGAAATTAGAGACCACAGAGGAAACAACTATAGCTGGTGTACAGCTGGTCTCCTTTTAATTATTTTAATCTAGTTTTTATTTAATTTATCAATTCTTCAGATTCTCTACATCACTTATTTAGCCACATTCATTTACATAAACAACAACCCCAAATCACCATATACTGTAAATATCTTATTTTAAAGTGTGATTTCATGGATATATTTTATGTTTTAGTATTGTAGCCACAGAGCTTGTAAATTGATATAAAAACAGACCCTGTCACTACATCATAATCATAATTTATCAGAATATTGAAGTAATAATGTTTTTATGTGTTTCTCACCGTGTGACTCGACCTTCCTGAACGACGACCAAACAGAGAGAAAGTGTGAGAGTTGAAGGAGTCGGTTGTGTACGGTGAGTTGTTGATGTGTTCTGTTTCCTCTGTCACTGAATCAGTTGCTGCAACTGAGGAAATGTGCATATCATTTTTACCATCTCAGTCCAGAAGGGTGAAAGGAAATGGAGTGGGGTTGAGATAAAACCACTGCATCTCCCACTGAAGAAGTGAAACTAACAGCATGGCCATCATCACCCTGAACCACTTAACACACACACACACACACACACACACACACACACACACACACACAAGAAAAAAAACACACGTGTTGTGCATAGAGTCATAGAGTTTTATAGTTTTATAAAAATGATCAGGGTAATGTTTAGATTTGGTTTGAATGTTTTATATATGTTTATAATTGTGTCTACACTCATTTTTTATTGTTTCAGTATTGTGTTTCGTTTAAAAGTCAAATCCTGCTGATTGGAGGAGACTGTGGATTTTGCTGCTCAGAATGGAACACAATAATCACCAGAGCAATAACAGAGGGAAGAAAACACAAAGGAGTTGTTTCTACCTGTGTCTATTACATTCCTCCTTTTTCTCTCTTTTTTCAGCTTGATTGTTATGGTGTCTGTTTCCTATGATTATTTTGCAGTGTCTCCAGCCTTTTCCCGAGTTTTTCTGTGTAAGTATTTGCTAATCATTTTTTTCTATTGTTTTCTATTTTCTATTTTTTTTCCCAACTTGTCCAAGTCTGTATCTGCTTTTTCAGTTTTTAAATGTTTATTTGGAGTGAAAAGAAAAAAAAAATGTTAGATGACTAGCATGTTGCTAACAAAACACACACTATCTGCATTGAAAGACTGATATTCTGTAATTCCTGCTACATGTGCCAGGGGGCAGTGGTGGTGTAATGACACTCTAATGCAGGGGTGTCAAACTCAGGCCCGCGGGCCAAATCCGTGAAATGATTTTATATTGCTCTATTATTATTGTTATTAATGTCCCGGCGATATGAAGCGCTGATAACACAAACTACAGATCCCATAATGCAGCGCTTCAGCTGCCTTACCGAACGCTCGAATACCTGGGAACATTCCAGCGTCAATCAAGTCGAGCTTCTGTTGATGTATTTAACCCTATTGTACAGTTATTGTGAAACAGCGCCTCACAGTGGTGAAGAGAAAAGTTGACTCTGGGTAGATGTTTACTGACGCTGGCGGTAAACACGTGTGTGTGTGTGTGTGTGTGTGTGTGTGTGTGTGTGTGTGTGTTATTAGTGGAGCGAATGTGGCTGTAATTAAGGAATTGAATCTAAGACAGAACTACGAGACAAAACATCAGGAGAAGCTGAAAAACCTGAATGCAGAGCAGAAGATACAGAAAGTAGAAGAGTTAAAGAAGAATCTAAAATTTCACAGACGTTTTTAAAAAGAGCAAAAGAAGTGAAACTGCTGTGAAAGCAAGTTTTATTGTGGCAGAGGAGAAATCAGAGGCACATCAGCCAGTTATTTAGTTTCTGAAGAGCGGCATGATGAAATTATTTAACGTTTAGGGTATTTATTCTGGAATAATATTCCTGTCTTTTTTATTCATATTTATGTTCAAAAAACTGTTTTAACTGTGTTCAGTAAATGTTTATCCTGTTTGGCCCGAGACCTAAAGTGTGCTTTGAGTTTTGGCCCCCGGTGCAATTGAGTTTGACCCTCCTGCACTACAGCATCTCACTAGAAAGACTGATGGACGTGTTTTTGAAAGATCTATAGAGTTTAATGATAAAAGGGAAGAAAGCATGTCATGTCTTTAATCAATGATATTGTTAGGTCTTTTGCTGCATTTCTGCTTTTGTCGAATTGCCCCACTGGTTTTTCACAACTGTAGAGTTTCCTTTCATTTCAGTTTCATTGATTGCATTTTAACATTGCTTGTTAAAAAGAGCTCAACAAACTGATCAGGAATGCTCTCGCTCTGTCTTGATCTGCTTACTGACAACTTCAAGGTGGTGGTGGAAAAAAAAAAAAAAAAACCTTTAAACTTAAAGCCATTCTGAACAATAAACAGCACCACATTAATAACTTCATTATTCACTAACAAATACATAAAAAAAATCTGAGATTTGTAATCGAAAGTATTTGTAGTTTTGCCGCAATTTACACACTGAACAGTAGATATTGAAATGCTGTATGTCTGGCACTTTAACTCTGAGTGAAATAAACAGCACTTTCCTTTTTAACTTTCAGAATGTATCTAAGCTGGCTGATCTCACACACACACACACACACGCACGCACGCACGCACGCACGCACGCACGATGTAAAATAATGTTGCCTAAAAATGCCTACATTCCCATTGTAGAGATTTAGGATGTGTACAGGGGTCAGTATTCTGCAGTTTTGCATCCCAATGCACATCAATGCCAATGAGTGCCCATGGCCCTTCCTGCCACTGGTCTTTACCTGAACTAATTTTATGTACAACCACTACAACCACTGAATTTTAATCATAATGTATTTTAAAATAAACAGAGCCATTTTCTGTTGTAATTTTCCAAGCCAACTTTTAAAATACTAAGGAAAAAGTGAACGTTTATAAAAGTCATAATAATAAGAATATGATTGAAATTAGTTAATATATTTTAATGCTTAAGAGTAAAACAGTTTATATTTTAGAGAAAGATAATATGATAAATATCAGTAATGTTAGCTGGATAGCTTGTTGCTAACAAAACACATGACATCATAGGGAGTGATAATAAAACACTTATGGATTAATAAATGCACACGCAATATTTACATTCAGAACTAAAGTATTTATCATTGAGAATCTACAGCAGACTGAAACAGTTCTAATCTGCAGACAGCAGAAAAAATACTTTGTACTTCTATTAAATGTAATAAATTAAAGCTGCTTTAAATGGCTGTAAGTTGCTCATGTTGCGAGAGTAAAGAAGCGATTCAGGTTTTTCATTTCAGTAAAGAGTTCTCTCTATTCATCAGCTGTTTCAGAACTTCTTTTCTTCATCATGTTCCTCAAAGTCTGGAAGAAAAAAAACACACAGGAACATCAGAAATGTGTGTTAAAGTAGAACATGTTGCTGACATTTACATAAAACTCACATTTTTTAAATAAAGAATTCATTTTATCAAAATAATAATCTAATAATGGTTTTCATTGAAACGTAAATTCAGAGCCATATACTGTAGGCTGATTACCACAAAGCTTCTCCCATAACCGCATTTTAGAAACGAGGAGAAGACCAGCTTTCCCAGCAGGATTTACTGGACTAATAAAAGGCAATGCCGAAGTTGAGAACCTCAAAATGAATTGCCAAGCAGGACCTTCAGATAAGTCTGGAATTTCACATGTCAAATGGCCAAAAACCAATGACAAATGCAATGAGAACATTTGACCAGAGTTTCCATCACCCACACAGGTCTCACAGTGGAGGATTATTACCACATTGTGCAGGAGATGAGTAAAAGCTATATTTCAGGTAGTAATGGAGCAAAGATTTCTGTAGAAATAATGAAGGAAAGTAAAGAGAGAGAAACTTAGAGCTTAAAAGGTGTTCATTTAAGCCAGATTTTCTATTCATCAACAATATATTGATATCTGCAGTCAGAAGGCAGTGGACTCAATCTTCATTATCTGGAAGCAATTGCAGTAAATCACACTACTAGATTAGGCAGAAACAGAAGGGTTATGGACACTAAGAACAGCCTCTTCATCAAAATAATCAGGGATTAAAATAGAAAAACATGAGTAAAAGGGGCTCCTGGCTGATGACCAGCACAATAGCACTGTAGGATGTGTGTCAAAAAGAAATGACTCACCTTTGCTGGCATCTAACAAGTGTGTGATAAATATCATCAGATTTCCGGCCTGCAGGGTCGAGAGCTGCATACGTGTCGTCTTTAACACTCAACCCAATGTTCTGCAGAGAGGAGGGGTGGAGAACATGAGCAGGTTCTGCTGAAGATCTTTACAGTAAGAGTTTAATATGAACAAAGCAGCCACCTCATGGACAGGTCTGTATTAACTCACCTGATGATCAACTTTAATCTGCCTTTTTCTTCTGTCTGTACCATCTATTTAAACAAAATCAAATATTTTCCCAACATAAGCATTTTTCAGAGGAATTAATAATTAATTTATCAGTACATTTATTCTCACCTGAGCCAAAGGAGGGTAGAGAGAACAGCTCCAAGCCCAAAAAGTCCAAGTCCAACAGCCAAATACACAATTATAGAGCCACCTAATACAATGTACACACACACACACACACACACACACACACACACACACACACACACACACACACACACACACACACACACAGATAATACTTTAAATAAATGAAATATCTTCAGATGAACAAAGTTCATCCACAGTACAGAATGTAAAATGGAGCAGTGATGAAACAGTAATGTCTGATCAATTATCTTACTGGTTATAGTGATGCACACTGCAGCTGATCTCTCAGAGCCGAGTTTATTCTGAGCCTCACAGTAGTACAGTCCACTCTGTAGAGCTCTGTAACTCTGTCCTGATCCTACAGGTGATGCTTCATTCTCCTTAAACCAGGTGTAGGTCTCCACAGGTGGGTTACTGTCACTGCTGCAGGTCAGAGTCACTGAACTTCCCTCCACAATCTCACCTGAGAGATTAATATACACGTTCTTCGGAGGATCTAAAGAGATTCATGATAATAGTAAAGAAAGCAGTTAATTGTCATAATGAATGCCTTTGTATTAAATATTCATCAAAACTATTTTAGCACTTATCACCGCTGTGGGCCATTCAAAATTTAGGACCAATTGAATAAAAATAAATCTGAAAATCTTTTTATTTATTGGTCAAAATGTAATTTAGTGTGGATTTCTTTTTGTTTTTGGTATGAACTTTTCTGAAAATCTAAAACAAAACAATTCTAAAACATTCTAAACCTCCTACAAATCACACAGGTCTGTTAAATCCCATAATAATCCCTTATATATTTTTGGAATAATTAACATGTGCTTCCTTCCATGTGAACTCCTGGACTGTTGATCAGGAATATCAGCTTTAAGTCTACACCATCAAGCAGCCTAAACTACATTTACCTTCTCAGTGAACTTGTTTTTACAAAATCATTATTCACACACTCAAAGTTACTGTAATTACTAAACATGTGAAATTACATCAGACTAAGATCTTAACTCACTCTATATTATTTTGTTTGATAGATAAAACCATTAACTTCAGCTGTGCATCAATAAAGCAAGATGAGTCTGTATGCAGAACAGTGTGTTTTCAGGAAGAAAGTACGTGTGGGAACAGCGATGAGAAGCAGAGTGTAAATGGAGGGTGGAGTCGGGAGAAGTGAGTGATGAAGATCCCACACCTGTATGTAATTTTAATAACATGTGTTCTGTGTTTCAGTGAGGGGCACCAAGGATAAAGGGAAAAGAGATAAGAGCCGTGTGTGTGTGTGTGTGTGTGTGTGTGTGTGTGTGTGTGTGTGTGTGAGAGAGAGAGAGAGAGAGAGAGAAATGAGTCGTGTAGGTTCTAGTGAATGAAAAGTGAAATTAAACGAGACTGAAAATAAAAATTCCAGTCGGCTTTAAGCTCTGTCTCCTTCTGACTGCTGTGGTGGACACAAGGCTCAGTGTTCAGCAGAAACTGAAGAACTAAAACCAAAATCCTCTCAGAGATCAGTGAAGGAGAGCAGGATTCTATAACAATACATGAATGAGTCTGTGATATTTAACATCTAAACTCCACTCAGACAAACTGCTATGACTCTGATACTGACATTTATCACTACCATTTTATTACACAAATCATTTGTGTTGTTTTACTTTATTAAATACTGAGATAATAAATAAGAAGGTCAATAAAACTCACATCTGACACTGAGGTATTGAGCAGGAGATGGGAGATGTTCAGATCCTCTTACAGCACAGTTATAACTGCCTGCATCCTCACTGCTGACCCTCTGCAGGTGGAGTTTGTTGCTCTTGAAGGTGTTTGTGGTTAAATCATGTGTGTTTTTGTACCAGATGAATGTTGGATCAGTCAGACTGCAGGTGGTTTTACAGGTCAGAATGACTGATTCTCCCTCTGTCACTTCTGCAGGAGCGATCAGCTGAAGATCTTAAACAATGAGAGAAACATTAAATCTGAATGACTAAATAATTCTCCAGCTAGTTTACCTCAATAAGTGATTGTGTTTTTATGCAGATAAAAAAACAACATTCTGTGTGTGATCACAGTAATAGAGTAAAAATTCTGAGAATCTTTTATACTGTGATTATTTAGAGAAACTTTACACTTTTTAATATGTAGTTTTTTCTTTAATTCACAGCAACCACACATTTCGGAGAGTCACGAACCGAAAGAAAATCCGTTCTGGACGAGTAATCCACAGGTGCGTTTGGGAAAGCGCGGCACTGGGCTGGAACACAGGCACTTAATCCACACAGTGACACA